>NC_092031.1:2606799-2928674 GCF_042242105.1 Pempheris klunzingeri
CTTTTTACCTGCGACATTGTGCGCTGGAAGCCGACTCCTCTCCGCTCCCTGTGCCCTGGCGTGTGACAGTAATGCTATCTGATAGGTCGTTCTCTAGCAGAGATGTCACTGAAATAGCAATCTCTTATCAAGGACAAAACGATACAGCTGTTAGGAAAATATCTGGAGATGAATATCTGTGGCTCAGTCTTTCAGGGAAAGTTGTCAAATTAGACCCTGAATGTATTTCCCACTGCACTAGAAATGCCAGAGTATGTGATAGCAGCAGGAAGACCTTGGAGTAACCTCCTCTCTCACACACACACACACACACTCGAACACATATTGCAAAATCCAAAACCTCATGGCAATTCTAAATGCCTTTCTTATGCCGTTTTAAAAGCTACAACAAAAGGCCATTTGAGGTGTCTTCTGAGCTAAAAAAGCAGTCCATGCTTTCACACAGCACAACAAAGAAAATGTCCAGAGACTCGTCTTACAACACGTGAAAGCTGCAGCCGGAGAAGCCGATCTGGGAGTCAAACTTCGGTCTTTAAACCGAATTCCCGAAGACTTGCTCGTCGAGAGCTGCTGTGATTTGACAGACTGGCGTTTTGCTGCAGACAAAACACGCAGAGTTTTTAAAATGGAAAAACAAAAATCATGGAATAAATCAGAGATATCTTCACAAACCGGAGGAGGAGAGTCTTCAGCTCTGCTCGTAGACCTTTATGCACGGCAGACATTTTGACCTTATAAAGCAGGAGAAGCAGAGGCGTAACTAATAAAATTAACAATGGCTCCATTATACTTAGTGAGAGCCAGCTTGTATGAGCCAACAGCAGGACTCAGCTACACCTGTGTTAGATGAGTAAGTAAGAGGAGGGTCTATAGGTGGTACTAATCTGACAAGTCTCTGGGGGGACTTAAAGGGGTGCTTCACCAATTTTACATATAAAAGCCAATTTACTGAGCGAGTGAGTCCTCAGTCTGTGAAAACAGTCGTGTAGTATTTGCAGTTGATGCTCTGGAGCCGAACTTGCGAAGTCACCAGGATTATCTCAGCTTGGGCTTGGAGACATTTCTTTTTTTAAACAGAGGGGCTGTGCTACAAGTTGTGGGTGTGGAGGATGGAGTGCGTTCTGCAGCTCGAGTGATGTCAAAAGGACTAAAACCCTCCAGAGTGAGAGGCCTCGTCGCTTTTAACGGATCAATACGGCGTCCTGGTGACCAAACAGCCATGTTTCGCCATGTTCAGACTAACTTAAAGAGACAGTTCACCCCAAAATCGGTTACTCAAGATGAGCCACAGACCTCCTTGTGAGCAGTTTCATGTAGGAACTATTTTCTACCGAACTACACCCACAAACCGTCTCACTGTGCTGCTACTCATGGACATAAGTCATCACTGTACTGGAGAGACGGCCAAAACATCTCAACAAACCAAAATGGTCTGGATGGATAAATGGCTCTGCAGGTAAAAGGAACAATATGCATTTTTGTTTTTGGGGTGAACTGTCCCTTTAAGCTTCCTCATTCATTTCAAGGGCACTGCTGTGGTGATGCAGCAAGAGCAAAAACAGCTGAACGTGCGTCCCAGCAGGACGTCAAAGAAAAATAAAATGACTTCCAGAGTCCTATGATATTATGAATCACAGCCTTTAAAATAAAAAGATGTGTTAGATAGACAGAGAGATGGACTTCATTGATCCCAGACTGGGAAACTGTATAATTGTTCCTTTTGTTACTGGAGTCTGAAGCTGCACACCTCCTCAAACGAAGCCACTTGTATTTTTAGCCCCTGACAGAATGAGAGGATCCCAAAAAGACCATGAAAGAAAGAGTCACACTCAAAACGGCGATACGTCCTGTCTGTGTCTGGACACGTGTCATCCTGATTGCTGTTCGTCAACTCATCCAGATCCTCCACGGTCTTATTTCCCAGCATCAACATGCAGAAACGCAGTAACTTTATTACATTCGCTCCCTTGGATCATAACATCCAATTTACTGAACCTCAACCACCTCCTCGGTCTGAGTGATTTCTGTCTGGCCGTCAAACGACACGACGCTACGTGATGCAGCCGCCGTCTGCTGCATTTTATCTTTTAATCGTCCCGGTGAGGTTAGAATTCACCCCTCACATCCATCCTTTTTGTCTAATAAAGTAGAAACGCTATAAAAATCAAATTTAAAACCTCAACGGACGAAGAAGCCTCCTCCTCCTCTAATGTGCTGAACATGATTAACAAACACTCGCACATGTAGAGAACCATCAGAAAGCTGCCGGTGATGCGGCTCAGGGTCACACAGCACTGCAGGGATCAATTATGCAGCTATTGGCAGGTGATAAGGACTCTGTGTGTGCCGTTCATTTAAAAAAAGTAGAGTAAAATTGGTGTGAAAATGGTGATAAATATGTTGTCTGGCTGGAGCAGAGGAGTTTAAATAGAGAACACAGCGCTGAGTGCCCACATTAGCAGACCTGAGGTCATTATCAGCACTTTATGTCAAGCAGCTGTCAATTGGAGAAGAAAATATGGACGGCTGCTACTGAGGAAAGTGTGACGCAGTAGTTTGCAATTAAGCTGATTTATTAAAGAAAGGCGACCAGCGTCCCTTCCAGGAGAAGCTTCTCTCTGCTTATTCCCTCCATTTTTCTTCCACTTGTACACAGCTTCTGGAGGCTGAATTACAGAAATACTGATGACAAAAGCATAAAAGGCTGCTTCGCTTTTTTTTGTATCCCTCCTTTCTCTGCCAGACAAGTTTTCTTTTAAAGCAAAATCCTATTTTCCTCCAAGCCTATCGCATATAATATGTGTTCATACAGAGGGATTTGCCTTTAAAGTCGTCTGGTTGTGTTTCTGTTTGGAGACAAATCTCCCTGTGCGAGCGCTGCTTCGCGACAGTCATCAGCATCTGTCCTCCAACAGAATATTCTCCCATTAAAATCCTCCTCTGATCTCCTCTCACGTGCTCACACGTCCATCTGTGGTGTCGCTGTGTTTGTCTAGCACCTGAATCTGCCAGAAGAAAAACAACTTTACGTTTAAAGACGGTGGCAGATGATGGGAAACACGCCACGGGCGGCGTTTGAGCCACGTGTGTCCTGCTGCATGTTAGCGGTCAGATGCAGGCGGGGGGCTAAAGCAGGTGAAGGCGATAAAACTTTTAAAAGTGGATGGAGAGATGTTCTGAGAGCGTCCTTCTTACCAGACATAACTTGCAAAAACAGCCAAAAGTGCATTTCTATTATGAATGGAGTCGACTGCCAGTGTGAGCGACTCCTAATCATGACATCCAACTCACTGGCGAAACATCTGAAACCGCGATTCAGTGGAGTTTTTGATCATCTGTCTCACTTCCAGAGGCCCCGCTGAATAAATTAAACAACATCCTCAGACACGCTGCCAAGATTATCTTGGGTCAGCTTTACAGAGCTGAAAGAGCCAAATTGACTCAAATTTATTGGTAATAATTCTGCTGCAATGTCTCGTCAATGTTTCATTGCTTCCCGTGGAAGAGGGGGGGGGCCAAAGTTGTTTAATGAGACACTTCAGTTGGGCGAGAAAGTCTCTCTCACCTGAGGCTGCAGCTACGGACTGCCCTTTAAAGGATAACTATTTTTAAACCTGGACCCACGTTGGTACATATTTTGGGTTCAGAATGTAATAAACATTAGGATCCCTACAGAGATCAACCCGTAAGATCCTTTTGGTTTTATTTCACTTTCCTCAAAGCTGCCAGTTTCCATTGACAAAAGCAGTAATTTTACATGGCAGTTGCTGGTCTACAGCTGTCTAGATCAGTGAGTTTGTTTCTGTTACTGTGTGACTTTGGTGTTTTAGAAGCTTTGTTTGGCTCCAACACAATATTTGTGTAACACTGAATAACATAATAATTTAACTGATTGAGGCAGCAGTAGACCAGCAGCTCCTGTGTTCTGTGAGCTAAAATCCCTGTTTTTGTGAATGTAGTCTGGTGTGTGTGCAGAGAGCGATATAACGGCTGTTTGTGGTTAAACCAAAAGGATCCTCCAGGTCTCTCTCTGTAGGGATCCTTTCCATAATGTTGTCACACACTTAGAATAACACTCTGAGCCTGTCAGTGGCTAAAACAAGCACTTTCAGTGGGTGTATTTTGATATGGGGCAGTTGTCTGGAAGAATTACTTTGCAGCCGTTACAACCCATTTGCTGCTTGTTCTTGGCTGCTGATCAACTGGACCAATTCCAAACACTTTTATACTTATCATCAGTCATTTCAAACCTAAAATATGTAAAAAATAATACTAGAGTTTTCCTGAAAAGTCTGTGATATCACCCAACAGTGCTCTGTATACTCTACTGTATGAACAAGTTTTGCTTGTCGTCAGATTTGAGCAGTGATTTCCAGCCAGGCTGCTCGGCTGAGGAGGAAGCGTCCTTGAACAACAAAGTGAGTGTCTGCCAGCTCCACAGGTGCTGCTCTCAGCCTGCACTCCACTCAAAGGACGGCCGCCACGGGAGACATTACATCCCTCCCTCCCTCCCTTCAAACAGCAGAATCTTTACTTTATGGAGACACTGTGTCCCAACTCCACAGTGGAATAATGGAGGCAACACTCACAGCTGCAAACAGGAGGAAAAAATCTTTAAGAAAATCTTTTTTGAAGTTTAACTGATATTTTAAAGTCCCAGTTTGACTGATGTAGGACTGCAAATGTGCTATAACATGCAAATAAAGACAGCAGTTCACACTAAATACTATGTGTTATGGAATCAGTGTGCAAAACTTATCAAGGAGCTCTTAATTTGTAGCTGTAGTACTTTTAACTGCACTGCATTTCTTTGATACTTAACTTACTTTGCAGATATAAATTATAAATCAGTTCAATATCAAGTTATGATATTAAACGGGGGTTATTTGGTGATTCCAGCCCCCCACCCACGGCCCTCTAAGGATGGAGCAGAATGGATAATAGATGGACATTATTATAGATTAATCTACCCAGCAGTACATAAAGTAGTTAAAAAATCAGCCCCCTCTTTAACCAGCTGCAACTTTAATGATGTTTACACGTTAATTCCTGAAACTGAGCTGATCACTGTGGGGGATTTTAGTCACTTCCAAGGACCACGGTTGTTGCTGATAAACAGGATATTGTGTTCTTGTAGTGGATGATAGTTTCTTGGTAAAAAGATTTCAATCTCCACGTGATATTTGCCTTTTACTTGTATATGTATCATCTATTGTAATGCAGTAATATACTTTATAGTATCCTGTTATTCTACTTTTGGTACTTCAAGTTAATATTTTGTACTTTTTAATCTTAAATGCAGCACTTTTACTTCACTTCACTGTATTATTGCTACTTTCACTTGAGGAAAAAAGTCCTTTTTTTCATAGGGAAGGGATCCGAACCGTCTGATCCACCAGAGCTGTATTCCTCTGAGCTTATCAACTCCTTTTCATCAATGCGAACATTTGAACGCTGTAAAACAATTGCTTCAAAGTCACGCGTCTATGCTGCTGCAACAGAGGGAGTCATGGCGGAGAGGAAGAGTGAGGCTTCATTTAAAGAAGAAAGATGACAACAGTGCTGGTTAATAATGTCGGTTAAAGTGTGATTTAATGTCCGGCGTTAGAGGACGCGGACAGGCCTGAGCGTGAGGTGCACATGGTGGGTGGTCGAGCGATGGAGGAGAGAGTGACGGTGAATGTGAGCAGAGGAGAGGAAATGTACAGTTAAAACATCAAAGAATAAAAGGCTGCAGGTTTTGCCAAGAACAAAGTAAAGCTATCGTGTGTTATTCTGCTGGAAAAGTTATGGGGGTTTAGCCCCGAAGTAAGAGACTGAACAGGACAGAAACATCAGCAATATACTCAAACATCCACTGTAGGTGATGACAGACACTCACAGACTCACTCAGATATAACACAACAGAAGAATGATCAGAAATCAATAAGGATTTTAGAATCACTGGCATCGGCGTCAATAAAATCATATCAATTCTCATCCCTGTTCTCCCACCACTGATCAATACTGTGGTTAAATGGACGACTGAAAACTACTGATGGACTTATTTCACAATGACACTTTAATCTGTGGTGAATCATAGTGCACAGCTGAAATCATTTTTGGATAATTGATCAATTCACCTAAAGTGAATGAATCCATCATGAAGATTAGCAGGCAAACATCAGGGTTAAGTTCCATCAATGGTGTTTTATCAGGTAAAGCTTCACCACTTTCTCCGTAAATGCGACTAAAACGACGAAGCTTCAGGCGTCAAAAGCTGCATTTGAGTATCGGTCTCAGTGAGTGAAACCAAATTTCTCAAAAATGTTCTTTCGACTTATAAAAGAAGTCAAAGGAAGCGACATCAAGGATAAGAGAGAGTAACCGAGTCTCTAAATGTCAGAGTGCAGAGCAGCTCCTGGGAGAAAAGACATCCCTGAGTCAATATTAGAGTCAGCTCACCCTCACCTGGTGGCTCCGCGGCAACCGCATCAATCAGTCCCTCTGATGTCGACACCCTCGGCTCTGCAGCTTCCCCTCGCTCTGCCCTTCATCCTTCCTCCCTTTCTCTGCCTCTCTTCCATCTCCTTCCACATGTCAACAAGTTTGATCAGGCTGACGTGGGAAAAACTGCTGTTTGGCTGCGGCACCTCGCCTCTCTGACAGATCCTCTACTCTGTCTCTTCTCCTTCTTTTTTTGCTCCCCAGTCACTTGTGATTCCAGCACGCTTGATCTGCAACCCACCACCGCCGCCACCACCACCACCATCACCCGCCGCCGCTGCCGCCCGCCATCCACCCCCTCAACAACCCTCCTGGGGAGTTTGGGAGGGCTCTGGCATGTTATTGAGGTGACATGACTCACACAGTCATGCAGCACAAAGAGATAAGTTTGAGATGTTCAAGGGCAGCTCTGTAGTCTGTGTTTCCAAACGCTCAGTTCAGACTTAATCCTCTCAGCGATTTCCGAGTGAGACAGCATGCGGAATGTGACAGGTCTCATATCGGAGCGCGTTGAATTTTAAGATAGCTGGTATTTTTCCAGTCCCATCTCCCACATGATCAAGAGACTGGAGCCTTTTCTTGCTCTGACACAGATTTGTGCAGTGAGAGTGTGTTGGAGGGTGAAGAGAGGAGGGTATCATGTAAATCAATACTGATTAAAGATAAAGGAGGCCTCCATCCTGCACTCTGCCAGCCTGCAGTCGGCTCAGTCTGCTGCAGCACCAAGTCTGTGCCTCTCATGTATTATCATTACATTTAAATCACAGACATAAGTTCTGTCTAAAAAGGATGGCGAGCACAGAAAAACAACCACCGTGCTGAATCCGCTGCACAATAACAATAATGTTTAACAGAAAACAAATCTCCTTACTTGTCTTGTACAAACTGTATGTGCATTAATGTGTATATTAGACAAAAGCATAAAACTTTGCAGCACAATGGAAACCAAGATTACACATCATTTTCAGCACACTGATGAATTTGTCCCCAAGTATTTGAGAATTCTGGAAAATGTCGTTGGACAAACTTATTTTTCTTCAGAGGCAGAGCAGAGCGATACATCACATGAATTCAATTAATTCATTTGAGTTATAGGTTGACACGGTAAGCAGAGGAGAAAAAAAAAAAAGGGCTGAAAACATGCGACAAGCGTCCCCCCCCCCCCAATCAAACCAGAAATGCTGCGGCCATGTGATACTCAGCTTTCTCCTCCCTCACTGAGAGGGGGCCCCCAAACACCACTCAATAAAATCCACACTGATTTCTGGGTCCATGACGGTGGGACCGGCTCCCCGCTGACATCAGGAAACCTGCACAAAACTCTCCTCATTGTCTTTAAATGTAGCACTTGATGCAGCCTAGTTGATGAATTGGATCCACATGGTTAAATGTATGGATCGTTAAAAGAATCAGCTAAATAAATGTAATATAATGTCACGTATACGTCTTAAACCACAGAGAACTTGGTGAGCCAAACAAAAGTGTAAAGTTTTATGTCAATAATGTTCCGAAGGAAAACTGATCAGATATCGATATCGATCCGGTAACAGCTGGATGAGGAATCTCTGATAATTACGTCATGTGTCAGCTGCACGCTGGTGGACTGCGGCCATTTTGCTCAAAAGGATTTGATTTGGATATTGTTCTGATCATTATTATTGGGTATTTTATTCTTTAGTCTTGTATGTTAAGTGTCTGTTCTGATTTTCCTCGTTTCCTAAACTGTTTTTAATCCTGTTTTAACCATGTAAAGCACTGTGGAACTTTATTTTGAAAGGTGCAGTATGAATAAACTTCATAATCGTCATCATTATTCAACTCCAGAACTGTGATTTCTTCTAATTGATGATGCAGATTTATTGTTTAATACTGGAGTTTTACTTCCTGACCAATTTGTTGCTGTATTTAAAATATTTACACTTGAAATTACGCTTTAAATGTTATTTTTTTTATTTATTATGAAGATTTTTTTTACCAACTTGCTGCTGTGTGATTATCATTTCTATAATAAATAACAAGTCAGTAAACTTATATCTATGCGTTTGTTCCATTTTCTTTTACAAAGTAAGAAAAGCTTTTTGAAGTCAACTGATGTTGCGGTACACGCAGCAGAATAATCCCACTCTCTTCCACACAGTGACGCATTGAGCTTATTCATTAAGCACCGGGATCACAGCCGTGCTCGGTTGCGGCCGATACCCAAAGCCCACGTATTGGCATCGGTATCGGGACTGAAAGAGTCGGAACGGTGCATCCCTCTGGAAAACCCCGTTATATATGACAGAGCTTACAGGACAGTCGTGACTACTGAATTTACTGATCACATCTACGAGGGGAATGGAGTTCTTATCTTTGTCTCATCATTGATCACAAGTCAGGCACTCACCTCTCAGAAAATAAACAATGTCTAGCTCTGGTTTTACCCAAATGTTTCACCCACTTTGATATTTGAAAAAGCGCACCGGTGCATATTTGAGTCCGTGCAGTGCAAATGAGTTTGTGTTGCTGCAGCTGACTGATCAGTGCTCCCCTGTTTTTAAACCACTGCATTAACGTCCAGAAAAGCGCCTTCAGACCAGCAGCCTCGTCTGCATCACTCTTTCCATCTCTCTGACCGACGGCAGCCGCTGGAAACCCATCAATAGCCCTCATTCATGCTGCCCCAGATGCCGACCACAGAGAGCCAGAAAACAACACATCCCGTCCGCACAGCCAGTAAACAAGTGCTGCTGCCAGACGCAACCGACACCAGCAGACGCTCACACCCCCAGGACTCCCAGACGCTCACTCAGGTCGATATCTGCGCTAGAATGCAATGCAAAGACACTTCTAATGCATTTCAAATGGGCTGTAGCACTTGAAACAGATTCTTCTAACAGCATACAGTAACTCAATCAGAGGCTCCATCTCAAATGAAACCGAATTTAAAAAAAAAAACAACTTGTAAGACGCTTCAACTCCGTGTCCCACATTCGATATCATATTCACACACTGCAGTCGTGCTCTGAGGTTTTTCTTTTTCTTTCTTTCTTTCTTTCTGAGTAACAAATGTGTACTTTAACTCTGTAAAGTGTGATCATATGCATCTTTCGCAAAACATGCAGGCAAAGACAGACAGCATCACCCTGAAGAAGAGAGGCAGAGCAGCGGTAAACAGCGGTAGTTTCCCAGCACCCCCAGCGCGTCAGAGAAGGGCACTCAAGTTAGAAATACCTGCAACTACAGAATGGACGGAGATAGAGGGGACATGCCTGGGAAGGAGGAATTGCCCATTCTCCACCTCGATGCACCTGTTTACTGTCCTCTACCGCGCCGTCACTTTCTCCCTTTTAAATGCCTTTAAGCTCTTCTTTCTTCCCCATTCACGCTCTTCTTCTACTGTTGTTTCTTCTCGCTTCCCGTCCTCCCTGGCTCCAGTTTTATCCCTTTCTTCCCTGCGCGTCCATGTCTCGGCGTCTGGCGGAGCTGTGTCAGCATGTGTGAGGAGCGTCGGGTGGGACAGGGATGCTCTGCCTGTGGCGGGTATGAGAGCACGCTGGAGTGCAGAGGCGCTTCTAACCATGTCTTAGCATGGCCACTGAGTAAACTCATGTTTTATGGATGCAGAGCCCTCCCCGCTCCGGCTCTCTTAAAGGGCCTGCGCCGCTCTCCAGCTGCCTTTGATCTCACCGCCGTCATTATACGCATTGGATTTTAATCAAGTGGCTCACGTGTGTCTGTGGGAATACACTGGAGTGTGTATCAGCGATACAATATGATTGCCTGGCCTTGACACTTCTCCCGGTGCAGCTGGGGGAGAGGAAGCGATTGATCGAAGGATGAAAAGGAAAATGCAGATGTTTCTCTGACACTTTGAGCTGACAAATTAATGGCTGCAATGAATTATGAATACCAGCAAACACTGATGGCATATCATGAAGAGTGCAGTGTACGCATGTGTGATGAAACACTGCAGACACAGCTGATCTCAGAGTGTGTGTGAGTGTGTGTGTGTGTGTGTGTGTGTACTCGCAACAGAGGATATTGTCAAAGTAAATCCTGCACTAGCACTGGCTGTAATTCAATCCTGAGTTGAAGGCCATGAATTAATGAGACATAGAGTGTGTGTGTGTGTGTGTGTGTGTGTGTGTTCAGGGTCAGAGGGCCTGTATGTCATGCACACTATGACACCTGATCGTAGCATCCCCCGGGAAAGGGAGCGAGGAAATGTTTGGCCCCCACAAAACAGGATCAACGAGGCGACGGAAAAAGGAGCGTCTTCGAGCGGAGGAGGCCCTGAACTCTAGAAACTTTTCTAGTGGAATAAATGAAAAGTAAACAGACCTGAGTGCAGCTCTGCGCGCTGACAAACAGGTAAAGTGGTCAGGGCTGTGTACACTAGTTAATACGGAGCTGTGTTTGTTGCTTGGTGGCCTCAATTGACTGGCTGGTAAATAAAACATAGCGATAAATTAAAGATAGAGCCTGCCGGGCCTTGAGAGCGCAGATGCTCCCGTGCTCACCATAATGCTCTAGTGTGTCTTCTCTTTGTCCTTGAGGGACTCACCCTCACTTTCCTGCACACACTCACACACACACATTACATGCCACAGGTGGGTAATATGAGAAAATATATCAGTGTGATATATGCTCAGCCTTGGTTTCTCTCTCCTGGAATCTCATTTAGCATAATTTGTGCAGGGACATCCTCTGCACTTTTTTTATAGGTGGTGAGGTAATTAACACACTAAGTCACAGCTCAGCGAGAGACAAATCACACTCTGAAGAGAGAGAAGAGAGGGGGGACGTAATTACAGAGAGATGTGCTGTAGGTGTGGGGGGGAAATAGATGAATGTATGAGATGAAAGTTTACCCAATATTTACCTGAGTTATATCAGTTTTTAACATGTTTTACCCTCATAATTTGGACCTAAAGATTCATATTGCTGTGAAAAATGGAGAGCAGTGAAGGGAGGCATAGAGAGAGGAGGGCTGTTAAGAAAACCTTGTCAAAGTTGGGGAAAAAGGAGGACAGGAGACTGCAAGGTGACAGGTGGACAGGCTGGCAGGCTGAGCGAATGACAGACAAAGCAGGGAGGCAGACAGCAAGATGAAGACATAAATACAGAGCAAGAACAGAAAAAAGGGGGCAAAAAGGCAGGGAGACCGGCAGAGATGACAGGATAATTACAGATTCATGGGTTCCCGGGTGACCAGCGACAGCAGGAGCAGCTCTTCTGGCCATGGGAGCTGAATAATGAATCGGGACGCGGCCGGTGCTGCAGACACGTACAGTAACACCACATGCATCACGCAGCGCAGCGCCAATTACACAGAGACAAGAGGGGGAGAGGCAGGTGGGGAGAACTTCAAAAAGACGGATGAGGTGTCCCTGAGAACTGCCAGATGTCAGCAAGAGAGAAATCAGTTCAGGTCAGGTGACAGCGGAGGCGTGGTCGGACTCTCCGAGGGTCAGGGACGGAAATATAAAGAGGGGAGAGCACCGCCCAGGTTTCACTTTGGTGTCAAATTAAAGCAAAGTTGAATCACAGTGGAGTCCAATTACAGGCGGATCCTGGTTAAACAAATGGCTGCGCGCAGAGCAGGAAGTAGCGAGGGAGGTCACCCTTCCTGTTCCCTCACATGTTAATTAAGACTTGGATAGTAAAGCAAAAAAATGAGAGGATGGAAGGATGAGGAAGACTAAAGATGGCTGCTACATCAAAACACTCGTCTTTCCTGAGATTTCTGTATTTTATTTTGCTGAGAAAATAATTTTGCACTTTTGTTTGCAAGGAATCCTGCAGCCGCTTCGATTTTGGCGACACGCCGCTTCGCTTCCTCCACACGTGTTGTAGTTTTTAAGTGATTCCTCTGAATTCAGCCAACACCTTCTTCACTCACCAACTCAGGTAACTCTTCACATCAGAACAAATCTTCTTAAATCAATAAACTAGCTTTGGTGTGTTCAGGATCATCGCGGCGAGGTGAGTTAGCCTTAGCGTCGGCGTCACAGTCCGTGCTGATTTGTTCTGATCTAGTAGTCACTTTGCCTTTGGCTCTTCTAAGTTTAAGTTCCCTTCTATATCCCGACAGCAGTCCTATTGTATTAAAACCACTGAATCTGAGGAAATAATCTGAGTAAGCGATCTGTCAGCCTGCCATTCCTCATAACGTACTACAAGTCTGAAAAGAGATTGTGTGTTTGTTTCCTGTGACCAACCGGCCAATGAAAACGGTCGACTGAGACTCCTCTCGTCGACTAACATGTCGACTATTAGAGGGCAGATCTAATAAAGAAACACTTCAATAAAGTCATAATGTGCATATAAATATTATTTTTATTATTCCAAATAGTTCTCTTATACTGAGAAGACGTCCAACCTCATTTTGTCCATCAAATAAACGCACTTCTTTTTGGCAGCACCGAGGATAAAAGCACAACTTCCACAAACAGAGTCTCGTCTTAAAAACTATAAGACCGCCTGAACTATAAATACAGAAGGCTAATGGAAGCCGAGGACAGAGAAAAGTAGCAGACAGCTAAACTACCAGCTGCAGCCGTCTAGTGTGATCTGCAATTCGAGATGTCAAGCTGCTCTTTGACGAGGGAGGATTTTATTACTGAACTCTGGCCATGACGCAAATTTTTTTTTTGCTCCAACTGTGTGAAAATCAGTTCAAATGTTTTTATTGCCAAGCATCAGATGTGACAAAACAGTAGAGCCACTTTTTTTTTTTCCATATAAACAAACCAAAATGTTCTTACATACACATAAAAGTAAAGACTCACGCTCCCTTAACGATCCCCGTCGTGATTCCTACTCCAGACTACAGTTAATATTCACACCAAACATCAAAATGTGAAGATGACGCCATGTTCAGACTACATGATATCAGCCCGACACACCAGACGTCGGGCTTTGGGAAAGAAAATGGGTGTTAGACGAACATTTACTGGTTTTAATCCATAGATTGTATGAAACTTATGGATGTAGCCACCATGACGTTGCTTCAAAACAGCAGTCCATGAACAAATGCTTAGAGTTTGGCATTTTCAAACTCGCCATCTTGGTTTAACTACCCTTCCCATCTCGATTTTGGAGCCAGAAGTCACTCTTGTGTCACTCTTTTTTTTTTCCTATAATTTATTTATGTGCCACCGCTGTTGTGCACCTTCAACCTATAAAGTGCCTACAAAGCAGCTAGCCTATTTAACAAGTTGGGTCATTAATGAGTCGAGTCAGGCTGCGTCTACGATCAATTCAGACGTAACTGTGTGTGACAGGTTGGCTGCCGTACTGAGCTTTGCAAGTTCAGAGCAGGTACGAGTTCACAGACGAGACCACAGAGCAAAGCCAGGATACACTGGAGGGTTTATGTCTCTCAAATGGACTTAAAGTAGAGCGAGACGCAGAAATCTGGCGGAGAAAAGTAGGAATAAAGAATGAAAAACGGACATAAAGCATCTCAGAGTAGTCGGACAGGCTAAGTTGGAAAGGCTAAATACTGCAGATGGAGCCCAACAGAGGGGGAGAGCACATCAAAGAAAACCACACTACAGTACCCTTCATAGTAATTGCATTTACACCTTTTGGTGGGTTTAATTATTTGAACAAAAGCTCCGATCTCCTGCTGAGCGACAATACCAAGCCAGACTGAAACACAAAGACCATGTCAATAAAGCATTAGAGCTCATTTTATATCAATCTGTTAACATACTGTATTGGGCAAGTCTATCACTAAATCCTTTATTTTCATACAGGATGAAAGATTTGACTGCGGCCCAAACTGCTCTTTAATTAGCAGCAGGTTTTTGCCCGATTTCTGCGCTTAAATGGCTCAAAACATATTTTGTTTGTCATTGGTTTGGTTTTAATTGAGTGGGTCTATTTTTAGATTCCAGGTACGCAGACACTTTGATCTCCGCCTGTATGTGAATTATGATGCCAAAAGTGGGTCAGGTAAACACTCCGCTATGTTATTTTAATGAAGCTCTGCACTGAACGGACAGATCTTTGAACGCCGGACAACATTTTACAAACAGATGCAGGAAGACGAATAAGAGACGAGCGAGCACTCGGACACCAGAGCTGGAAACTGGAGACTCGACTTACTCGAGGTTTAAACGCCTCAAAAGACTAAACTTGATTCGAGACTTACGGCCAAACAGCTGTGGAGACTTGACTCGGTGGTTTGTTAATATTTAAAATGATCTTCTGAATGTAGGTTTGCCTTTAGGAGCACAGCAAAGCTGTCATCAATAATCAATAACGTAACGACGATGAGCAAACATCTCCATAACCCAATGCACACTTTCAGAGTAAAACATAGAAAACAGAAAAAAGACTTAAGACGTGACTTGGACCACACGAGAGCCGAGACTCGACCACAAGACCCGAGACTTGACCCACTCAAGACTTGAGGCTTGACTTGAACCACAAGACTCGACCCAAACAAGACTTGAGGCTTGACTTGGACCACAAGACTTAACTTGAACCACAAGACTTGACCCACAAGACTCGACCCACACAAGAGTCGAGACTTGACTTGAACCACAAGACTTGACTTGAACCACAAGACTTGAACCACAAGACTTGACTTGGACCACAAGACTTGAACCACAAGACTTGACTTGACCCACAAGATTTGAACCACAAGACTTGACTTGAACCACAAGACTTGACCCACACAAGAGTCAAGACTTGACCCACAAGACTTGACCCACAAGACTTGACTTGGACCACAAGACTTGAACCACAAGACTTGACTTGAACCACAAGACTTGACTTGGACCACAAGACTTGACTTGGACCACAAGACTTGAACCACAAGACTTGACTTGAACCACAAGACTTGACCCACAAGACTTGACTTGACCCACAAGATTTGAACCACAAGACTTGACTTGAACCACAAGACTTGACCCACAAGACTTGACTTGGACCACAAGACTTGAACCACAAGACTTGACTTGAACCACAAGACTTGACTTGAACCACAAGACTTGACTTGAACCACAAGACTTGACTTGGACCACAAGACTTGACTTGAACCACAAGACTTGACTTGAACAAGACTTGACCCAAAAATGTCTCATGTGCCTCATTATTCTTTTTATTAATCTACATTGTTTATTCAAGTCTATTTTTAAATGTCACTGGTTCTTTTGACTTAAACTCATTATTTGAATTTCTTCTCCAGTGACATTCCCTGTCTGCCAATCATGCTTGTTTCTGGAATAAAAAAGGGGAAAAGGGAATATCTGCACGCCCCTGTGGCTCAAAGCAGTTATGTCAATATCTACAATTTCTGCTAAGCTAGTGAAACTGAAATATTGCACATATTGTCCTTCTACTGCGTCTCTACTAAAAAAAATCCTGCATCCTCGTTTTCTTTTCCAGCATTTCTGGAATATAATCTCAAGGATGAAAAATGGCTTTAATATTTCCATGCAGACATAAATAGCATGCCAGTGGAGCTCATCACACTTTATGCTATTTTTTTTATCATATTAATTCACCTGGAATATTATCCAAGTACTTTAGTCTTTATTTCTGCTTTTATCTCGAACACTTGATGAGTTTTTCTCTCTCAGTACAGCTCATACATCTGATTTACAAGAGTCACTTCCAGAAAGCTGGTCGCTCTGTGTATCATTTGTCCTGTTTGGCAGAACTCCCATTAGAGTTTGGCAGTAAAATCACCAACAGTAACCACCCCCCATTGTCAATGTTACAGTTTTGGTCCAAAAAAAAACCTCCATAAAGAGCCTAATTCTGCTGTAAAAGACATGATATCAACAGATGTAGATCCAGTTTGGTTGGATAAAAACCAGGAAAGACAAATGGCAAAGCTGTACTTTGAATTCTGGTGAGGCCACTAAACGACGGGCAAGATATTAACTGCAGTCACTGGAAAACATGCAGGAAAAAGCCTCAAATTCAGACGCCAGCCACTTAGTTTTCATTATAATTAGTGTCTGACCCAATACTATCTGGTTCTCCTTCTCTATACCTGCTTATTTAAGGCCTTCAAACGTATCCCAGCTTGCCCCGGACGAAAGGTAAAGAAACTCTGCACAATTCTGCAGGCTGATAAAGAGCAAACGAACACATTCTCCACTTCACTTGAGAGCCGCAGATCATTTTTACTGTGAGAGGGAACTGGAGAGTCTGAAAGAAAAGCGCAGCGACAAGGGGAGATGAACCAAGGCCAGGATCCACACCTGCAGAGAAGCACCTATTCATGAAATAAAGAGCTACTTTAACAGAATTCAAAAGAGAAAATTGTGGGTTTTATTTTCAAGATTTACACTTAACCTCGTCTGGAAATGACCACCTGAATACCAAATACCAAAAAGGCACAAATTCAGAGAGAAAAACTGGCCGTTTTGAGCAGAGCTCAGAAAAATGATCTTTTCTCTCTCAACATCAAGTCATATTACATCATAAGAAGGAGTTCAGCTCAATGAGCAGTAGGAGAAGGTAGTAATTTGGTCTTTTTTCAGTAGTTTTACATTGAAGTCCACCATTTTGCTGAGCAGAAAAACGTAGCCAACCTTAGCTGACTTTGTCCCTGGTGCTGTTATGCAGGTGAAGAAGACGGGATTTCATTGCTGTGATGAAAATGTCGCCCCGGGGATACGATGGAGTTCAGGACGGGTGACATCGGTGCACACGGCCGCTTCGCCAGGTCCGCTGTTTTCTGATGTTTGCCGACACTGAAATTAGTCAGAATAAAGATTTCAATGATGAGAAGCGACATGTGGGAAGTATTTATTGTTGTGAGACAGCTGAAACACAACAGCTGATGGCTAATGTTAGTTAGCATTAGCATCCTATTCTATAAAACCTGCCCGACTGTAACCTGCTGACATTAAAACCTGGTGACAGCGTGGTGACTTTGTTTGCACAGCCAAGACACTTATATTTTATTTTCATGTGGTTTAATGTTGGTGTGTTTAAGGTTTTTTACAGCCTTTTGTCCTCAGCCTCCACCTGTGCTTCACTATGTGACCTCAAACCTCTCATTCAGTCGGTGTAACCACTTTTACTTGCATGAATTTAATATTAAACAGCTGAAGCCTGATGTTAGAGGCACTGATGCTTTCAGCCAAAGCACATGCAAGGCAGGACTATCAGCGATATCCTGTGCAAAACACACATGTATTTTATATTTCTCCTATTTTTATATTTGTTATATCCCTTGTTTCTGCACTACTTCTGTTACTGACACTTTGTTTCTGCACCTTTTCTGTCTCCTCTGTTGCTGTAACAAGCTAATTTCCCCAGTGTGGGATAATTAAAGTCTCTTATCTTACATCATCTTATCCTCTCTGCAGAATCAAGGTAGCTAATAACTCCATTAGAAAATAGCGTGACCAGGCTAAGGTATGCTAACAATAACTTACAGGCTATAATGTCACGTTAGCTAGCTCAGCTGTCAGAGCACAGTGCTAATGCTAGCTAGCACACTGTTAGCTCACAGGTAGTTTGTTAACCTGGAGACTCAGTGAGGTGAAAGCAGGTATCCAGGTGGGACCAGGTGGGTTTTAACACACCTTCCTGCACCAGGTTGATGCTGCAAAATGAATGAAGTGACTGAGAATGAATTAAATTAACCTTTTCCGTGTATTTTCTTGCTTTCTAGATCACGCACAGTGCTATTTGACACTAAAGTCTACGCCAGGCGTCTTTCCTTTTCCCCCAGAAAGAGACGGGAACGTGTGGCGAGCAGAGGAAGATGTGCTGAAGGGATCAATAGATTATATTGATGAAGTCACATGATGAAACAGCGCCCTCTAGTTTGGCTGTAAAGAGCACTGTGACAATCAACCCTGTGTGACAAATAACCCGCTCTTCCCTACTGACAGTTGTGTCTTTAATAGTACTTTTACTTCTAATCAATCTCAGTACTTCTTCGACAGCTGCATTTTGTAAATCAAACAACTAATTGATTAATTAAAGACACTAAATGGCTCATTATTAATTATATTGGTTGCTTAAATCACTGCTAGCAACAGTAGATTTAATGAAAAAGCAGCACAAAACTGACAAATTCAAACAATTAGCTGAACAACAACAAACCCATAGGGGTGCCACAGCTGGGGGTCACCTGTATAAACACACACCAGGTGAATTTAACGCCGCACATTTAGCGACAAACACAAACACAACATTGAACTCACCGTTAGCATCGTTAGCATGTAGCTCCTTCCTGCTAACTAGCTAGCTAGCTAGCTAGCTCAGCTCGTCGGTCTTCAAACAACGAAAACAAGGAAATGATCACATTTCTGAACCCAGGAAACATTTCGCTCCTGCGAAATTTTGGACGAAATAGTTCATTTTTACTCCAAAAAACATTTTAATCTGCGGCTCTATTAGTTCCAGCTGGCGGGCGGTGATTCAACTTGGTGATTAATAAAGTTGTTTTTTTTTTGTATTCCGTCATAAACTTTATAAATACAGGAAGTAAATTACATTCAAGTATAATGACTGTTTAAACTGTATCTAACAAAATATTATTTAAAATTTAAATATCAAATTTTTTTATTGTCAGATTTCTTATAAAATCAAGCAGAAGATAAATAAAAAAGATAAATAATTATAATTATTAAATATTTTGTTTGTATTTTTATTCTAGTGTAGATTTACTAGAGTATGTTTACATTTTAGATATGTCAGTTTCATATATACTTAAGTAGGTTGACGTTTCTGATATATACTGTTGTCCATAAAGTTGGAATAATTGTTCAATACCCCCAATGTTGTTAAAGCCTGAATACACAGTTTGCAAAGGTTCATAGTGGTTTAAGTTTCACTGTGATATGTTTGGAAGAGTTTGATCAATAAAGTTTAGAAGATATACACTTTATTTATCACAATCATTTCATGAGAAGAGCTAAAAAACATTTTATTCCAACTTGATGGGCAACAGTGTATTTAGTTTCTATTTTATTTAAATTTACTATAGTTCATGTTGTTTTTCCTTATTGTGTGTTTATTTTCTCCTGTGCTGTATTCTATCTATCTATCTATCTATCTATCTATCTATCTATCTATCTATCTATCTATCTATCTATCTATCTATCTATCTATCTATCTATCTATCTATCTATCTGTCTATCTATCTATCATCTATCTGTTTATGATTACTGCTGCACGCCACTTTGAATCTGATGTATTTGGCTCTTTAAAACTCTCCTCCTGGTAAAATCCTCTGAGATAAAAAAATAAATAATTCTTCTCTCCCTCTTTCCTTTTAAAGATTGGTTGAATTTCTGTCACTTTGCTGTGTTTGGATTGCTCTCTCTCCCTCTCTCTCTCTCTCTCTCTCCCTCTCTCTCTCTCTCTCTCCCTCTCTCTCTCTCTCTCTCTCTGTGCTCTGAGACATCGAATGAGCGATCAGCCGTCCCTGATGGAGCTGCACACCATCCATCCATCCACCCCTGACCCGTCTCTCTCCCTCCCTCTCTTCTGTACTCTTTAACTTACCTGGTCATCTAGGCCACACAAAAAAAAAAAAAAAAAAAAGAAATACTGTTACCATGGCAACCCCATCCTCAGACAGGGCTGCAGCGGGGAGGAAGGGTTACCCGAGCACACTGGTATTTAACACACACACACACACACACACACACACACACACACGGACACAGAGAGTAGGTCAGTGGATAAATCGGCTCTTTAGCTTCTGAGGCCCCGGCGCAGAGCTCGGAGGCTCCGGCAGAGGATCTGTGATCCGAGCCGCCTGCCAGGACTCCACAAAACCCTCCAGGCTGCCTTTTATGTCGCTCCACCAAAGGAGCCGCCAGCCCCCCCCAGTCCAGGCTCCTTTTCTTTTTTTTTTAGCTAGTTAGTCTAGTTTTGGGTTTGGTGATGGTTTTATAATCATCTCATCTAAATGAGGCACAGCAGCAGTTTCTTTTCTTAGCTGCAGCAGAAGAAGAAGAAGTATTCAGATACGAACACCACGCTGTGAAAATACAAATCCTGCATTCACAAGCAAGTATCTGATGTTTCTGGATTAAAATCACTGCCGCATTCATGTGTTCGGCCCACATTTTACTGCTGAGGGTGTTTAAGTTTGAGCTCATTTTAACTCCTTCACATTCTGCTGGTTTAATCTACGGCAGTGCATCATGGGATATAAGATTATCCATCCAGAAGGTCGCCTCATGTGATTCGAACCAGGTTATTCCAGGTATTTATGCACCTTTTAGATGAAATGAACAACAATCTGCTCTCAAACTGGACTCATTCGTTCATATTTGGAGATGATCAAAGGAGATTAGGAGATAATTATTACCTGAAGTCGTCTTTGACGCTTGTAAGCGGCTCCTTAACTCTCTTAACTTGTCTTTAATTGTGTTTAAGATTCTTGTTCTGTGTGTTTTTGTGAATGCTGTTTGTTCTCAGGTCTTCAGAGATCTCTGCCTGAGTTAAAACCAATTAAAAAAAGGAATTAAAATAATACCAATAAATCATATTTGTAGCGTCGCTGTCTTGTGAGAACCACAAATCCCTAAAAAGCTTTGTGGCGACCTGATCAAATTAGTTTTTTTTTAGTTTGTCGAGCTCAAAATGGAGGAGAATTTTCTCAGAACTCTTCATCCTTTAGTTCATCAGAAAAATACAGAATCACATGTGGAGAAGTACGAGCTGTAGCCTGTAATAATAATAATGTGCAGGAAAAAGTACGAGATGTACTCGAGTAGAAGTATAAAGACACATAAAATAGGAATATTCAAGTAAAGTAAAAGTAGCTTAAAGTTATATATGAGAACATAACTTGAGTAAATTCTGCTCGGCCACAAAAAGTGTTTAAATAACGACCTGCTGATCAAATCCCACTTTTTGGTACTTTCACTATTTGTACTTTAACGTATTTGTACTTTAGGGTATTTGTACTTTAAGGTATTTGTACTACTCAATTTGGGAAACTTCATTCTTCTACTTCTCAGAGTGAAATGCTGTAGTTTTTGCTCCACTACATTTTTCTCCCCACAGACACATGAAATGCTGCTTGAACTTTATTAATATGTGAGGAATAATGTACAAAATAAACCCGACGTGGTGACGAAAGGACTGAAAACATCCTGCAGAGGTTCGTTTGTCCAGAACGACGCCGCTCGTTGTACTTTATCCCTCTTATTACACGGCTTTGTACCAAAAAACTAATAATCTAATTTGTTGTTTTGAACACTGTTTACTTATAAAGGAGCATCTTTAAATATCTAAATGCTTCTTCCTTTTCCTTTTACTTTAATATTTCAAGTCTAGTTTCCACAGACAACATTTTAGAAAATCAATGTTTCATATGAACTTATTTATTCAAACATATAAAATGGGTCTGAAAAGGGCACAAAACATTCAAAGTGTATAAAACTAACAAACCAGATTTGATTCAAAACAGTAAACTTTGGAGTGAATAATGAGAATATTTGTATATATGATGGTGTTTTTTTTTTTAAGTGCAAATATTGAAGATAAAACAGGTCAGACACACACTTTTACAGGCTTTTCCCCCAATAATCTCAAAGAAGTTACCTGGAAATAATTTGGGAATAATTATGGGAATAATAGGAAAATCAATTTTTCCTTAATCATTCATGATTAGAGATATTATTTCATACATTTTGTGGTCGTTTGTCTCATATAATAAGTTTCAAATCACCAGGAATCACGACATTTTACACAAATTACAGACCTGTAAAATAAGGCGTCCACTTACTGGTGCTTTTCCAGAGCTTTAACCACATCGAATGGTCTTCCTCAGCAGGGAGTGCAAAGATAAAAACGTGTTCTTTTTGGTCAAAAATGTAAGTTTGTCATGAACCCTCATAAAATGTGTATATATACAGAGCTTAACAAATGTATTAGAGCACCACCCAGTGTCAGGTGGTTCCCTCCCCTGCACTAAATTAACAGAATATTAGAATACCAGAATATTTTTTTAGTTTCTGTAATAATTAATCCACCAGTATGTGCAGCTCTTTAATCACAATGATGTATTTGAAATGATGTAAAAGGAATCTGGAGTAGAGGAACTGATGGACAGGGACAAGTCAGAGTCCAGACTTGAATCCTATCGAACAGATCTGAGATTTATTGGATTAAAAAATAGATCACACACTAATTTAATCCAAAGAAAGTCTGTGGGAACAGCTGGGAACTATTTGGAGCTCAATAACAAAAGAGACGGTGGAAAAGTCCATGAAAACAATCAAAGGAGGTCAAACTAAATATTAAGATTTGGGGTTAAAATATGTGAATAAGGACTATTTTTTTTTTTTTATGACAGGTGGTCTGATAAATTTGTTAAGCACTGTGTGTGTATATATATAAATATATATATATATATATATATATGTGTGTATATTTATGTCGGACATTCAGTTGTTTAAACACCAACAAGACAAATCAGTTCCCCTCCACCATCACTGTGCAAATACAGCAATAGAAATCAAAGTGTTTTTACAGTTTTAGTACTTAAAAAGTTCCTTGTCATGAATATTTGAGATGGTTTTGAAGGCACACATAAGAAGTTCATGTACAAAATATCAAACGGTCAGAAGAGTGAGACTTTACATGCTACATGGGTGCAACCTGGGGTCACTACAGTGTCACCACTTTCCTCTGTGTCCATGTCTGAATGACCTCCTCTGAGCTTTGACTCAGAGCGCCCTCTGGAGGCCACAGTCGAGCACTCTCCCCTCACCCACCCATCCTCCCATCCACCCACCCTGCTGCCCTCGACCTCTCATCGTGGCTGCGTGGATCTGAATCAGAGTGCACATTAGCGGGGCTCTTTTTCCCAAAAGCGCTGAGAGTCTGTCCGACACGGCTAATTAAGCCATCACCACGGGGACGGCGGCTCATTAATTAAAAATAAAAACCAACCGCTGTCAGGAGCAGTGTGTGCAGTTGAAATAATTAAAAATGCTAAAGAGAGGAGGGGCGGACAATATGCTTCACTTCCCAGGAGTCCACGTCTTACAACCCTGATAACATTATCACACGTGCTGCACACCTTTACGCTGCTCAGACACTGAATTTGGTCGCGTAATTGCTCTTTAACAACTGAATAATAGATGTGAACACAATGTGATGACTAAGGCCGGCAGGTTCACACTCCAGACTTGAACTACAGGTCTGGATGTCTGATGCTGGGCCAAGAGGGGAGGTTACAGTAAAGGGCAGCTCTGCTGTTTTAGGCCTCTATTTTTACATAATTTCAGTCTGAATTGAGCAGTAAGAACAAAAACAGAATAGATTTAGTTCAGTAGATCACATCCTCTGGCCACCTCCTTAGGTCCACTAAAAGAGCTTGTTTTAACCACTGACAGGCTCAGAGTGTTATTCTAAGTGTGTGACAGCATCATGGAAAGGATCCCTACAGAGAGAGACCTGGAAGATCCTTTTGGTTTAACCACAAACAGCCGTTATATCGCTCTCTGCACACACACCAGACTCCACTGACAAAAACACTAATTCTATTCAGGAGTTGCCGCTCTACTGCTGCCTGAATCACTTAGTTTGTTTGTGTTATTGTGTGTTAGACAAATATTGTGTTGCATCAGAACTAACCATTTAAAACCCCAAAGTCACAAAATAATACAAACAAACTAACTAATTGAAGCAGCGGTAGACCAGCAACCCCTGAATAAAATTACTGTTTTTGTCAATGGAGTCTGGTGGTCTTGAATTGAGCGATACAACCACTTCTTCTTCCAGGTCTTTCTCCTCTCTGTAATGTTATCACACACTTAGAATAACAACCTGAGCCTGTCAGTGGTAAAAACAAGCACTTTCAGTGGATCTACTTTGATCAGGTGCAGCTGCCCTGAAGGATTAGCCGACATTACAGCTATTAGAGCTCATTAGCTTATTAGCATTCTTGGCTGCTGGCTGAGGCGATCTGCTGGACCAATGCCAAAAGTTTTGTTTTTTTTTGTATCTACCAGTCATTTTGAGCCCAAAATATGTAAATATGGGGCCCAGGTTTAAAAATACCGGCGCTAACAGGGTGTGTGAAGAGCTCATAGTGCTATGCAGACACACGGGTGCTTCAGGTACACGGGGAGGATGCCCTTGTTGATTTGGTGGAACTCCACCAGCTGCAGGAGGTCGATGAAGAGCGTCAGGCCGTCGTCCATGGTGAAGTACTTCCTGCCTCCCTCTTCGCACTGCAGAGACGAGGACAAGCGCGGTGAGGACGCTCAGTAAAGACGAGGTTTATTTGAAAGAAGGAGGGTTTTTCTTGAGAGAATGAAGGGAACTCACAGGGATTACCAGGTAATGTTTGGTCTTCAGCTTGTAACACAGCGAGAGGACGAAGCACTGGCCGTGCTGCTGGCTCTCACGGATGAGGAACATCCTACACACACGGAAAAAATTCAGATATCATTTTCTTACCATGCATTTTTACATGGAAACATGCTGTAACTCAGTCCACCAGCCTGCTGATCTCTCCACACTGAGTTTGCCTTTGATAACGGTCATAAATAATAAAATATTTCACTTCATTTCATCATAAATGTCACGTGAATGTGAATAAAAAACAATAAATGGTGGGATTCTGTCCACAGAAACGCTACAGGGCCTTTAATTTGAAATTTCCACTGTGTTTCCTGTTAACAGGGACGTGCTGCTTACCCGTCGACCAGGCCCTGCTTCTCTATCAGCCTCTGAGCCTCCTTCCTGGACACGCCGCCATGAAACCACGGCTGGGACTTGTGGATGGCTGCAGACAGACACGTAAAGAGAGAGAGAGGAGCGTGAGGACGTGAGCGAGCGTCGCTCACAGCGCGATGTGTTTAAAAAGACGCCGTCTCCTCTCGTGTGGACTCACAGGAAGGTCTCGCACCAGAGTTCAGGCTGGGCAGGCTGCACCTCAGGGCCTCTCTCCTCTGCATCAGTGGAGACGAGAGGAAAAGGTCACAACATCGGACATGTTGGAGGCTTTTTACATCACCGCCGCAGAATAATTCCAGTTTACAACCACAGTTGGTGTTGTTGCTACTTAAGTGTGGCTGAATCTGCATTTCTGATGTGAACGATCAATATCAATACCTCAGAGCTCTAAAACTCCACTGGCATTGACTGATATTTCAGCCTCTACTTCACCACAGTGGTTGGTTGGAGGAAAGCTTATTACAGTAAATCCTCCACTGGGTCCATTTAACACTCACACCTTCAAATATTTATCAGAACATCTCAGGACTTTTCCAGGTTTTACTGAAATCCTTCATGTCCCACACAGATCGCTGCCTCCATCTCCGTCCCCCCCTTTTTATTTATTTTTATTTTTTTAATTGTCCACCATCTTTTCTCCCTCCCTCCCCCCCTGTCCTCACCCTCCAGGCTTGGCCCTCCTCCCTCTCTGCGCTCTGAGCCTCCGTTGGGTTCTGGATGACCCGTCCACCGGCGTTCCCTGAGAAATCCATGGCCACCAGGCTGGCCTCCGACTTTGACTGCACACACACACACACACACACAGACACACACACACAGTAGAAATGTGAGATGACATCACTACATGATTTCCCAGAATCCTCCTCTTTGAATCATTTCTGATGATCTCACTTTGCCATCAGTGACTTTAGTTTGTTCGAGGCTTCGCAGGGTCGACTTGGACAACTGGTAGTTACACTGGAGCTGCTTCCCATACTGGTCACACACACACACAGAAAATAGTGTCAATAATGTATTAATCAGAATATTGATTAGTAAATGGAGACATTGTTGAGGAAGAAGAGGATTATTTTGTTAACCTTGAACAGTCTGAAAGCAGATGTCCAACATGTTCGTGTCTGTTCGCTCTCAGCACACAAGATCTTCAGGTCCTGAACACGGACGGGGTTTCTGGAGGGCTGTGACCACACACACACACACACACACACACACACACACACACACACACACACACACACACACACACACACACACACACACACACACACACACACACACACACACACACACACACACACACACACACACACACACACACACACACACACACACACACACACACACACACACACACACACACACACAGTTTTAACATCAGCATTATCAGTCTGAGTCACCTCAGCAGTGTCACGTCTGCTGCCGACCTGCGATCAATACTGGCTCAGTGATCCGCCTGGTCTGACGACACCCAGAGGAAGCGGTTACCTTGATGCAGAAGGTGAAGTCTGCAGGCGCTCCGTACAGTTTCCGGCTGTTCACCACCGTGTACACGTTCAAATCGTCCAGATCAGCCACGTACTGCAGGTGCCGAGGCTCCTAGTTCCCCCAAAAACACACACACACACACAAACAAGTGCAAAGACTTTTCAAAGTCACGTTTAAAGACCACGGCGTGGAAAAGACGTTTTCTGTGACTGAAAGCTGAAAAAGGCCGTTTGGCGTTTGACTTGCTGACCTTGGAGGAGCCTTTGGTGGAGCAGTAGAGTCCAGAGCGGCGGAGGAAAAAGTAGACCTTCTTCCAGGCCTTCCGGCTGGTTTCTTTGACGTGGAGGAAACCCTGGATCTCTGGACACGTCCCAGACCTCAGCAGGTTCTGAGGAACACACCGAGTCAAATACAAATTTCCACCCCAATAAAAAGAGATTCTTTTCTGTTCTTAAATGCTTCAGGGGGCATTTTCAAGAATTAGACAGAGCCTTTACATTTCCAGCCTTCACGCTTGTCTGTTACTTTGAAGGAAAACAATGAAACGACACTTTAAGCTTTGAGGACGCCTGATGCCGATTTCCCCGGGTTACCTGAATGAGCTCCGACGACGTCATCCCCTTGCCGACATCGGCGCTGTCGGAGATCATGCACTCCGGGAAGAAGAGCTGAGGGAGGAAGGAGAGGTTTGTCGTTAAAGTCCTCCGAGCAGGAAAAAGGCTCGTCTATGAGACAAAGAAGCTGCTTCTGCTGCAGAGCCTGACCACGATTGTCCTAAATATGCAGGTGAAATGCACCTTTTAACAACCACGCTCCTTTGTTAAAGATGCATTAAAGGCGGTATAATAACTTCATTGTTCAGTCAAAAGCTAAAGTAAACCATCAGGCGTGCAAAGGTGGCCACAAAACCAACAGGTGTGCAGTTTTCAGACGCACTCAGAGATCCTGCTGCTGTCTTAGTTTGCATATGAAAATGGGTGTGAGAGCTGAAAGGACATTAATCTGCAGCACTTTGGATGATCATTCATCCAAAAACAGTGAAAATTCAAAGAGTTTGCTGCTTTTCTCTGTTTTACATCACTATAAACTGAATCTCGTTGAGTTTTGGACGGTTTGTTGAGCAAAATTAGACGTTTCAAACCATCAACTTGAACAGAGAAGTGTTTTTTTTTTACAGCTTTATTTTTATGATTTAGTAATTGCTGCTAGTAAAAACTGCTCACATTGCACACGGTGGCAGTGAGGGCTAATTTCAACAGTATAATGTAGTGAATCCATGATCAGATTCCCTTTTGTGCCTTGTGGAGGCAGTGTGGGCTCACCGAGCAGAGGCAGCGGAGGGAAGAGCCAGTGGGAGGTTCATCAAAACCAGTTTTCAGTGTAAACTGTCACCTTTGTTTAGCAGCACAGGTGACAGACCAGAGCTGATGTAATGAAATACCCGAGGCAGTTCGTCTGCACCGGCACGCAACCTGCCAATCATTCAGAGTCACTGAGCACCATTACGTCAGGCCTCGTCAGCGTCTGCTCTATCATCCTGTTTAATGAAGAGCAGGAGGATCCTACAGTTTTAAAGGCTGATGATCTCTGACACAAAGCAGGCGGCGTACCATCGGCTTCCTGAAGAACTCGTACTTGGCGTAGTTTTTGCAGAAAACCAGCCTCGTGTCTCCTTTCAGAGACCAGGTCGCCTGGACCTCCAGCACAACCTCGTGGTCCTCCAGACACCTCTCTGAGCAGACAGAACGAAAGATTTCAAAACTTTATGAGCCATTTTACCCCCTTTAGTTAAAAGGCCCCATATTCACCTCATTGTCAGGGTCATATTTTGTATTTGGAGGTCCTACTAGAGCAGGTTTGTTTGTTATTTTTCACACAGCAGATGTGGCTACATGCTCCGTTTTAGAAGAAAGGAACAATTTTCGTGTTGTTAGTGAGGAAAAAACAACGATGGACACACATTGACTGAAAGATGGAGCAGTTTGTCGGCCCGTAGACGCACTTCGGAAACATATTTATGTTCAAAACACATTACAAAGTGCATTTTGCCGGTCTTACCCAGGCCCAGGTCGGGATGCAGTTCGAGGAGAGCCCAGTTCTCCTGGTCGCTGCAGTGAGCCGTCTGCACCAACATGTGACACACCTCTCTGGCTGTAGCTCCTCTGGAGACCCACACCGACCTGCTGTGGCTGTCCTCTGCGTACACCTTTATCAGCTGACGGGGGGGCGACACCAGAGCAGGAAGTATTCACAACCTCTGCTTCACTACGAGAAGCAACAGCAAAATGTAGAAAACTAGCGCTGCATGCAGATATTTGACTGTTTGGTTCACATTTTAGTTGTTTTGTTTAGTTTTATTTCTACTTTTTATTTTACTTTGGGCTCCTGACATCCCACATCACATAAACTACACACACGTCTGTTTCTCTGTCGGTCTTATTCTGAAACTCTTGATTGGATGTGCTGTGCTGCACTGTGGGTAACGAGACGGTTGTGTCGGTGAGAAAAAGCCAAAAAAAAGACTGAAAAGAAGCAACAGAATTGACCCTGAGTTTGAGGAAAGTATGATAGTTTGTGTTGCTACAATACTGTCGGATAAAATCCTTGAAAATGAAGCCGTAAATTAAACCAAAAGACACCGTTCATCATGTGAAAATGTCTTGCTCATCCAACCCTGCGCCCAGAACTTTGAATATTTATTGATTACCAGCCCAAAAATGGTATTCTGAACAGCTCTAGTGACAATACTGTTGTTATAAGTTATAACCATAACATTTTCATGTAATCAAACCTCATTATTGATACACTTTGTCATTACTTTGCATTTACATTCAATCATTATCTCCCTGTTAAGTAGTTTTTATTATTAGCAGGTCGCCTTCACCTGCACATTTACAGAAAATGTTTCTCTTTCAACATTTTTCTGGACAGCAGATCAGTTTTAAATACTGCAGGGAGTAACGGGGGGGGGCAGGACGCTGTGAGGACGCAGCATGAAATCAGATGGAAGTTGCTCATCGGATGACGAAAGAAGTTTGATCATTGACTGATTTCTTTAATCAAAACAAGATTGATTTGTTTGGCTGCACTGGAAAGTGAACTTAAAGCATCAAAAGTAAAAAAGCACTCAATGTGGAACAGAATGGCTCCTATTATTATGATCAATACATATATATATGATAATATATCATGTGCTGATTGTTGTTGAAGGATCTATACATAAAATATATTAAACTAAAGTAGTTTTATTGATACAAAATATTGCACAAACTGGTTTTATATGTAAGATCTTACTCTGCATAGTAATTTCTTATGACACCTAAATAAATGTAGAGGAGTAAAAAGTATAAAAGTAGCATAAAATGTAAATATACTCCGGTACAAGTAGCTCAGTATCTCATTACATTCGACCATTTTGCCAAAACCAGCAGGTATTTCACTTCCACGGCATTATCTTCACCTGATTCTGTGCTATAAACTAAAAAGTTTTTGAGCAATTTGGCCTAAAAAGTTGGACAAACCGCAGTTAATCCAAAGCCCGAACGCCGTAAATACACGACTTACTTCTTCACAACAGGTTTTGGCATCGCATCAACATGGGAACACTGAGGACTAGACGCCAAAACGTGAAGCCAAGAACCTGTCAACTGTGCTGCAGACGCAGACAGTCACTCCGCTTATAATAGGCCTTGACACATAAGGAGACAGCCCTTCAAATTCTCCCTAATTTTAGCCTGACACTGGGGTAAGCCATGCTCTCCATCAACCTGTCTTAACTTCAGCTCTTAAGGTGAGTTGAAGCGTGCAAACGAGGCCGGTTTCACTTATTTAGCATGTTATAGTAAAGAAACCGAGCACACCTTCTCTCTCTTACGTTTTCTCTGTGGTGTTTGTGAGAAGATCAGATTGGAGAAGCAGCCAAGCATGTGGACTGTCCCTGATGCTGCTGAGGTGAGCCGGGTGCAGGTTACTCAAGGGTCAGGAAGTTTCCCAGAGCGCTCAGACGCTGTGTCAAACCAAAAGACGCCAAACCTGCCCGACCAGAAACCTGCCGCTGTCAATCAGCGAGTCTTGACTGGTTGGACGAGTGCCGGCGTCAGTCCGGACGAATAATAGCCAAGTATCAACCGGGGAGATGTGGTCCAAATTACAGCAAATCTACCGAAAGCAAATACGGACACTTCAAGGATTTTCAAGGTGACATTTTAAAGCTGAGGATAAAACCATAAGAGCCAAAAACAGCAAGAAAACAACCACATTAACCTCCAACACTGAGCTCACTACGTCTAACACCAACTTTCCAGGCTTCTCAAAACATTCAAGCTTCAAGCAATCAGCTTTTCAAGGATTTTCAAGGTGTAATTTCAAGCTTTCCCAGCACCTGATGGCTGTGGTAAATCAAATATACTCATATCAGACTGTCTCCGACTTTATAGCAAACTATTCAGTCAGATACCGATTTATTTTTTATGTAAAAATCTGTTTCAAGCATTTTATTCAAAATTCAAGCACTTTTCAAGGATTTTCAAGGTGAGATCCTCCAACACTAAAACACCGAGGTCATGACTGAACCATTATTCACAGTCTACAGCAAGAAAACAACCATGTCAACAACCTCCAACTCTGAAGTCACTGAATTAAACACCAACTTTCCAGACTTTTCAAAACCTTCAAGCTTCAAGCAAGCAGCTTTTCAAGGATTCTCAAGGTGCATTTTCAAACTTTTCAGCTCATATAAATTTGTCTCTCTTCACCTTTTAATTATTTCAGCAAATTATCCTGTCGAATATTGATTTATTGTACGAACGAAAACTAGTTTCCAGCACTTTGTCCTAAATCCAAGCAGAATTCAAGCACTTTTCAAGGATTTTCAATGAGATCAAAACTGAGGCTAAAAGCATAAGAGCCAAAAACAACAGGAAAACATTAACCTCCATCACTGAGCTCACTACATCTAACACCAACTTTCCAGGCTTCCCAAAACATTCAAGCTTCAAACAAGCAGCTTGAAGGATTTTTTTCAAGGATTTTCAAGGTGTATTTTCAAGCTTTTCCAGCACCTGATGGCTGTGGTAAATCAGATCTCCTCAAATCAGTTAGACTCTCTCTGGCTTCATAGAAAACTATTCAGTCTGGCTGAGACTCATTATATTAATGAAAATCAGTTTCAAGCACTTTATCTGAAGCCAAGCATTCAAGCACTTTCAAGGATTCCCAGCACCCATATGAGTGTGCGGCACGGCGACAGGCTGGCTGTTGTTGTTACTGTTGCTGTTGTTGTTGCTTCTGATTGTACTGCTACTGCTTTTAAATGCACTTTATAGATAACGTTGGATTAGATTGGATTGAAAAGTGTATAAATAGTTGCTGGGGACTATTTTCTGCGGCGGATTAAAACACACTTAACTACATCAACAATACTTGTTGGTTTTGGTCTTTTTATGACGGTAAAAAACAAACAGAACTCTGACCAGCGTCATATTCCACATGCAGTGAACATCTAAAGCAGCTTTGAACTCACATGTCTGTCGCTCGACGGCGGTGGAAGCGAACTAATGAGCACTGGAGACTTGGAGGGGCTGCAGAGCTCTGGAAAGGGGTTGGGGATGGATGGGACGGAGGAAGAGAAAGACTCCACGCCTTTCTTCCTGGAAAAACAGACAACAAAAGAAGAACTGAAGAAGAAACAGACCAATTATCTTTGCAATCAGCAGCCGTTAAAAGGCTGAGGAGATATTCTGGTGATATTTTAGCTCATGAAAAGACAAAAACAGACGATAAACGCATCTACAGACAAGTTCAAGTGTATCAAAGCCTCATATATCTTATTCTTCTGAGCCACAGACCTCCTGCAAACTAAGTGCTATTCTGGTAATATAGCACAGAAACAGTGTAGTTTAGTTAGATTGAACCCTAAATACACCATCCTGCTGCCAGAAATACTCACTACAGCACCAAAACTGTATTAATCCGCCACAGAAAATAGTCCCCCAACAAACTAACAAACAAACACATTGGACTTTAACGTGTTTTAGTAAAATTTGATTAAAAAAACACACAAATGCTGCATTTTGTTATAAAAACCAATTAATGTAATTAATCAGGAGGCCGAGCTCACAGTTTTAGATAATAATGTGTAACAATATTGAAGTAATTACTTTATTACATGGAGACAACAGAGGTTTCTTTGTCTCGTCGACAAGGAAATGAAACAAAACCTCCGCGGTCACAGTCACAGTTTTATTACTTGTGTCTTTAAGGTGGAGAGCACGTGACGTAGTAGTTGTTGTAACAGAAACTGCTCACGTCTTCAAACATCAGATGACTTATGGCGTGAAGTTGAGTCACTGGCTTGAGTCAATATCCACCACCTCCTCCTCAGGAAGCCTGTTGACTCATGTCCACTGTGAGTAATGTGCTGGTCATACCTGTTGGAGGTGATGAGGATGGGCTGGGAGCGGCGGACGGACGGAGAATCGGCTATCAGAGGAGCCAGAGTCAGAGTGGAGCTCCCCAGCAGCGTCTCCGCTCGGCCTCCGGGCTTCTCCTTCGCCTCCGAGCCCTCGAACACTTCTGTCCAGGGACCTGCCACCTCCATCATGTCACCTGAGGGGAAGATTGGGATCCTTAGCCTCCAAGCACCCAGGACGCTCCTGTGCTGAGGTGAATTTTCCTCAGCTGATGTGGCCTGACGTGTCCCTCTCTAGTGAAACCCACATGCAAACTACAACTGACCTTTATTTAAACAGGAGACTCACTGAGAGCCAAGTGTGCTCTTCTGCAGGAGGAGTGCCACGGTTACAGTACAAGCTGTAAGTGTGTGACAGCGTTATGGAAAGAATCCCTACAAAGACAGACCTGGAAGATCCTTTTGGTTTAACTAGAAATAATCACTCAGCTCAAAGCCACCAGACTCCATTGACAAAAACAGTAATTTTACACAGGAGTTGCTGGTCTACCTCTTTCTTGATCAGTTAGTTTGTTTGTGTTACTGTGTGACTTTGGAGTTATAAATGATGAGTTTGGCTTCAGCACAGTATTTATAATTTATAATAACACAAACTAACTAACTGATCTGGGCAGCGGACGACCAGAAACTCCTGTTTTCTGCAAGGTAAAATCACTCTTTTTGTCAATGGAGTCTGGTGGGTTTGAGGAGAGTTAGTTTCTGGTTAAACCAAAAGGATCTTGCAGGTCTCTCTCTGTAGGGATCCTTTCTGTAATGCTGTCACACACTTAGAATAACACTCTGAGCCTGAACAACAAACGTAAAATAGGACCCAGGTTTAAAAACGCTGGAGTTCTCCTTTAATTCTGGGGAAGAAACTCGACTTAAACTACAAGAAAAAGCAGCACACGTTACTTCTTACTGGTTTAATAAATGATCTGAGAGGAAATTTCTCTATTACAATTTAAATAAAGACGATAAAAACTCATAAAATCATGTTTAACTACATTAATAGACATTATATTTCATACCCGACACTATTATGTATATTATGTTAATATGTGATCGTATAATATAGAACTTTATGCTGCTCTAGTAGATGTTACATTACTCTGCAGTGCTGTAAATACTGAGCACAATACTTTGCTGACTTGAACTTTTCCTGCTGCAACATTTATATTTAGTCAGCAGGAGCTTGCGTGCAGCGTGCAGAGACAATACACCGACTGCACTTATTATCCTTTCATCATTCACTGCTGTTGAAAATAGTTTGAGGCTGCAGCTGTTTCTTACTCTGTGTGTGTGTGTGTGTGTGTGTGTGTTTGTGTGTTTTGGAAATTCAGGTTTGTATTTCTCTCTGGCTCTGCGCCACTGAAGTTTGACATATGAGCGTTTAGTTTTTCCTCGCAGCGTTGAACGTTAACGTGGTGTTATTTAATCATACATGCAGTCATACAGATTCAAGCTGTCGAGATATTTCACACAAATCCAAGCAGCAGGATTTATCCTCTGAGGACTATGAACATCTGTAAGAAATCTAATGAGAAGAGTTGTTGAGATGTTTCAGGGTGAATTAAGATAATCACTTTTCTAATGCAGTGCATGTCAATAAAAACGAACTTCATTGCATTTAACATCGATTTTACATGTGATTTCATACATTTGCCACATAATAACATCCTTATTAATAATGTGATGTTTATTTCAGCCCCACTTCACATGCTCCCCAATACGTCTTCCTTCCCAACAGAGTTCCTAGGAGACGGGTTTTGTTGTGTTATTGCTGTGTGCAGATCCTGCAGCGTGTGAGGGGGACGGCGCCGGCGGCCTGCCAAGCTTTGAGGGAAGCCGAGGGAAGCTAAATATTTCCTTTATTCTCTGCACACGGCAGTGAATGCACCACGTTACCTTTTTCAAGCACACAAAAACACAGCGTGCAGGAGTTTGTGGCTTAAAATGTCTCCCCAGCAGGCGTGGATCCAGCTTAAGAGTGTGTGAGCAGGTGAATAAAGGAGGAAGGAGTTGCCATGACACCAACACAAACCTGCAAACCTGTTTCCTCAAGCATCAATTCATCTGTTGATCGTGTTTTTGATCGATCACCTCATTAATGACCCTTTGAGGGGTCTGAACATACTGAGAAATGACACATTTAGTCAAGTTTTGTTTGAAAAAAGGTCCAAAACACAAAAATATTTAGTTTATAATGATATAAAACAGAAAGAAAGAGAAGTTCAGAGTGGCATTTTTACTGGATTAACAGATTTAAACAACTAATAGATTATCTGATCAGTTGCCAATAAATTCTCCACTGATTGACTCATAGATTAATTACTCTAAAATGCTTTAATCCCACATATTGCAGCCCTGTTTTCTGCCAGTGTGATGTACGGCATTCACTCACTGCACAATTCTGGTTTTTAATATATATCAATTTATCATTTAAAATGTGAAAACTGTCTTCAGACGTCTTGTCTTGTCCGAACGAGAGTCCAAAATCCAAAAGAAATCAGTTCACAGTGATAAAAAACGTCACAGCAAAGAAGCTACAACCCAGTTAATCTGTAATCAGAAGTGTTGCCAGTATCGACTCATTGATTAACTAGTTCAGTGTTCACACTGCAGCCATGTTGCAGCACCAGTTTCTGCCAAAAACAGTAAAAAGCATCTTTTAAAATCTCCTTAAATCCAAAATGACATCTCCTGATGTCTTTATAAATCTCCGACCAGCAGTCCAAAACACAAAGAGATTCAGTTTACTGTCACTTCACACAAATAAATGCAAAATCTCTTAATCCAGGAGCTGGTGGAAGTTAATATTTGACCTTATTGCTTTATTAAATGATTCTTAAATTATCAAAATGGTTGATTATGCATTTTCTGATGACTTTTGTTGATCTTTTCAGCATCATATCTGCCTGATTACCTCTTTTTGTGTTATAATAAATACCAGAGGACCCCAGCGCAGTATGATGATAAGGTTCCTCCTTCATATGAGACACCTGAGACATAATATTAACCTTGCTGTGGGAAAAACACGTTATCAGGCTGACCAACACTTCACCAAGTGATAAACCCAGACTCTGAGTGCAGATCTACCTTAATACAAGTCCACCTTAAACCTTTCAAACTTACATTAAGAAATGTTAGATTAGTGCCGCATTGTGTCTCTTATATGTGCAAACAAAAGGGGGTAGTGGCCAGCTTTTAAACATGATCTGCTCATAGTTCTGACAGCCAGAAGCTAACACAGGTGTGGGCACTGCGCCAAATCATCATACTGAAACTGAAGAAAACGGCTCCTCCGTCCTCATTAAGGCTCAGCTGACTGAATCACACTTTAAACGAGTTGACACAAAGACAAAGAAAAATTCGGCTAACTTCGGCTGACTGCATCTCTTTATATGAACGTTATATTTGCGGTTAAACCCAGCATGCACCTGTTCGGACTAGCTTGTTAGCATCGCTGAGAGTACAAAACATACCTGTGAAATTTGACCGGTCAGTCGGCAGGTTTCAGCTGTCAGACATCGTCTTAATCCCAAACATAACTCTAAGCTTTGTGAGTTTTTTCTCCTTCTTTTCTTTCTCCGTGACACAAACAACATAATCTGAGCGGAGCGGGGGGGCGGAGCCTGTCCGTCAGGTGTGCACCCTGACCCCGCCCCTCCATCGCCCTGGCAACCTAGGAGGAGGGCGGAGTCACGTCATGTGCGTCCAACTTCCGGGTTCATCTTCTGTTTGCATTTTTTTTTTTTTAATTTAAATCAGAAATGACACACATGCTGTACTAAAGTGCAAACTTAAATGAAAAATTTCAGGTGCTTGTGATTTATTTCATTATTTCCATTTTATGCTACTAGGCTATTATTGTAGATGAATCTATAATAATAATAAAATATATAAATTAAAAGCACCAACTACATACATTATTCATAAAAGGGCCATTCTGCATAATGACTACATTTACTTTTGATATTTTAAGTATATTTCGACACTAATACTTAAAATAAGTTAATAAGTTATGTAATAAATTTTGCAGGTATTTTACCCTGTAAATGTCTCTGTGACAAAAAGCCCCAAAAAGAAAATGTCTACTTTTTTGTAAGGGGTTTTGTATTATATTTAATATGGAGAATAAATATATATATATATATATATATATATATATATATATATATATATATATATATATATATATATATATATATATATATATATATATATATTACCTTACCTTTAATGTCCTTAACTTACCTTTAATTAATAAGGATTAATTAATTAAGTAATTAAAATTTCTTCCACTGTTTCTGTTTTGAATGATTTTAAATTCATTTGGGGTTCTTCTCTACGTATTTATGTTCACATTTACTAATATTTTGTAGCTATTAATTGATAGATAGTTGATTAATCAATCCTAAACTATTCTCTCCATGTGTTTAGTGTTGTGTACATGAATTAGACATAAACTGCTAAATTATTCTTAATGAAAATAAGAATCTCAGGCCGACTCTGGTTCACTTTTTATCTGTTGAAGTATATTTTCCTATAATAAAATACTTCTTTAAATCATGTGATGTTGCTTTGACTGGTCACCACTAATAAAATAAAGTTAAAATGAGAGTTTAAACCATGTAAATACTGAAGCTGCCACACTGTCATGGTGGCTGCTTGTCTCCACCTGGTGGTTAAACCTGATTACCTGGAGACTCGCACTGATCACCAACTTGTTTTTCCTTCAGCTGTCACCTGCGTTTCGCTCGAGCTGAGTAAAGTTTAACCAGAAGTTCAGTCTGAGTTAAATATTTACAGAACCTGTGATACCAGAAGCCAAACACTTTTCTCAGGGAAATTATTTAATGGACCAATTAGTCTTTTTGAGCTGGAGCCAATAATTCAGAGTCCGGCAGCACAAAGAAAACATGAAAACTCATTTATATAGAAGCTTGATCACCACTAATGTGATTAAAGTACAAGAACTCTATCAGAATTAACTGACCTCTGTCCTATTTATGCCAAATAAACTAAGAAACGTGTTTTTTTTTCCTTTTATAGACGTTTGTTGTCTTTCTTGTTTCTTTTTGTTCCTTGAGTTGAGACCACAAGGCATTGGTTATACTGTACTGTTATCAATATACTTATTATTTTGGGGTAAACACTCTCCACCACTGATCCATAGTCTTACTGGAACACCACCCTTAAGAAAACACCCCTGACACTGAAATCAACCACAAACAGACACTGAACAGAAGTTAATGATCGCAGGGCTCCTTTGACCTCCTCCCCTCCTGCACCAGGTGAACCTCATCCAGGTGTGGCGGAGCTGTAGACGGGAGGGGAAAAGGGACAAACAGCACGGCTGTGTAAAGCCACCAGGCGCTTCAACTAATGGTGGATTCCTGTTCTAATAACATGGTGGTGTGGTGGTTTACTAACTGGACTGTTACTGGGGAGACGGTGAAACCACATTATAGAGCAAATTATACCAATTTACCTGTAAAATTAGTTTTCTGACATATTTCAGTTGTCTTTTATTATCAGAATCTGATTTTATTCGCCAAGTGAAAACATAAAAGGAATCTGACTAAAGAACAAACATCTAAACTGTGTGAACCATGTAAATATATACATGTGTAGAAAAGTGTGGACGTAAAGATGAAATAATAATCAAATACAAATATAAAAGACATCAATAAAAACACCTATATCAATAATGTCGTCGTCTGTTTTGTTGAACGATAAGAATTATTCCTAAAGTGGATTCAAGGGAAGTGACTGAACCATAAAGACACAGACAGAAAAGTGAGTTTTACTGGAAACTTAAAATACAAAGTTTGTTTTTATTTTAGTTCAAGAGTTCAGAGTTCAAAGGTCATATGAACAAGAATTAGACTATCAACTGTTTTATCTCTATATTAACTGTTTAAGGTGAGTTGTTATGGTTCTCAGGCTGTTAGATAACTTCTAGTGATGAAAACCTTCAGGATATAGATATAAATATAAGAAAAACCCACTAATTTAGAGAAAACATCCTTTAAATTCAGGAGAAAACTGCAGACTGACAGTGAACTTAACACCTAAAAGAGCATTTTGGATGTTTTCTTTCCACTAGTCTGAAAAACAAACACATGCTGTGGAAGCAGAATAGACGAAAAAAATGAAATATGAAAAACATATATATATATTTAGTGAGAATTTAAATATTAGTCAAATAAGAAAAGTTATTATTTGGACGAATCAAACCAGTAAAAAAAGAAATACACCACAAGACGGCCTGTTGGATCAAATCATGTTTATTAATGTGTTCAGGAAATCCCCACAGAAACAGTTTACAGGGGAACGTACAGATTTACAATCATTCTTGACAGAAGTGCCAGCTCGACCCCCATGGTTCGACACGGAGCGCGCCCGCCGAGTCTCACGACCAGTTAACCGCAAACCCGTTCCCCTCAACAGGTCTACCGCCGAGTCCTTCCAGCTCGCCGCCCACTGACTGCTTGTTGTTGTGTCTCTTCGGTGGCGGAGGATGTGGTGCTGTGGATGCGTAGCAGTGGGCCGTCAACACCCAGACGCCGGAGCGAGGTTCCCCCTCTTCGTGTCTGGACTGTTCACGCCTAAGGAGCCTTCATATTTGGTGCCAATCCTTCATCCCAACCGGGGAAATTAGACAGTCAGATGCTTTCAGTCAGATTTCACAGTAAAACTGCCAACCGTTGGTGAGAAAGAGAGAAAAATAAACCAAAACCTGCAGTTCAGGCCCTCGAGGATAAACTACGTTCATATACAGGATTTGTCATACTGCTCAGATGCATTTGGTTCATCAGTACAAATAGAAATGCTAAAACTAGTTACAGAAAAAAAAAAAGAAACACATGTAACATCTCTTAAAAAGGAATAACATGTGAAGCATGAACTGTTCTCGGTCAACCGGCTGAAGTCTGTGAAATGCCCCACGCTTGGTATCCGACCCGCTTTGACGGAGGAACGCTGCCAGAATGATCAACTACACCGAAGGTCCGATTAATGAATCCAATTCAATCCGGGGAGTTTAGAGCGTCCGCTGCCAAACTACTTGAAGAGACAGGAATTGCATATATCCACAGATTCTAATTTTAAAGTAGAGTTAATTAGTTTTTTTATTTTATTCTTAAAGATTGTTGGCTTGCCTTGTGCTTCACGGTCTCTCTTAGACGGGGGGGGGGAGGAAGGTAGTGTTCACTGCAGAACCATCGCTAAGAATAATCTGTTATATTCCAATATAATAATAATAATAATAATAATAATAGTAATAAAACAAACAGCATGATTTTCAAATGACACCAGAATGATCGAGGATGGGCGTTTCTTTTTTCTCCACGTTCCTAGTTTTTGATTTGCTTCGACCTGATACAGGTTAAGATGCAATTTACTGAATCTCTTACTGGTGGGTTTGAGGTTTCAAAAATCAAAAGAGGTTAAAATGAACATTTAGCATTCAGTCTACATCAGGTGAACGTTTCTAGTTAACATAGATCTACACTACGGGGAGCGGGGAGGAGAGCTTGCACCCTTGCTCTTTCTTTGCCGTATGAAAACCATGCTTCCTCTGGAGAGTCGGGGCGAGGGGAAGAGGGGGAGGAGGAGGAGGAAGAGGAGGAGGAGGAGGAGAAGGGGGCCGTGCAAGACTTGGAGTGGGGGTAGGCCGAGCGGGGCGGAGGCTGAGTTTGGTGGATGGAGAGAGGGGGCTTGAAAACCAGACTGCTGATTCCACAGGAGGTGTGTAAAAGGCACGCCAGGGTTACTCCCAATCCCAGCCAACATACGCAGAGACGCCTTCACACCCACACACACACACACACACACACACACACTCGCTGAACACACGAGGTACACATGCGCACGCACACGCCCACACACACACACACACGCAGCACAGGCTAGAGCCCCAAGAGTACTGACGGGGGGAGAAAGCAGGAGGGGAATGAAGGAAGTTCTTGAAAGAAAGAGCTGGGGCTGGAAACTGGGTTAGATGGGGGCGAAGGGGCCTGGATCCGGTGCTGCCGCTGTGTTGAAACAGAAAAAATAAACAACAAACAAAAATCAAAAACTGGTGGAATGGATCATTTCTGGTTCTTCAGCTGGTTGGAGAGCCAGTCCAGGCCCTCGTACAAGCCGTCCCCGCTGGTGGCGCAGGTGGCCTGGATGTACCAGCTGCGCTGGCGGAGGGCGTGCAGGCCCAGCTTGTCTGTGATCTCTGCAGCGTTCATAGCGTTGGGGAGATCCTGGGGGGGAACAAACACACAGTCTGTCAAGATGCTGCAGGCGCGACGGGTTCACCAGCAGAAGGAGACAGATTCTCCGTGATACGGTTCAAACAAACGCTCGAAGAAACAGACGTGATGACAGAAAAATAAAAAATCAGAAACACACCGTGAGGTTCTGAATAAACACCTGGACTTGACCTGCTGCTTCTGCTTTACCTCCAACTACAATTAAAATTATTTCCTCCTCACATTACTTTCGCTTTTCATGACTGAGTAGCTTGTATTGACTCTGGCGTGTCATTGTGTGCGCTCTGGTATCACAGGCTGTATAGAAGAAGAGGACGTGGCCACCATGACGTCACCCACTAGCCGCCATTTTGAAGCCTCCAGCTGAACGTTTAACATTTTACTGACAGTAGTCATCTTGATGTAGGAGCCAGAGGTGACACACCCCCCCACCACCACCTCTGATTGGTTAGTAACATGGTAGCCCCGCCTTAAAGCCTCTTCCTGGTGTATTTCCCTCTAAATGGGACCACAATTTACTAAAAGAACTTGAAAAAGACTGTAAACTAGCGACTGAGACCAGAAACTAATCAGGAAAATGTTCACTAAGCTAATAATCATTTTCTCATAGACTTCCATCCTATCAGACAGTGGAGTCGCCCCCCTGCTGGACATTAGAAAGAATGCAGGTCTAAGGCTGGTCAGCAGACCCGGGCATACAGGTAGAACATGTATGTAGCATGTTGTAAACCTCATGGGGTGACAGCAGGAAGTGGGGTGTGTTTGTGGTGGAGCAGGAACGGTGTGGTGCTCTGATTTATTTCCATAAATAAAGAGCGGTGACACAGAGAGGGAACAGGAATGCGGCCTCACCTGTTTATTTGCGAAAACGAGCAGCACGGCCTCTCTGAGCTCGTCCTCGGCGAGCATTCTGGCCAGCTCCTCCCTCGCCTCGTTCACTCTCTCCCTGTCGTTGCTGTCCACCACGAAGATGAGCCCTGCGTACGAAGACACACGGTTATTAAAGAGTCAATTCAAGCTTTAATCGTTCCATCTAAATAGTTATTCTGAATGTAATTAAAGAATTAAGCTTACAGACTTTTAATACCCACAGGAAGGAGATATATAATCTGGTGTGTCAACTTTGGCTGTAATTGATTATGATGATTATCTGGTGCGAGGCGCCCAGAGACATAAACATGACGATGTTTGTTTCATTCAAATATTAAAGAAGATTTCTGGTTTACATAAGTGACTGTAGATAGAACTCCAGCATTTCTAAACTTTAAAAGACAAACCCTGTCATATATACTTATTTATTTCTATTCTTTTTATCAATATCATAATAATTAGAATACAGAAATGTGCTGCCATCTTTTATCCTCTGGTTCCAAAGTCTTTTCACTGAGTCACACTGATATTCTGTACAAAGAGTTCCCATCTCTTAATATCCGACACCTCAAATGTCAGTCAGATCTGAATATTCACACTACGTGATGGATGAATGCTGCCCCCAAACTCTTCTAATGAGCTTCTGATGTGGTCGTTATCTAAATAAATCAGCCTGAAACATTTGAGGATTATAGAGATGAACCAGATATTTAAACATGAACGGCTTCATGTGTCACTTGGGAACATTTTACTGAACCAACGTCTGACAAACACTCTTGTACTCTAATGTATTCACACAGTTGAATGCATTACTTTGTGCTGAGGAGACATTGAGACGCTCTCCTATAAATTATGTAACTGCGGCAGTGAGAGAAAGCGGACGTGTTACACCTTAGAGGAGACTCACGGTAAAAACATGAAAAACTACAACGGATCAGCAGTTTTCTACCTCGTGAGATTCTGTATCGATATTTGGAAGAAGTGATGAGGAACTAAACGAGAAACAAGAGACGAAGAGGGCAGAAGGGCAGACTTCAGTTCCTCGTGGCTCCTTCAGCTAAAGGAGAGTTACATTCAAGACTTACAGACTTTATTTGTGCCATTTGGATTGAAATTTAAGACCAATTTTACAAAACTGAAGGGAAAACCAAATCAAATCTGGGGTTTCTTGGCAGTTTGTGTCTCACTCTGCATGTGCACCAAACATTTCGTACACTTCTACCATTGCCATCGTAATAAACGCCCAAATCACTATTTGAGCGGCCATTTAGCAGACTGGATTTTTCTATTACGCTGCAATACTTGAAGTCTCCACTAGTGGAGGACTGGAGCTGGTTTGAGGGGAGTGCATTTATTAAGAATTAACGTGGCGGTCCGTCCCACCGCCGCCCTCCTCCTCCTCCTCTTCCCCGTGTTGTCCAGCGAACAGTGACAGACAGCTAGCGGACAGCGGACCTGCTCCGAGCTTCCCTGCCGCATATAAAATAAGCCTTGTTGGTGGCGCTATCCTGACCTGAGAGACATTAATGTCATCGGTAACACTAAATTAAAATAATATGACGATGTAATCTGTATTTATTGGTGCTTGTAAATGTGAGCCTGAGCGTGACTGGTCGTCTGTGTGTGTGTGTGTGTGTGTGTGTGGGCCCTGTGACTGACTGCTGACCAGTCCAGGATGTTCCCGCCTCTCGCCCAAGGTCAGCTGGGATTGGCTCCAGCCCCTTGCAACTCTTCATATTAATTTATTGACCGTCGATGCACTAATCCTTACCAATTTGTCAAAGATTTTAAATTGCATGTCAGGAAAAAAGAATATCCTAGTTTTCATGTCTTAGCACTTTGAAAGATTGATTAAATACATGAATACAAATTAAAGGCTTATTTGTAGATTATTGAGTTTAATGTTTAGGACTTTTAACCCTGAGCTGTCAATCCATGTTTAAGTACACGTCCTGATTTATGAGGCAGCTCACAGGTTATTATTACGTTACGTACACTGGCCTGGACAGGCGCTGGCACCTGGTCGGGCTGCTGCAGCACAGACTGCTAAATTACAGACCGTCGGCTGTGAGCAAAACAACACAAAAACTAAATACATCAACACTAACTGAACGCACGAGGTCTAAAAACTGTTTTCTCCTTTTTCACATTAACTTAACAGACGCTACTGTTTTTTTTAAGGGTTGAAATTTGCTGTGAATTCACACCAGAGAGCAGAAAAGCATCTCACTCATTCTACACTTGATGCTTTTTAGAGAGGTCAGCCGTTAAAACGACAGCCAGACACTGATTGATGTAAAAAAACAAACCCACATTGATCTCTGCTGGTATTGCTCTGTGCTTTCAATGGGCTTTGATCGATTCTCTGATAATAGAGCAGCAGGTGCCGACCTTGTTGGCTTTTAAACCCTTAAAACAGACTAGTGTCTTCTTGTGAACCCCCGTCAAAAGGTTATTATGGCCTTAGTTTACATTCACAGTTCAAACAAAGACTGATTTTTCCAAGATTGTTTAGTTTTAATGATTTTTAGTGGCCTGAAGTTATCTTGGCACCTGTAAGATTTACTTTGGGACCCCTTAGGTGGGCTAGGAAACCTGTGGGGGGAGGTTATTTTCCAGACAGCGCCCAGGTATCGGTTTCTTCTTGCTACAGAAAACACCAAATATATTCTGAAATAAGACGTCCTGTTTTAAATGAATCATCCTGTATCTAACTGCCATTACCACAAGGTTTCACACATTTAACTTCACACCTGGACGCTCAGAGTGTGGATGGTGATGTGTGCTGCAGCGAGATGTTTGTCTGGCTGCATGAAAGACAAACACGGAGGAGCGGACGGGGGCTTCAAGCGGGGCTTCAACTCATTAAAGCTACAACAAAACAGCAGTTCAGCTGAGAGTTACCTGCAACATTAGCAGGGAATACTAGGCAGTATTACACTACAGGGCCTTCACATGAATGAATTCAATTTCAGGAAACAGTAGAGGGGTCGCACAATGAGTCCTTTGAGAGTTGAACAATGGCGTGTGAGTCACTGGTTGACTAGCTTTAAGATCATCCTTTATGCACCAATGAGGCCACCTATAGGCAGCACTGTTCACCGACAGTATTCAGATTCAGTCCCCCTCACCTTGAGTGTTCTGGAAATAGTGGCGCCACAGCGGCCTGATTTTGTCCTGACCGCCCACATCCCACACTGTGAAGCTGATGTTCTTGTATTCTACAGTTTCAACATTAAAACCTGCAGGGAAGAGAAGAAACACGGGTGAGTCACTCTGTGTTTGGGGGGCAAAAAAGTCTACAATTCAAGTTTTTAGTGCCGCCAGCTTAATATCAAGACACTTGAGCTGGTTTAACATTTTGCATAAACAAAAATCATGTTCATTTAAACCTCAAGTTCAGATATGCAGGTCACAACAAGCCTCGGTATCCAACCTGAATACCTTTTAATTGTGCATTTAGCGCACTGAAAGCTGGCATCAAATCTCTGCCTGTGTTTTGGTTAATACTTCCTGATTTATATCATAGTTTTAGGCTGAAAAAAATGGGCGTAAGCAGAATTTATTACAGGTGACTGCACTCAGACAGTATTTACATAATTTGTTCCTATTCACTTAAGAACTGATACAGATTAATCTACCAGTTACTTTCTTGATTAATCAAATCATTGCTCTATCATTAAAACATTAAAAAGATCCCAAGGAAACCCCAAATGCCTCGGTTTGTCTGACAGCTAGTCCAAAACCCCCAAATATTCAATTTATTATGATAAAAAAGCAATAAAAACAGCAAATATCCACATTTGAGAACTTAGAACAATCCTTTTTTTAAATATTCCTGCTTGAAAAAGAACTTAGTTATCAGTCTGGTTGACAATTTGTTTTCTGCTGATCGACTAATCGGTGCAGCTCCACTTTTGTTGAATTAATCCCTAACTTTGATATTGTACAGACACCAGTATTAAAACCAATGAAACGACACCGTGCACGTCCTAAAGACAATAAACTGTAAAATTAGTAAAAAACTCAGAAAATACAAAAAGGACAAAGTGTTTTAAAACATATAGATCCATACCAATGGTGGGAATGGTGGTGACTATCTCTCCAAGCTTGAGTTTATATAGGATGGTTGTTTTTCCAGCAGCATCGAGTCCGACCATAAGAATCCTCATCTCTTTTTTGCCAAACAGGCCCTTGAATAAGCTGGCAAATACATTCCCCATGGCGGCGAAGCTGTCAAAGTAGAGAAGGAAACAGGGTCAGGAGTAATACATCTGTAGTGCTTCAGTCTCAGGGTGGAAATCACCAAGAGGAAAGGAGGAAGCAAAACTGTGCTATTAAAACATGAACCACTCAGGGGGTTACTGGAGGTAAATCTATAGATATTTTATCATTTAAGGACAAAACAGGCTAATGACAGCAGCACAGTAGGTCGACTATTAGGCTGATTTAAACCGAAAGAGGACACAATGAATGTAACACGGTGGCAAAACAAGCTAGGTGTTTACTTAAGCTAATGGTTAAACGTTACGGTTTATGGGTCTACGATTCCAGCTCAAAACCGTCAACCATTATCTTAACTTCTACCTCCACAACAACGCAGCTAACATCGCCTCATGTGCGGTGAAGTCTCACTAATTAACAGCTGAAATCATATCTGCAGGAGCAGCTACGTTGTTAAACCCGGATAAAGTGGAAAAAGTACCTGATCACCAGATAAGAGAGGCCTGTTCCAGCTGGCAGACTATCCCCAGTGCACTAGCTGCAGGGATAATGTTACTGTACGTGTGAGCCGTCACAAGACGCTAGCTAGCTAGCTAACAACACCTCGACCTTTTAGCAGGAGGCCGACAATCCAGCGGCTGTTTAACTCCGTGTCCGCGCAGGTCAACTGTAAAATTAACAAGAAATGTGTGCGGGAGGCTTGTCGATTATTTTAGATGTGTGAATAGCCGAAGTTGGGTGGCGTTAGCTGGTCACTCGAAGCAGATTACGGCTAGCTTTGCTTAGGGCGGATGCTTCGGCTAGTTAGCCTGCTAGCTTGTGTTAGCTTGCTGCTAGCGGGCGACACAAAACCGCGGCGGTTAACCGTCGAAAGACCACCACCGTTCACCGAACACGGCCACTCGTTTCTCACCACATCGAACGCAAACATGCCCTGAAAACCCCGTCAGAGTAATATAACCCCACTACCCCCGACTCCTTTTTAAAAAAAAAAGATCCGTACGTTACAGGAACTGCTTTAGCTAGCAGGCTAACGTTAACTAGCCGTTAGCTAAATGCCGCGTCACAGTAAGGAGAGAACACCGTGACGTCATGCTAAACGCCGACCAAAGCCTGTGTATCGCGCGGAGCAGCAGTCAGCTAGCATAACAAGACACACTAGCGCAGAAAAACGGCGCGTTTGAGCGGAGTTTTACCTTTAGAAACACAGCTTCTCGATCTTTCCGTTATCTTTCACTGTCACTCCAAAATGGCGTCTTGCGCAACCAGGGAGATACCGGCGTACGGCCACTTCCCACTATCAAACCCGGGCCAATGGCAGCGGGAAAGGTGTACGTGTCGGCCCGCCTCCGCTGCGCTGCGGGCCAATCAGGGCCGGAGCTCATCCCTGTGTGCACAGTGCACAAAATGTCGAGGAAGTGAACCGGACACAAGTTTATTCAAGTTTCAGCCACAGACACTGTGGAAAAAAAAAAGTGTGTATAACAAGGCAGGCCGGCTGGACCTGATTCGTCCTGTAATGGTGGCGTGTGAGCATAACTCCAGCTGTGGCTGCCAAAAGCAAACGCACAGAGGTCTTATTTGCTGCTCTTTCATGGCCTTTAGATCAGTAATACAACATGCAATAATTAGCTTCCAGCTTTGTGGCAACAGTGTCCTGTTTTAACATCATAACAGCACCTCATGCATGAAGCCAGCTGCATACAGAAAGGGGTTTTTGCCAGCTTGATGGGATCAGATATTCCTTTATTAGTCACACGAAGGGGAAGTATTGAACAATATTACAGCAGACAGGAGGAGATTTAAACAATAAATAAATAAAAATAGAATATACATAGGGGGGGATATAAAAAAAGAAGGTATTGCACATTAAAAAGTGAGTTAAGAAGATTAATATTGCACAGCTGGTGAACATTATAGTGCTGTTACTGTCAGTTCTGGTGCAGTTTGGTGCTGGTTGTAAAGTCTGACAGCTGCTGGAGGGAAGGACCTGCGATACCCTCACCTGTTGCCGAAGGAGCTCCTGGTGTGAAAGAACTGGACCTAAACAACCTCCAGCACCTTCATGGTGAACTGGGCCTCACTAAGGCTCATGTGGCTGAATGGGAGTGAATCCCTGCAGCCAGGAGGAAACAGCAACAATACATATCTAAAATTAGTCATTTCTATCCTTGTTCTTGATGATGATCGTCTTGTTGTCCCGCCAGCAGGCAGCCCTACAGTAACCTCTGTGTTGAGCTACTGGACACCTGCTAAAAGTCAACAAGACCCCATGTCTCGCCACCGTGCACGCACCGTTCATGTCTCATTGTTTCAGGCCAGGAGGATCAGCCGCTCTAATCCTCACTACGACAATCACGTTATGGAGTTAGGCGAACACTAGTTATAATGTTGTGGGCAGAAGGAGCCCACATTCCTCTAACATGAAACCTAATTTAACCACAAGGCTGTATTATTTCTCAACATGTAGGTCGAAACACTTCTTTAAAGCTCCCAACACACTGATGAGGAAATACTGGATTATCTATTTACAGATTTAGTGGCCTCATTAGTGGTAGAATTTAAATATATAGATCATATTAAACACACTCCAGTTTCCTGAAATTACCTCTGAATTATGATTAAATCATCATAATTTCACACCTCAGTGAAAAACTTTAACATGCAAAATGTCTCAAAACCACGTTATGTGATGTGAATTTATGAGAAGTGTCTCATAAACCACACACCAAAATCATGTGGTTTGATCACATGAAACAGTCGCCAAGACTTGTGTCTTTATTGGTGCTGTAGGTTTCTCCAATAGTCCAGTCTGTGCTAGAATAAGAGGCATTTTCAGCAGCAGCTCGTGTGCGGTGATAAATGAGTCTTGAATGCATCCCCACAGTCAACTGAAGCTGGAGGACACAAAGAATAAAGGACAAAAACAAGCAGAGGAGGCGGAAGAGGTCATTTTTTTATTAAGATAGAAAATATCACTAACGTTCAAGTATTAAAGTCTTCAAGGCTCATGTTGCATTATGACAGGTAGTCATTATTTTAAGCAGCTTCACATATTCTAAACGTTAAAAGGGACCAAACTCTAGTTTCCAGGAAACAAAGATGTATAACGAAACTGTGCATATAAGGCAAGTTAAAAAAATAATAATAATAATAATAATAAACGAAGGAACGGATATAGGAAAATCATCTTTACAATTCACAAATGTCAAATTCCAAAAGTACAGACAATCCAGGAAAATGAGCTCACATATCAGCAGCACACGTCCACATGGTTGGAGAACAGTCTGTAAATATCTAAATTAGTGCAAACAAACAAGCAAAATAACAAAAGAAATGTCTCATTCTCGAAGTTCGAGCTTCCCGTCTTGGACTCTCCACCTCCAGCGCTGACATCTGTCTGGAGCGGGAACGCAGCGGAGCCACAGACAAGACTCTTTGACCTCCTGTTCAAAGGGCACCGTCTGCCTGTCCAGGGTCTCCAAGGTGAAGGCTTTCCCCGAGATCTGGAGTCCAGAGGGGATAACTCATGTGGATTGTGGTCGGGTCGGGTATCAAACCTTAATACTGACTGAAATGTGTCAGGTTTATAATGTTTTTACTGTTTCTTCCTCTCAGTTTGACTGTTATCAGCCGACTGAATGGCCCTTTATCAGATGTCATGACTCCCATTATCCTGCTGCACCTACTTGTGTATGAACGTTGGTGAAGTGACCGTGTCTGTTTGCAGCACGTTACCTCCCCACTGAGTTAACAACAGCTCACACTCTGTGTTTACAGTTTTACGTGTCTCTCTGCTGACTTGAATTGAAATAAAATGATTTAATCGTGCTGCTGGACTTTCCAAATGTTATCAGACTGAATGGATAAAATACTGGCGTCACTTTCACAATGTAAGTCTATGGAAAAAAGTCTTTTTGGGCCCAGTGGCATCGTTTGTAATTAAATGGTTTGTAATTAAACGTAAAATTGGCTTCAAAGCCAATTAAGTCACATACTTGACTTATGTTACATTTAAAGGTGCATTAGGTGCGTAATAATGAATTTATATTATAATAAATAATCAGTTTTGGGGCCTTAACTCCTCAAGGTTAAGATAAAGGTGGGCTGCCTGTCTTGGAACAAAAGACGTCCTCAACTAACATCATAAAAAACATATGAATAAAACAATAATCCTCAGATTAATCACATATATTTCATGTGTGTGACTGTTTAGGTCATCTAGGAACTAAATCGATCACAAGAAAAACATCCCAAACACTCAAATAAGCAGTTTCAACATCAGTCAACCGTCTCTTACCTGATCACTAATTCCTATAGCAACATGGCCCACTTTGACCTGCCGACGTTCCCGAATCCTCAGACACTCACCCTGCACGTTCTCAATCCAGATGTCAACACCTGGAGGGCAAAAATGGGTAAATAGCAAAGAAAACCAAAGTGAAGCGACGCGAACATGGTGACACCTCGGTCCTACCTTCGAAGCAGTACAAGGAGGGCTGATTGGCGGAGGCCGACCACTCCAGGTGTCCGTCGGTCTGACTGTTGCAGGAGGAGAAGACTCCAGAGCTCAGATCATCAGACGAATGCTCCGAGTCCTTAAAAACGGAGAGAAATGTTTAGTAAAAATGTGTTTTCAGAGTAAGTCCACTCACATCTGCAGCCACAGACTCTCACCCTGTCTGAGGCCTCCAGCTGCGACGTGTCCGAGCAGCTGAAGCAGGACGGAGGGTCGTCTCGAGGTTCAGGGGACGGCGTCTGGACTGTGGTGCCTATAGCCACATCTGGTAAGAGACCACATGTTAGCAGGGAGCGCCAGTCAGGTGTACTTCAATCAATCAATCAACTCAATCAATCCACGCTTTCCTGCTCGGATCAGTTCATTTGGAAAATCTTCCTTTCGACAGACGACTTTCTCCATTCGAGGGATCAATATGTGGAACTTTTTAGCCACAGAATGTAAAAAAAAACTCAAGTTCGATGAATAATGGACGAATAAACAGGTTCTTTTTGTTAAATATTTTTAGTCTTGGCTCTTGGGACAGAAGTATTGATCGTTACTGAACTGAAATGGACCAGAGCTTTGCATAAAGAAATATATTATACCAACAGAGCAGTACTCCAGCAGACTTGACACCTTTTCCTCGTACATGCTGAGGTGCTTTATCATGTTTATCACTTTCTTTTCCTTTTCCTCAGACACCACCGGTACTGCAGCATCCTAATAAAATGGTCACATTAGATGATGTTGCTGTATCCAGTCAACAAATTAGAAAAGAAGAGTTCTTCTGACTCACCGTCTCTGAGGTACTCCAGCTCTGATCCTGAGCCCCAGAAATGCTCATTTGTCTGTTGGCCTTTCTGCAGCAGAGGGAAGAGGCCTCGGAGAGCGCGGAGATACTCTGTCGATTCAGAAGAATCCCACTCTTCTTCTTCCTCCTCCTCCTCCTCTTCATCTCCTTCCTCTTCCCAATCCCCTTCATAGTCCCCGTCAGTCTTCAGCCACCTTTCCTGAATGCATTCCTCCTCTCCCATGTATATATCCACCTCTGAGTCGGACCAGGTGTCCCAGTCTTTTTCGTCCGCGTCGGCCTGCAGTGACTTCGGCTGGCACTCACATTCCCTAGTTAAGGAATCTGAGTCTTGGTCTGTGTTACCGTCTTTCCAGTCGCCGCTGTCCTCGTCCACTGCTGTAGTTCTCCAGGGGCTCACCCAGAACATCGTGGGCGCTGAGACGGCCGGTTTAGTCAAGCAGGGGTCGTCTTCATTCTGGTTCTTGGCATGGTAAAGCTTCTCACGGGCACTTTGGATGGACCAGGGACTCAGACCTCCGACTGTGGAGCAAATATTCACTTTATGAGAGATGCAGATAATGTCCCAACAACAGTGAGGCCCGAAAAACAGATAATTCTGTGTTTCCATAGACAGAAAGACAAAGTTGGGTCCCTGCAGGGGTTTCAGGGGCTTCCAGGTCATATAATGACGTCATATAATCAACACTGATTTTAGTTAATTCAGCTTCCTCTTAGTTTTCCAACTTAATTTAAACCACTGCATCATAAGTCTGTCTCATCATTTTCTCAGTTTTTACTAAAATATTGTTATATATATTGCATTCATCACACTATTGTGGTTTCCTGTTCTGGTTTTATGGGTTTAACTTTGTGATTTCTATGAAAAGAATTTGTCATTTTGTTCCTCCAGTCTTGCTTGATGTTTAGAAAAGTGCTCTATTAATAAAGATTACCATCATTGTTAATATAAAGATGCACACAAAGATGATTCTCCAATATGTAAGGCGTCCACCTGCTCTGAGGGCCTTGGTGGTTTTCCTCCTGAGCTCCCTCGCCGACGCTCGCCTCTCGGGCTCTTTCTGGAGTCCGGCCCTGAACACTTTGGCCGTGAAGTTGTTACAGTTGGACGGCACCTCCCAGAGAGGCGCAGGCTCGTTGACAATCTGACAGACAGATGACAAGAAACATGAGAATCAGGGTGAAGTCATCACACTTTGCAATGACCATAAGTAGGACTGTGACCTGGAGGCACAGGGGGTGGGAGTAGTAGCGGATCCATGGGTGGCATCCATTGAGCATGTGCAGCAGCATACAACAGCTGCTCCACACGTCCGCCTTGGCACAGAGTTGATCCCCTCGTGCCACCTCGGGGGCCATGTGGGTCTCTGTGCCGGGGAAGGCAGCTCCTACATCGATAAACAGTGAATTAATTTTCTTTTATTTCTTTATTACCTCGTCTTTTCACCTGGCTGGTTTGCACGTGATCACACTCCTGTTGTTTGTCTACATGCTGACATGAACTTGTTGTTGCATTTGTTTCCCGTGACTTCAAACTATTAGTTTGATGCACACGCTGAGCTAAGAAACATGGTAAACATTCCAAGGTTATAATAGTTAAATACATTTGTTTTCAATTTCAGTTTGGTTTTAATTGATTTCTTAAATAATAACTCTGGTTATCTCTTTTTAAACCTATTTCAACATATTTTAGTTTAAAATGACTGGACTTGTCCAACCAAAAATAACCCACCAGACTTCACTGACAAAACCAGTAATTTTACCTCACAGGACATGGGAGTGGCTGGTCTACCGCTGCCTCCATCTGTTAGTTTGTTTGTGTTATTGTGTCTTACACAAATATCGTGTTGGATCTGAATTAACCCTTTAAAAACACCAAAATCACACAATAACACAAACAAACTAACTGATCGAGACAGAGGTGGACCAGCAGCTCCAGTGTAAAATTACTGTTTTTGTGAGTGGAGTTTGGTGATTATATAACAGCTGAGCCTGGTCTCATTCAAAAAAGATGAGAAAAAGTATTGTGAAATAAAAAGATGAAAACTGATTTAATTTTCTCTAAAATTTTAGATTGTTTTAGTTACTTTTTTACAATACAGTTTAAGTTATCATTTTTCTTGTAAAGGTTTTTATTTTTATTTTAGTTAACAAAAATGTTCTTTTACATTTAGTTTTTGCTATTTAGTTTGTTTCTGTACTGTAATACAATACTGTAATTGTGGGTTTTTAAAAAAAAAGATTCAGATATTTTCTTTATAATGTTTATACGTATGTCTATACACTTTGCTGATGATACTTGTAGGTTTTATTTTCTGTACAGCCCTTTGAAACATACTTGGCTGTAATAAACGTTGACTTGACTTTACTTAAAGAACAAGATAATACAGAAACCACCTGTCAGAATGAGACTCAGGTGGCAAACATACAGTAAAAAAGTAGAATTATAGTGAAAATTGATAAATGGAGAATTTCTAAAGGGTGTAATCTATTCAAAGTTAATTTGTGTAACCAAATCCTGCAATAGGATCAACAAATATCAGCTGAACGGTTGCGTTTTCATGTAAATGTTGCCAGACTTTTGTGCTCACCCCTGAAAGCCTTGGTGCTCTGCCCGTCGTCATCTAGTGTCTCTGAGAGACCAAAGTCGCAGAGGAATGTGTCTCTGCAGTCTGCAGACAGCAGCACATTGTCAACTGGAATAAAATCAACACGTAGGATTTAGTGAGACAGCTTGTTTTCATTTGGTGCTCATTATGAAACAGTTGACTGAGAAATCGGGAGGCTGTCAGAGGCTGTCAGACTGATGGGTACACAGGGGGCCGACGCCTCTGCAGCCTCTGCAGCTCCTCAACAGCCGACACGGGGGCAGCACAAGGTAACATCTTCAAAAATAAAGCATCCACGCTCCCCCCACCTCTTCATGATATGATAGGACTGCTTAATTTGATGTTTGTTGGCTGAGTGAACCTCGTGCTCACAGTGAGACAATGGAGGGGCCTAATTTGAGCGAGCCCCTTCCAACTCAATCCCCTCAGCAGGGATTACTGAGGGTTTAGGGGTGAGATGTCAGTTTAGGATTAGGTACCAAAGCTGGGATGCTAGCTGACAGCACAACCAGCAGCTAGAGGCTCCGCTGGGCTCCCTCCCTGTAGGTACTGCTGATAATATCAAAACTACTGTCACGGCAGGGACAGCTGGAACACCGCGGGGCCTGAACAAGAGCTAAACACAAAATCTACAAAAAAAAGTGATTCTATGCTGAAAACACAAGCCGACACTTAAAGTTCAGATCCTTTAAAACATTCACTAATGCAGAAGTACCACACTGCAAATAAGGGAGGATGTGTAGCAGAAGGAAAAGTAGTCATTATGCTGAATGTTCCCTTGTTTAAACATAATTATGTCAGATTGTAGTTATTCTTTTCCTCAGTTATCTTTTATTGAGGGAACATATTTCAAATACATTTCACTTGGTAATTTAAATCTCCTTTTTTGGGTTCATACAACTGTGCACGCTGCACTGAAATCAAGAGAAAATCAAGTAATTACAATCATTTTATATCCAGTTGAGATGCTCGTCTATAGAGAAGCATCCTAATCTATAAACTGATGATATAAAGAGTGAATAAAACATAGCTGCGCTGGTCTTCGTCCGGCTACTCCCAACATATCTGGTGTGACCAAACCCAGCAGTGATGCATTGTGGTCCTATAGCGCTGCGACACCGTGCATCACTGCTGCACACAGCGTGGAAAATATCCTGCTGTCAGCACTAGTTCACAGGGAGGATCATTAAACTGGACGAATCTGCAAAGTAACAGCTGTCAAATAAACGCAGTGGCATAGAAATTATGATGAGACATTTACAAGGCAGCAAATATAAGATGTATAAGTATAACGTGCAAATATTCAAGTAAAGAAGAAGTTCTGTGGTGAGAAAAACAGGAGAAAACATGTTTTTTTGGTGGCTGTTTTGTTTATTTTAGCACATTGTGTCTTTCTGTGTCTGTAAATTTCTCCTGAACTCATCTTGGAGGGCTGTTTTGAGCCAGAAATCTCCACTTAAACACACCAAACCTTTATTTAAATCTGTATTCTTTGTTTTTACGGAGCGGTTTGTTCATATATGATCATATCATTATCACAGCCTGGTTTATTTCATACATTTTGTTCCTAAAAACACGGTGAAAATATGTTTTTTATGGCTGTCGACAGTATTTTCTGATTTATGGAGTGAGTAAAAAAACCTTTAGCATTAGCATTTAACAGTTCTTGTTCTGGAAATACATTCAAATCAGCTCATATTTAAGTAGACGATGTCTCATCTGTATATTTAAACATAAGCTTTCAGCAAACATGTAACACAGAAATAACCATCTTAATATAAGTCTCATGGTGATATCTATTAGTTATATATATTGTTTCTCCCCTTAAAGCTGCAATAATGAAGTGATTTTTTTGTCCCCTTGGAGGCAACAGAACAAACTGGAACACAACACTTATATATTTTCCTCTAATGAAGTTGATGATAGAACTTGTTGCCCATCCAGCAGCAACACTAACATTCATTTGTTGTCGTGTTTCTGGCAGCTCAGACAACATAAGTCCAGTATTCACATCTAAAGTTAAAGAAAAACATGCTAAAAGCTCCTCTATGTTCACCTGCTATGGTTTTAAACTTTTTTGCTGCTCTTGTTAACAACGCTGATGAAAACATGAAAACATATTGGACCATAAAACCAAAACAACGAGCTGAAAGATGCTAAAATCTGTCAAATCCACCTGACCTGAGATGTCCAGACGCTTTAAACTACAATAATCTGCTGCTCAAGATGTTCTAGCAGAGCCAGAATAATCATGTTGTGTAAAACCCCAGCGTACCTTTGACGTCCAGGTGAAGGACCTGTCTGTGGTGCAGGTGCTCTAGCGCCCCCAGTGTTTGGTGAAGGTAGTGCAGGGCCAAATCCTCAGGTAGGGGGTTCATCTCTTTCAGAAGCTGAGCCAAACATGCTGAAGAGACATTGGACAAATATTTAATTTATAGCATAGCAATTAAACAATTAAATACGATTACAAGTAGGCTGAAGTCAGGTAATCTGACTAAAACATGTTACTGCGTCGTCTGTACAGATGTTGACATATTGATTATCTCTTTCTGCATTATAATGTGTGTCTAACGATGCATTTTATTAACGTAAAAACTCAAAAAAATGATTTGTCTTTCGCCGTCGACAGCAGTGTAATAATATTATTGTGAGTCCACACACACAGGAATGGACGTACTTTATACAAGCAGATATATACTGTTAGTATTTCTGATAAAGTACTGACTTCAATCAGGTGTTGATATTAACATGTCATCTTATATTATGATATTAGCAAGAAGCTTCTCTTCTTTGTGTGAATGATAAATCACATTTTGGGTACATACATACTGCGATCAGACTGTTTCAGGTTTTTCTAAACGTCTAATCTCTGCCCTGAAACTTATTATCTTTTAACTTAACCTAACTTATTAATTTATCATCACTTACATGCACTTTTTTATGTTCCTGTGTCTTGTTTTCATTGTGTTTTATGTCCCTGTAAAGCACTTTGATCTGCCTTAAAGGTGCCTGTGTGTCTGAAAGGTGCTACATAAATAAATGTGCCTTGCCTTGACAGCGGAGAAAGGTTACCTGGCTTCAGGTCCATGAAGAGCACGATGCTGGGCCCCTCCCTCACGGCCCCGAAGAGCTCCACGACCCGGGGGGAGTTCAGAGCGCTCCACGTGCTCACCTCCTCGCTGCTGAAGTGATTCAGGGGAATCTGAGACGGGTTGGCGGCAACACACAGAGTGACATATCAGTAACTGTGAGGTCATCGCTCCAGTGTTCAGGACTCAGAAAGACTCTGGGTGGTGCATATGAGGATTATTCAAAAAAATGACTCACTCTTTCTTGGCTTACCCTCTTGGCAGCACACTGGAATCCAGTTCTTTTGTCCCGGATGCAGAACACGTCCCCGTATGAGCCGTTCTGTATGTGGTGAAGAACGCAGTACTCCTCTCCCTCCCTGTACTGAGAGCTGCTGGGCGCAAGTTGCTTCAGGACACAGAAGTGAGCAGTGACAGCGTAAAGATGAGCAGTCAAAAGGGCAAATCAACGCACAAACAGGAAGCGTGTTGCACTTTGGCCACGCCCCCAATCTGTGATGTCACAACAGGTCTGGAAAAGTGCAAATGCTGAGGCACATTTCTCTTTACACTACGAAGAGTTTTAGCATATTCAAGCTCATTGTTTTGGTTAAAAAAAGGTGAAAAAACCTGCCGTGCTCTACCTGATCAGCAGACAGACACAGTTACCGACCAGCTTTTAGTGTACAAGATATTTCTTTTTGGTGGTGGAGACCAAAAACGGAGCTAAAAACTCCACATGCAATCCTAAATCCTGGAAAATCTGTTTATATACCACAAAGTTTTCATCCATAATCATGTTGCTCTGACAAATGCCTGGATCATCTTCACCGCAGAGTGATTATAGTTTTGTATTTTTCTTTATATTTCATATTTATATTTTTGTTTCTTTTTAATTGTAGCTTTCAAGTTAGTTTAGTTTCAGAATGTTTAATCATAGTTTATTTTGTATTAGTATGAGGTGGATTTATCAGGGGCTGCCAGCTCTGAAGTCTAGTTCTTATTTAAATTCAATAAAATGCCGTTTCACATCTAGTTTTAGTTTTTAGTTTAGTTTTAGTGGACTATGATAACTTTTCTTCACAGGTTACACTTGAATGAATGAAGCGCTGCAGTGAGTCTGACTCCAGAGATCAGGTTTCATATTCAGACTCACATCTGTGGTTAGTCTGAAGCGACAAACAGACTTGAGTTAAGGGAAAGGTCGTGGATTAGATTAAATGTTCATAAACACGTTGTATCTAAAGACTTTCACTGTGTTAAACCGAGACCGTGACCTTTGTCTTATCTTAAACAAGTGCTGTGAGGGCCTCAACATAACCATAAAAAGTTTAATAATGCTGCAGTGCAAGAGCTGAAATATGTTGTCAGAGAATATCAACACTTACATTGTGTTTCCTTCAAAATGTATTTACTGTTGCAAGTTAGTTGTTCTTAAATGTAAGTTCTTGTGTCAGCCGGATGTGTAAATAAGCAAGTGCCCCCAAGTGGACAAAATGCCTCATTTGGCAGTCGAAGGTTCATTGTTTTGAAGGTGAAACGTGACAGCAGGTTTGGGTCATTTCCTGCTACTTCATTCATCTACAAAATACATTTTTAGAGAGAAACATTCCACTTTTTTTTAGCCCACTATGTTTATTTGATGCTGTTGGTTGCATTATGGGAAATGTAGGACCCAGCATATTTTGAGTTTGGTGCATAGCAGGGTTTCTGTTCTTGAATTTTGATTTAATTTGTCTCTTGTGAGTCTCTAAAAGTGTAATGTTAAACTATCGGAGTGCCCCTTCGAAACATCACTGACTGTGGCGTTTGGTCGAAACTTTTTGTGGCTTAATTTTGCGTTTAAAGCTTATTAATATTGGACCCAAGCAAACAATAGTGTGAAAGAACTGGATGTAAATGTCTTACATGGTGAAATATGAGTCCTTCATTGACAGGTTTGCTGGTCTTCCACTCATTCAGAGTCTGTTTTATCAGGACAGGTGAAACGGACAGCTTTGGCGTCTGTGTCACTCGGCCTCTTAGGACGTCCAAAGCTGCATCAATATCGCTCATGTCATCAAAACCAAAGGCGCTCTGAGGCGTGTGCTCAGTGCTTTGGGTGTAGGTGGACTCTGACATTCCCAGCAGGCTTTGCACACACCCTGCAGAGTCAGAGCCAGACACGTGCATCAGGTCAAACGTCGAAGTTGACTTTTGGGCTTCAACTCCAAAACGACCTGATACTTGTGGGTCGTCGTCTACGCCACAAGATGAGTCTGACTCGCTCTCCTGAGTGCAAACAGACTCAGAGTCCCGCTCCACGGCACAATCGGAGTCTGAGCCTCCTCGGCCATCAGAGCTGGATGTGTCGTCTGTGTCTACCGATCTGTCGTGGTCCTCTGATGGTGCACAGCTGCAGGAGTGCAGCTCTCTGCTGAAGCTGCACCGGTGTGAAGGCTGTGAGTCAGTAAACTGAGGAGGAGGCGGTATGATCTCAGCGGATGACGCCATCTCTCTGTCTGCCGATTTCAGCCAATCAATCTCCTGCACCCACAGGCCCCGGATGATTGGAGGCTCGCCCCCTCCCTCCTGGCTCTGCCTCCTGGGTTTCCTGCGTTGTTTCCTCTGGAGGTGGTAGTGCGGGAGTTTGGCGGCCACATCGAAGTCCTCATCCTCTGTGTCACTCATGAGGGCAGTTTCCTGGCAGAGAGACCTGCAAATTAGAGGACGTACGGCATGTTTAGCGCACTAGCTCAAGCTCTGCAGGCTTAAGAATCAATATTAATATGAATTTACTTCATTTCTTGACAACTCAAAGTCCCTTCGTGCAGATTTTCTAATGCCATTATAGGTTAATGCCTGAATTCCACATAGAAGCTTTAAAAAGAGTTCTTACAGCTGCAGTATTTTGTTAGAGACATCCTGACTGTGTATGGTGAGGTACCTGTGCTTTTTGAGCTGCTGAGATCTTGAATAAGGGCACCGTGTGTTGGTGGGGCTGAACTCCTGAAAGTCTTCTCCTGGGACAGACAAACGTTATCAATTATAAACTATTGTTGCACTCGTTATAGGAACTGCTGTTGGAAAACACAGATACATTCAGCCAAATATTACAAAGAGCAGTGAAGAGAAAGTGTGGCCTTTAAGCAAAGGTGCAACATTTGGGCAAAAACAACTGCAGGAACCATATTATGAGCATTCAAGGTGTTAAAATGTAAATAGTTTGTTATCAGATGAAAGCTGAAGTTATTTTTGAATACTTTGACTCATTCGTTCACACATTCGTCCTGCTGATGTAACTCAAACCTTCAGTTAACTCAACTGGGCATAAAGAGGTCGTGTGGATATTGTGGAGAGGTTCACCAGGTTTAAACCTGGTATGGTGTTCAGGTCTGTGGGACACGTTTTCATTTTTTTATCAAGAGCAAAATGATATGATTAATTACTTTTTCAAACTCAGACTCATTGGCCTTTGCTCATATCGATGAATCTGAGTTTGAAAAAATGATTAATCGTATAGTTTTTCTTTTGATGAAGAGCGTGAAAACTGATTGAATCTGGTCCACAAACCCGAACACCATACCAGGGTTAACAAATGTTGCACGACTGAAAACCACAACAATAAGTTGCTGTTTCACAGGGGTTATATGTGTTGGATGTGCAGCAGAGAAACAATCTGGCACATAACCTCCACCATAACATAAGGCATGTTGCTCTTTTTACACTTCGTTTTTTGTGTCGATTAAAAAAACAAGAGATGACAAGTTAGTGAGCTCTGGAGGTGATGATAGGTGGATTTTGGATTTTGGAGTGTTTCCTTCTGTTTCCTGGTGCTGCAGTCTAATGTTTTATCTCCGTCAGAGAGCAAATTAATGTATTTATCACAAAGTGGTGAAACATTCCTTTAACATCTGTCCTTAAAAATCAGCCTTACTGACAGATAAAAAGCCCAAACTGGTATTTTAATTTGAAGAAGCAGAAATATCCTGACTTTTAGCCTTTACCTACCCCTGGTTCCTACATGTCCCACAATGCAACTGAAGAGCATCTCTTCGTGCCCACTTTTGTGTGTTTAGCATTGAAGGCAACTTTTCCACTGACTGCTTTCAGTGCATTTAAAGTAACTAACTGACCTGTCTGGTGGAGTAGAGGCTTTTCATTAGTACTATTGGAAACTAGTTTCTCCAATGTTTCTCCAATAATAGTAATAAATAACTGTGGTCACTCCCGTGCTGCGTTCACTGGTCCACATCCTGCAGAGCCACGCTCTTACTCTCTGCCTGTGCCACTACGGACACCCAGGGATTCTCCTCCGACACTTGCTGCCCCTCTGCGGCCACATGTTTGGCAGTGCCGAGCTGCATCAGCCGACTCAGATGGGGGGCGATGGCCTGGACCAGCGAGTCCTTTTCCTCCTCACACGCTTGGCTGTCGTCCTCTTTGCCAAGAAATGAGAGTTCAGACCCTCCGGCCACGATGATGAAGGGCGTGTTGGAGTCAAACATCCCGGGTATGGCCATTTCTCTGGAGCTGTCGCAGTGCATCGACGTTGTGGGAAGTAGAAGAGAGGCTGAACAGGAGACACACATGCAAGGACATGAAAACACATCAGAGGATTCCTACTGTCAACTAAACAGTCTGCTTTATGGGAGAAGGAACGCAGAAAACCTGAAAATCTGTTTCTGTTCAGACTAAAATATTCTCAGGACAAAAGTCTTCTGAGGCATCAATTTGTTTTATCAACAACTTCACAACTCAGCAGGTGTTTTTACTGTAACTGTAACTAAGGATTAAAATAATTTTAGGAAGTATCTAAAGGATGCATCGACCTGTTGGGGTCCATTTTGTAGAAGCTTGTTAGCTTGCTAGAGTTTAATAATTGGTCCTAAACACAAAGATTGTGTTCGTTTTGCAGATATTTGGTCGTAAACAAAAATACTGGACCAACTTTTGACCTCATAATGGCGCCAGAGGCAAAGTTAGATGATCGCCAAAGTCAGAACCACAAACGGCTGCACAAAATGTGACACCTGTCCGTCCAGTAGAGACATTTCACCTGGTATTCACTATAAACTGTGACCAGATGGTGGCGCTAGTGAGTAAAAAAGTATGCACAGTTTATTTGTTATAGTACTTTTCACAAAGCAAAGTCACAAACAATAATCTAAAGAATAAAACTATAAATAAGATAATAAAAAACAGGGTCTGGATCCTAGTCTGCCTCTGATTGGCCCGAACCTGAACCCAATCATGTGACTCCTAAATCTAACCAATCACAGTTCCCCATGCCTGAGCCTAACCAGCCGATGGTTCGATGGACGGGACCTTCCTTTTCTAGCTGGAAACTTTTCTTTGAGCTGGAGGGGACTTTTTTGCTGCAATACCACGAGTGGCCACTGAGCGGCGGTGCAGCATCCAGTTCTTATAACACACCCAAGGATTCATCCTCTGGGGATTATGAATATCTGCACAAAATTTAATGACAATCTAACAAATAAATGTCCAACCGACTGATGCTAGCGTGGCTAAAATAACACTTAACACGTAATAATTGTGTTTGTTCATTGTCATTACTTTGGATGGTTGACGGAGCAAACACACCCTGACCACAGAATATTTCAGCTCTGGATAAGCGCCCCCCACCACCCAGCATGTCAAATCAACAATAGTCAAAGCAGTAAATTTGTAATTGGCAAGCATTTTAATGTGATGGCATTTGCCGTGGCTGGGCGTGAATGAACAGACACCAGTAGCGAGCCTGGCAAGGTGAGTATAAATAGCACGCAGAGATCTGGCACGCAGAGGAGCAGCCGCATGCCTTCCACTGAGGCCGGCCAGCTGTCCAAGTCTCTCTTCCTCAACCCTCGCCATGTTGACAGCGAATACTGGGGGATCAAAACACACACGCTTCCTACACATAAAGACGGCACTTTGTCCCGAAGTCCTCGCACGGAGCCTGAGGCTGGACGAGGAATCACATCAGAAGGCTTTTGCTTGGTAACGTGTGGAAAATCAACTCAGAGAACTTTGTAATTGTGAAGTTTACAAAGCCAGAAATGTACAAAATATTCTAAAGGTTGATCGATGAGTGACACCCTCCCTACTCAAGATCAGATAATCCTCCAGTACATGTAACATCTACATCTTAAACTCTGATCCCACCTCCCAAACAGAGATAAACTTCCCATGGTGCACCGCTAACCACACTTCCTGCCGGCAACACTGCCCTCCTCCCTCTTCCCTCTGTGACCTGAAAGCTGAAACACCTCCAGTAAAACAAAGCCACACTGTGGTTTAAGGTTCCAGCCGCAGGTGAGACGTTACCTCAGGAGGACGATCACAGGCTGGACGTCCCGTCTCAGGTTCAGGTGCGGCCGCTCCGGTGATCCTGGAGGAAGAGGAGGAAAGTTCCCTCCTGACTCTTCTGTTCCTTCTGTGTCATGTGTGTGTTTAAGAGTAACCTACCGGCTTTCTGCCCCCGCAGGCTCTGGTGATTGGTCGGCCATGTGTGCGAGTTATGAGCTCTTACACCTCTGTCACGCCGGCCCACTAACCCACCCACCCACCCACCCCCAACAACCCCTAACACCCCCCACCACCCACACACAGCAGCCTCCAAGGACTCTGGACGGATACTGTAGATGCCCTCAGTGACACTTGGACCTGATCTGTCGCTCTCTTTTAGGTTCTCACCACTTTAAAGACATGAAACAACGACTTCACCACGTTAAACCATCCACTCAACCTGTGAATGATCATTTTAAAGTAGATTAGAAACACAGCTTTTGCTTCACATGCCATTACTGTCGAACAGAAATCTATGAATCCATATCCTGTCATATGTTTCTACACAATTACTTTATCTCAATCTTTGTTTCAAGATGCTTGGAGAGACCCAACGATTCAGGAATTCAAAATTAAGACACGTGAGCAAACATCAGATATTATATAAGACAACAGTTGCAGGAAAAACTCCCCTTTAACAGGAAGAAACCTCAAACAGACGTTTTACTGTCCGGTTGTGAAAAAAGGATCCTGAATGCATCAAATCAGCATTAAATCCTGTTTGAACTTCGTGACCCTGAGTTCAACATTCAGGCAAAATCCTTTTCGAGAAAGAAAGATGTGACGAGGTGACTGTAAAATAGTTAAATTAATTTGTGGTCATAACTACATGCCGTCCCCAGGCTGATCTCAGATAAGCTCCTATAGCATCAGGCTACTCTGACACCACGTTTACAACTTCTAATGATATTCAAAACACTGTTTTCATTCATATTTTGTAATTATAGACATTTTGTAAGTGAGCGTATGATCTAGATTATGTGTCTAACATTCACAGTTGTAACAGAAGACACTGCGTTATTCCACTCAAACTATGTGATGGTCAACTTTTTAGTGAATAATTCCAGTCAGCTTTAACAACAACACAAGATAACAGAAGAAGATAATATGTTGTAGATGCTTTACAGGTGGAAAATATGCGTTGAGTTGTCTGTTTCCAATAAAAAACATAGTTTAAGGTTCTTTCCATGAGATTTTAACAATTTACAGACAATCCCCCCCCTTAAAGTTTCTTTTCAAATATTTCCTTTTCCACATTAAACATGTTTTATCATGTAACCTGTACACAGTGACCCAGCATCTCTTCATCATTGCTCCGCTGTCTTATATTTTATATATTCACATTGTGCACGGAGGTTAAATGTTTATGCTTCAGTTAAATGTGTTTCCCTGTTAGTCTGTTTCTGTGTCGGCACATAAGAGCAGAGGGAAAACCAAAACACATTCCCTGTATGTGTGCACGTCTGTGAATAAAGTGGTGGAATAAGTGCTCACGTTTTTTACTTTACGCTGTGAAAACACTCAAAACACTAAAAGTGGAGCATTCAGAGTATCTTTACAGTGAAAGTACACACGTGTCTCTGAGTGTGATCAGTGAACGTCACTTTAATGTTTCAGCTTATTTTGATTTCTATAACTTTACATGGTGCTGAGTGGGTTAATCTATAATAACACATTATCATTATTAGTGACGTGTCACATTATTAAAAAAAATACACATGTAGTTTTGTGATATTTCTCATATGAAATGTATTTTGCACCTGGTTTAATACTATGACTATAATAAATAACATTATTGGTACAATATCACTTCACCAAGTGTTAAATACACTTTGTTGTACATGTTTCCGGTACTGGAAATAAATATAAATACAGAATAAACTCATATTCAGGCCTGTTATTAAAACATTGTGGGTACAAAATCAGAATATCAATACATTAAAAATGCTATTTTTTCCAGTTTTTTGTGCATTAATGTTAAGTAGTAAAATATGAGTAATAGGTTTTAATTAATTAATTATGTAATACTTTAATATAGATAATTATAAGATTTTTAAGTACAAATATGAATATATATATTTAAGTCACATCTATCTATCTATAATGTTAATTGTACATTAACAACGGTTCACTTGAGATTATACGTTATATATTGAAATAAAGGACAATTCAGTGTACTTCTGTTTTTTGGATAAATAATTCACTATAAAGAATGACTCAAAGGTAAAAACCTGTGAAATAATCTTTCAGATTAGACAAATTTAGACATAAATCATCATTTTTAATCAGTCAGAGTTTGAGTTTGAACTCCAAGTGTAGAAACTATAAATGAAGTTTGGCCTCTAAATCACTGAATATATTCAAAGTGTATCCAAACAATGAGAACATCCGATAAGTTTGCAGTCGTTTTCTCTCCACCAACACATTTGTCGTCCCAAATAGAGATGACTTGAATCTACACATTCCTTTGGGAATTAGCTAAATACCAGAGGAGGGAGTGTGTGTGTGTGTGTGTGTGTGTGTGAATTTAGGGTGGGGGTCTCTCTCCCTGGCAACATCTGAATGGGATCAGTGGCCGACCAATAGTGAGGCTGAGGAGCCAAAGAGTTTTTGTCACTTTAGTCCTCTGTGCTGTTGGCAGGTCAAGTCTGCTAAACATAGACCTGAAAATCCTCTGCCGGGCCGCGGAGCTCCTTCGGCTCCCTTTACCCACAGAAACGATCAATTATAGGAGATAAATCAACTCATAACGCTGCCGAGGATCCCTGAGTGGCTTTAACCAAACCAGATTTAGGTTGTTTCAGATTTTGGGAACACGTATAAGCTGAGAAACACACGCAGCAACACTTTCTATAAATATCCTACAGTAAATACAGTATTTGTCTGTGACTGGTTCCTCTGATTAAAGCTGCGGTAGGCGGTTTATTTTGGTGACATTGGGCAAAATAATCCATAGTAACCATTCAGCATGTTGCAATTCAAGCAGTCTGAGAGGAAACAAGACTTCTGCTCTTGACTTTGTGCTTTTTAAACTGAAAACACGTCTTTTATTGTGGCGGTGGATGCCTTCCTCTACCTGCCTCACCACTTCCTGAATGGGTGGAGCCTAAAATAGGCAGCCAGCTCACCTGTGGCCAACAAAGGAGCTGGCTAACTTCATATGGAAATGAATATATGTCAGATTTAGTTGTTCACAAAGTTATTTCTTTATTCCTGAGTTTACACGGTAATTGTTTGGAAGATAAACTGCCTTTGTTGAAGTATTAATTATTGAGATTAAGACTTTAGATTAATACCCTTTGTTAATAATGTTAATGTTGTCAGTGCTTGTTTAGGAAGTTGTGCTTGTATCTCCCGCTCTGCCTGTTTATATTCTATAAGAAGTGGACGTAGCCACCGTGATGCCACCCATTGGTTTGTGGACCGCCATTTTGAAGCCTTGAATTTGGCTGTACGGGCGTCGCCATCTTGGTTTTTTGGAGCCAGAAGAGACTTTTTCATTCCACAAAAACCAGACATAGCGCACCCTAATTTATGGTCTACTTCCCTCTAAATGGACCATAATTTACTAAAAGAACATCCTGCTGTTAACTAGTGACTGAGAGCAGAAACTCATCAGGAAAATGTTCACTGAGCTGATAAATCAGGAGAGAAGTCGACTAATTTTCCTCATTGACTTCCATCCAATCAGACGGTGGAGTCGCCCCCTGCTGGACGTTAGAGAGGAAGCAGGTTTAAGGCTGTAAAGTGGATTCAGGAGGTTTTGATCGGGAACAGACGGCCTGCTGAATGGCTGGAGGAGGTCACATGATCAGCAGATCCTCTTATGACATCACAAAGGGAGGCGAATCTAAACAGAGCGTTTTCACACATTCAGTGAAGGACGGAGCAGGAGTTAGAGGGTCTCTAGACACGCTGGTGACGCATATTTATACTGAAAAGACATTAAAAAGTGAATTTTGCATAATTAAGACCTTTATAGAATTAATTATTTGCATGTTTTACGTTCGTGTGCCTTAAATTGCCGCATCAGAGATGAATAAAACTAATTTAAAAGCTCTACTTTCTCTCTCTCTCCTCTCAAAGACAGCAGTCTGTGTCGAGGGGCTCTCACATTAATAACTGTCCTGTGAGCTCTCCACAATGGGCCCCCCCCCCCCCAGGAGAGCAGAGTATCTGACCTCATTTAGAGCTCAAACAGCCTGCGTTGTCCTTTGTTTTCAGCTCAAGCAGAAGAGCCTTCACGTCTGCTCTCCGTCCACCAGAGGGCAGATACATCCTGGCCGTCTGTACAAGTGGGACACGGCCCCCGCCCCACAGTTGCGTCTCCGCCTGTCCGCCTGTGTGTTTACTCGGGTCGTCACAACAGCTTTCTGATGACTGGGACGGGGGAGGCGGGGGCGGGGGTAAGAGGATATGGAGGGAAAGGGCCAGAGGAAGTGTGTGGGCTTGTTGTGCGAGCGTCTGCACATCCCGCCAACTGATAAAACTTCAAGGATGACCTCAGCGAGTTTAATCATCACATCCATCCAAGTGGTATTTTGAAGTACTTTATTTCACTCCCTCCCTCCCTCCCACCCTCCCTCGTCCTCAAAGTAAAAGTCTGAAACACATTAACGAACCAAACAAAGGCCTGAGAGTAGCAGTGACAAGTTTAGACACTTTACTTCAGCACGGGTCCAATCTTTGTTCATAAAAAGTGGATTGACGAGCGTTTGGAAACTTAAAAAGCCTCCAAAAGCTGGAAACCAAAACGCAAAGACTCGATGGCGACATGTATCAAGAGCTGCTGCAGTGGAAACGGGGATTTATCTGTTTAAGACGAGTGTGTGGAGTTAAAAAGCTCCACAAACAGCATGTTTTTTTGCTCTGCAGTCCTGGATTTGTTTCCTCAGAGCGTCACAATCTCTCATTTCAGAGAAAAATACCTTCATCTGTCCAAAACACAAAATAAAAGCATGCTGGTGCTTTTTCCCCCGATCGAACAGCTGCTCTTACGGAGAAGTTAAAGAAGGCACAAGCTGTTTTTTCCGGCCTGTCTTTGTTCATTCACCAAAAAAACATAACCATCCAAATTTAAAAGGAACTATTCCCATCTTTTTTGTTTTTTTTTTAATAAATCAGACAAATTAAAGATGAAGTAACACGTTGCTTCCTGAACAATGAGGACACAAAGAGGCAAACAACTATTCTTAGATAGATTATCTTATCAAATATTGCCCAATAAGGCGGCAAGTACATTAATTTCTCTTTTTAATAGAGAAATGAACCAGCACTGGGCGACCAGGGTCAGAGAACATGAAAACAATGACGTGCGCTGATGAAATTCTATATTTGTCTAAAGTATGTCAATAAATCCCACAAAAAAAACCACAAAAACCAACAACAAAAGCATCCACTTACTATTAACTGTGTATTTTCTATTTCTATTACAGATTATTCATCACTAAAGTTCTCTTTCCTCTATGTTTGACTCTTGAGCTGCTGTAACAAGTCAATTTTCAAGTCAATAAAGTTTCGTATTCAAAGCCTGATATATTTTATTCTGTGCCAGAGCTCCACTGTTCCCATAAATACCTGCTACTCAGCCACAAGGAAATAATGTATTCTGCAGAAAAAGCTTAAAACAGTTAATGTATATCGTTATTTAAGCACCTTTCACTTGGAGCACATGCTGCAAAAACTATAACATACTGTGTTTAATATCAATCAGTCCATCCTCATCATCACTCAAAGATCTGTTGTGTTCTCTTTGGTGCCCAAACTAACCAACTAACTAACCAACTGACCGACTGACCTGTGTGACGTCGGTTGGTTTATTTGCACAGAAAAAAAAAAAAAACAGCATGCTGCTAAAACTGCATCGCCTGTGATGTTCTCAGGAATGTCGCCACCGATCGAGAAGTAACAGTGAAAATATGGCGGCTTTCATCACAGGCTCAGTCACCTGTGTGTTATTCTGTGATATTCTGTGGACATTTATTCAAGAGGAAACCTTTGGGATTATTTCTGTAACTCTCTCTTCTCTCTGCCAGTTTCAAACTCGATATCAAGGCTTTTTGTGTTAAACGATTGAAGCTCCCTGTCCAAGATAATGTTAGTGAGACATTTTTAAAGCCTTTCTCTGCGTAACGGACGATCTATTCAGAGACGGACGGACGGACACACTGTTGGTTTTGGTCTTTTCATGGTGTTTGCTGACAATAAGACAAATGCAGAACAAGTTTACCCTTTAAGAGATGCACTGCGGTCCTTCCTGGAGTCGTATCATGGTTGTCAGTGATTCCAGGACGTGAGCATAAAGATGAGATACCTTCTGTCTGCTGCAAAACACTAAAAGACTGTTTTTCACTTCAAAGCTACACAGGTTGACACAACAACATGAATTCCTTCCTGCTAAAGTGCTTCCACTTCATCATATATATATATATGTAATGTCTTAATTTCCAGAGATGACTGCAGCGTGTGTGTGTTTTTCCCCGTCTTGCACCAAGTCTCCTCCACACCGACCACCACACACACACACACACACTCAGGAGTGCAGAAACTTGGTGCATGCACTTCCACTTCCACGAGTAACGAACAGGAAGCGGTGAATTAAAAAAAAAAAAAAAGAAGCTCTTATCGCGCACAGACAACGAGAGCTGTAGATGGATGTTATGGATCCAGGTTGAAGAAGATCAGTGCACCTCCGGGGGGTTTAGAGTCCGTGCTGGACAGAGTCTTTCTTCCTGTCCACAAACCAAGCGTCCCAGGTGAGCTGACCGTGCAGGCTGCAGCCTCCGGCCTGCAGGTCGCAGGAGTATCCAGCAGGGCAGCAGTGCTGAGAGTCCGAGCAGCAGACGGCCTGCAGCCACCAGAGAGAACATCAGTTAGATTAAGAAGCTACTAAAAAACATGTGAACACATTTAGTTTGTCACAAGCTTTTTGGAACTAAAGAGTGAAATAGTTTCTGTAAAAGTCTTTTTGACTTATTTAATGTCCAAGTTAAAGTAAACAAAGACCTGCTGAGTGCTGCACAAAGTTAAAATGTGTTAATTTTATGCCACGATTGAATTTATTGGTTTTCCTGTCGTCAATCTGCCTGAATAGACGTGAACGCTGCTTTACTGCCCGCTTACACCTGCAGTGTGATCAATAACTACGCACCTGTTGGATTATTTTAAATCTAAAAGGTCCCATATTATGGAAAATTTCTGTTTTTTAATGTCTTCAACACAAACATGTCCCCTGGTGTGTCTAGAGACCCTCGTCCTCTCTCTCTTCCTCCTGCTCCGTCTTTTCAGTAAATGTGTTTGTGATGTCATAAGAGGATCTGCTGATCATGTGACCTCCTCTAGCCACTGGAAACCTCCTGAATCCACCTTGCTGTCCGCCATGTTTGTCCTCACTAACACCAGCTCCCTGCAACACGAAGATTTCGAAGGCGAGAGCGAAGCAGCAGATCGTTTCTGTTCTTCTGACAGGACTTTATAATGAGCAGAATATGGGACCTCTAAAGTTTAACTGAGACTATCAGGGCTGCTGTGGATCATGTGACCTGTGAACACTGTGTCACATGATCCACAGTCATCAGAGCCAGAAGAGGCACCATTTTAAATCAGGTGATGTGAACGTACCCCGGGTGAGGGGCAGCAGGCCCACTCTGCGGCCGAGACCCTACAGCATGTGCTCTGCTTGGGGCAGTGAAACTCCCCCGTGCCGTCACATGGTACGACGTCCGCCTCGTCCTCGGCGCCCCTCGGCTCGGACTTCACCACCCGGCTCTGGGGGAGGGTGCGGGCAGGCGCCTCGTGGCTCGCCTGCTTCTCACATGTTCCGGTCTGCATGTTGCAGGTGTAGCCCTGAGGGCAGCAGTGCTCGTGGTCTGCACAGCAAACGGCCTGAGGAGGAGGCAGAGGAAGAGTCTTAAATGGTCGTAAACTGGACTAAACCACCGCGTTTTCCTGGGGAATCTTAATCTTTATTAGTTTTCTGGAAGGCTGGTCTCCTGTAGTGCTTACATAAATCATTGTTACAGGGCAGGACAGTTTTCATATAATGGAGGTTGTTTCCAGTACAGAAATCCAGTAAAAATAAACAAATAAAATGAGTAAATTCAGCAGGGAAAGAAAAAAAAAAAAAACAGAACTTATCCACAGTGCTCTTGTTTTCAGCAGCTGGTAGAGGGGATCTACTGGAACACTTCCAAAGGTAAGAAGGTTGAATCCAAAATATGTGAAAAATAGGGCCCAGCTATAAAAATACCACCATAATCCTTCCTTCTTGACATGTCGTTTATTCTGGATTTCTAAATGCACTATGAGCCCCACGGCCTGGTCACACTGGACTAACATGACTGTGATGTACAAACCTTGACCAGAGGGCAGCAGCCCCACTCTCCTGTCTGCAGCTTGCAGCACGTCGTCCCCGAAGCGCAGCTGCTCTTGTTGTCACATTTAACGTCCGTCACGGCGCCCGGCTCGGTCACGGCGCTCAGTTTGGTGAACCAGGGTACGACGCGGGGGCCCTTTGAGCAGGAGGACCGGTGAGGTTCACAGGTGTGACCTCTGGGGCAGCAGTGGTTTCCATCACCACAGCAGACCGCCTGAGGAACAGCAAACACAACTCTGAGGCACCAGTTCTGAAAAACCTCACAGGTAATTAGCTTTTTTTAGGCAGTTTAACTCGTCCGTCACCTCTGGAAGAGGGCAGCAGCCCCATTTCTGGGTCTCGCCCATGAAGCAGCAGGTTGTATCCTTGGGGCAGCTGGTTTGGGCGTCACACATGTTCCTGGCCGGCCGAGTTGAACTGGAAACACCCCGACTGGGCTCCTTCTGCAGGGCCGGCATCTTCTGCAGCCAGGGCAGGCTGAGCTGGCCGGGCTTGTCACACGTCTGCTCAGCCACGTTACATTTGTAGCCTTTGGGGCAGCAGTGCTCGTGATCGTTGCAGCACACGGCCTGGAGAGAACAACAGTGAAACAAATGTCTCCTTACATCCCTGTAAATGTCTGATCTCCAGTCAAACACATGGAGGAGAATTTATGCAACATGAAAGTCAAAGAATGTCGTACTGAAATATTCCTTTATTTGTACAAAACCCTTCAATCATTCAGTAATCAAACAGTAACGTCTCTCATCTCGTCCCTCTGTTGTTCCCAGACTGGACTTTAGATGCTGTGTTTACACCACAGATGTTAAAAACAAAGATCAGTAACTTTACTCTGTTTAAAGCCTCAAACATAAAGTTAATATTGTGTTAATCACATTGCTTATTATGGCAGATTACTTGGCGGTTCATTTGTTCTGTATAACATCAGTCCGGTTGAAGCTAAACCTCCAGATGGGACCAGAAAACCAGAAACAAACCCAACTCTACTTGTAAATTTGATGTTTTAAATCCAACCACCAGACATTTTCTGACCCACAGCAGCAACATCTTCTGTTTCGCGCCCCTCCAAGGTTTCAAACTGGTCCAGCTTCACATCCTAGAAGCCTGTAGCAGCTCCTCCTGCTTCATAACTCCATCACCTACTGACCTGAGGTAAGGGGCAGCAGGCCCACTGTCCGGAGCCTTTCTTACAGCAGGTGGTTCCTCCGGGACACATCGTCTGCTTGTCGCATTTCTCATCCCGCACCTCTGATTTCAGCGCCGACTCCTTCGCCACCATGGGGAGCGGCGGCAAGAAACCAGACGGGTCGTCACAGGTTTCAGTCTCCAGGTTGCAGACTGTGGCGTGGGGGCAGCAGTGGACGTGGTCCTCGCAGCACACAGCCTGGTGGGAGCACAGAGTCACAAACCAAACCCTGTTAAATACCTTTGATTTTTTGTTTTCTGATTCATCACCGCTGATTATTACAGTTTAAAATGGAACCTTATTTAAGTTATAAGGTTTAAGAGAATTATTATTACTGGAAGCAGTTTGTTGAATTTGGTGTTTCCGATATTTTCTTTATAACTTTATCCTCATTTATTTATAATATGTAAAAAATGCATCTAAAATATATAAAAATAAAAATGAGAGTAGGTTAAATAACAGAAACGCCTGTCTGTATAGTGCAATACAGTTCAGCAGCGCCACAAACTACATCCCAAAGAAAATGCATTCATTTAAGATGGGTGTACCTAATAATCTGGCACCTAAGTGGAATATATATGTAATGTAAGGATCAAAATGTTAAAGTGAGTATTTTCAGTGTTGGACGAGGTTTTTTCTGAGTGTCTCTGTGTTTTATTTGGATGTGTTGTATCTTTGAAACATGCTGCTCAGCATCGTCGTCGCTCCCTGATCACCTGAGGCAGAGGACAGCAGGCCCAGTCTCCACTTTCAGTCTTGCAGCAGGTGGATTTTCCGGGACACGACGTGGATTTGTCACACTTGCTGTTTTCGGTCAGTAAAGGGAAGGCGGGCACTTTGCTAAGCCAGGGCGTCACGGCGCTGCCTGTGGGATCGTCGCATGTGGAGGCTGCCAGGTTACAAACGGTGGCGTGGGGACAGCAGTGCAGGTGGTCCTCACAGCACACGGCCTACAGGGAGGAGAAGGCAGACAGTGAAGTACTGATACACAACCCTGACCAACCTGCAGGACATGCTGGTTACTCCGAGGTCACAGCTGGTGGCGAAGGGAGATCAGGCTTCAGCTCTCAGAGTCTCTTCTTCTAAAACTTCTCCCTCTGTGAAAGCTTTGGGTAACGTTTGATATTATCATTCTTGTTTTTACTCCTTATGTGCTTTTATCCTTTGGTTTTATTCTCATTTTAACTGTCTTGTCTGGTTTTACTTGTTTTGTAAAGCACTTTGTAACGTAGTTAAAAAAAAAAGTGCTACATAAATAAAGTTTATTATCATTATCAGAAGAACAAGAACAAGAAGAAGACTGCTGCTACAGCAACAGGACCTTGGATGAGTGGAAGAAAATGGATGGATGAAGGTTTAAACTTAAACTAAAAGTCCTCCATGCTGATCTCCATTAATTGACAATGGAATACCTGCCAGGTCTGCATTAATCATATTGACCTATATTCTCACACAGGAGCACCGCAACTAAAACTTGAGTGCCACAGAAGAGACGGGCCATCAGGGGAGAAGCCATTTGTCGAGATCCCCGGCGGCTAAAAACACTAAACTGTGCCGACGGGAGCTGAATCACGATCTCAGAAACGGGGTCATGTGTCGAGTGACTCTGTGCAGCTGGACGGAGAGCCGAACACAGTCGGTCTGTGTGACTCGTACACGTCCATACGTCGGTACCTTTGGCAGCGGACAACAGGCCCATTCTCCCTCCGACGATTTACAGCAGGTGCTTCCGTCAGCGCAGGCCACAGAGTCGTTGCAGGGAACCGCACCGGCTGAAACACAAGCAGGAACATCATCATCAATCAGCAAAGAGTTCCTTTAATGTTATTGGACACATGATTAAACCAAGAAACATCTTTTTTTTTTTTTTTTAGACATCAGTGTGGGCCAACGGGAGCCTGTTCATTTTAAAAACAAAATTATTAATCAATCAAACCAATAATCAGTGAAGGCAGGAGCACGTCACTGGTGAAGTGTTACAGTGGAACAAATCACTAATAATACTGCAGTAATAATAATAATAATAAGTCACAGTGACCCCCTAAAATAACCTTATTTATGTTGTCACATGATTTGCCAGTAAACTGGGAGGAGGAAGACGAAGATGGAGAAGACAAAGGAGGTGAACATAAGAGAGAGGAGGTGAGAAGAAGTGAGGAGGAGAGGAGAAAGGAGGTGAGGAAAAGAGGAAGTGAGGAGACAGGTGGTGACGTGGTGAGGAGGAGGAGGAGGTGAGGAGAAAGAAGCTGAAGAGAGACAAGGACATGGGGACATGGGAGGTGAGGGGGGGGTGAAAAAGAGAGGGGAGGAGGTGAGGAGAGAGGAGGTTAAGAAATGATAATATTGCTTTATTATCTATGTTATCGGTTAAATTGCTCCTAATATCAATTTGTTGGTTTTAGGTGAAGCACTTTGTGATTTATTTGAAAATTTACAGCATCACGGCCAGAAACCAAACTACAATCATCTTCACAGGAAACGTCGTTAAAATGTAAAACCTGCAGCGACTGTTATTAAAAAATAAACTTGATGACCAGCAGCTTTTGATTAAAACTAAACTAAAGGCCTTAAATCGCACCATGAAGCAGATAAAGGAAATGGACACCTCCTGTGTTTCGCTCTGACCTTTGCTCTGAACAGCTACCAGCGTCCTCACGGCAGCGGCGGGGATCTTAACGGCCATGGCGGTGCGTCGGTGGGCGGAGACACAGGCGCTGTGCGTCAGGTCGCACTCGGTGCCCGAAGGACAACAGTGGACGTGATCTGAACAACAGACGGCCTGCAAGACACCAGGACAGGATCTTAACCAGAGTCGAGGTCCAGTAGAGGACGAACTTCTGCTCCTCAGCTGCAAATCGACTCGTCTGAAACGCCACTTCAGCAGCTTATTAGTTTGTGTCGGGACGCTCCCACTGGGTTTTAGCCTTCACCCTCTCTCTCAGCTTGGAGAGCAAACAACAAAGTGTCATCAAGGCTCCCCAAAATCAATGAGGGATTAGCACTAGAGTCCAAAATGAAGAACCGAGGAAACTCATTCTGATGGCCCAGATATAAATATTTAAGAAAATATATACATATACACACGACCAGCTTTTGCCCTTGGATCTATTTTATGGATCCGACACCCCCATAATCAAACCTACTCAATTTTTCCTACTAAAACTGTTTATGATATAAGAAACGACCTGCTGTTCTGACCCGTCTTACTGTGAATAAGGTTTCATGTGATATGAGCACGCAGGTCTTGCAGGTTTGGTTTGGGCAGTAAAGCGTTAGTTCAGGTTACTCACATCAGGCATGGGACAGCAGCCGTATGTGCCGTTGGTCATCTGGCAGCACGTCGTCTGGTCAGGACACGCCGATTTCTTGTCAGGACACTCAACTGACAGGCCGAGAAAGTCAGAACAGACACTTTCATTGAGGCTTTCCAGCACCAGTAGCAACATGTAGATAAACTGTGTGGAATTAATGGTTTCATCTTAAAAATATTGACTAAAATACACCAGAGAAAGGTTACCGTCAGTGGGTACAGCGGAGATCTTCTTCAGCAGAGGCACATGTGTCTCACCAGACTTGCAGACCCCATGCACCAGGTCACATATTGTGTTGCTGGGGCAACAGTGGAGATGATCGCTGCAGCACATGGCCTGCACATGATTAAAATATCACAGCGTAAGCACAAGAATGAATGTAATTATTTAGCATTTCCAGGCACATACGGCATTAGATCATCTGTTGCTTGTGGGCTGTAAACTCTGACAGCTTCACTCTCACACCACGAATGTTTATTTCATCCCAACGAAGCCCTAAAAGCACAACACAACATATAAAAAAATGTACTGCTGCTGCACAATAAACACCCAAGTTTAAAATGCTCCCAGAAGCATCATTCGTGCAGATGTGAAATAAAAACTGTGCGCAATAATCCGGCATAAAATCTCCCTGCTGTTCTGATTTGATGAGATGCAATAACATGCACATGAGCTCCAATCCACTGTTACACCATCTACCAATAAATTGTTCTTTCAGCTCTCTCTGGTGTGACATTTGATTCTCTGTGAGCACCATCATGATTAAAACCACAGTAAATAATTAAGATGAGCACCTCTGCATGTTAGCAAGGCTGTGACCCATACTGGGAGGCATATTTAATATGCAATATTAAATATTGATTATCTAACAGACGGGTTATTACCTGTGCAACACCCCCTACTAGTCTTTCACTTTGTTTTTGAGGTAATATGTATTAATTAAAATGTTAATAAGTCGTGTTTAAAACAAGTGCAGCTAAGACAATAACTTATTACCTTAAAAGGAGGCAATATACGACATTCAGAACCACGAGACGCCAGACTAGAGCATCTCAGACTAAAACAACTGTGCCGTCAGCCACACTGCCCCCTGCCTCCCGAGGCACTCCTCCCTCCCTCCCTCCCTCCCTGCATGTTCAAGGTGTTGTGAAACACAGAGAAAGCGGCCCCTGAACACACCACGAGATAAACAGCTGAATAAAGTTACCCTTTTGTGAACAAAGTCAAGTGACGACAGTGAGGACATCTTAGCTATTATATCATTGGCTGTAATATTGATTTTTTTTAGAGTATGGAGTTATTTCAGTAAAATCACTAACATATTCAGCTTTCCCACCTTGGTTGGCATGAAACCAACGCCATATTTCACTGGCCATCTTAATCTAAGCTACTACTAAACTACTTCCTCATAATTGACATTGTGTTATCCTTTTGCTTCCTCAGCTTTGGAGGATAACGTGATCACTTTCACCACTGCTTTTGTGCCCTTTGATTACACAATTTCTTTTCTTCTTTTACAGAACATCTATTTCATCACCAGTAGCTCAAACAAAGCTTTGTGGTAAGAAATGGACGTGGAAGCCAAAAACTTCAGACTGACTGACTGTTGTTGTGTTTACTTCTACTCTGTGACGGGCTGTTCCATTTATCCATGCTGAGTAAAACTGTCCAAATTCATCATCATTATCAACATAAATATTACGACGATTGGGATCATTTTATGACCCCGTCCTTCGACAGAGTCGTACGTACCTCTGGGTAAGGACAGCAGCCGTAGTCCCCACTAGTTAGCAGGCAACATGTATAACTATCTGGGCAGCTGCTTCTTCCACCAGGACACGTCACTGAAGTGACTGTAGTCGCTACATGAACATGAAGAAAGAAACATGGTTGTTAGTAATTAGTACAGTATCGTCGGCATATGGCTGTAGACTGATTTTAAAATCTTTTTCACGTTGGATTTTCCATGTAGACCTCTGGCCTGAGTTAGGCTTGTTTGAATGCATTTATTTACAAGACAAATTCCCCCACCTGGACTCCTGTCCCTCCTTCTGGCCGGCAGTTTCTCCAGCATGGGAAAGGACTCCAGCGAGGCAGACACACATCTTGAGTGAGCAATATCACACTTTGTTCCCTCTGGGCAACAGTGGAGCTTATCCTCACAACACACCGCCTGCAGAGCGAAGAAAATAATTGAAGGCAGTCAAGAACGCTCTTCAGTCAAGGACACAGTTTGCTGCAGATAATGGAAAAGTACAGATGCTGAAGTTGAATGCTGACAGCTGAAGCCGATTACAAATACGTGGCAGGCACACAAGAATTCAATGCTCTCTCATTCAGAAGAGGAAACACAGCATATTAAACTTTTGCAAAATCTATAAAACATTTCTTGGGGTGTTTAACAAGCACGGACTATTTCATCCTCTTGGACTAAAACAGGTGTGGAACAGATTTATGTGAAAATCTTGTTGGCAGACTCACATTTCAGCTGAAAGTAAAGACAAGAAAACTGGATTAAAACCAATGCTAATGATGAAGCAAATTTATCTTTTGGGATCATTTTATATGACTACAGCCTGATTTTTTGTTTTTTGTTCCATGAACATATAACAAAAAGTGCTTTTGACAAGGGTCTATTAAATTTGTCATTTAATGATTTTTGACCAGGAAATGTACTGACTGGGACATTTTACATTTCTAAATTACCTCTAACATATATTTGGCATTTCTGAACTGCAATATTTTGTTACTTATAGGCCGACATTCAGTATACATCAACAGGTTTTAGTTGATATACTCTCATGGCAGATATATTGATCAGGCTCTAGCAAAAAAACAGAAATAACTTGCATTTATTTGCATGAGAAATGTCATTGAAAGTGTGTTTTTCTTGTATGGTTTGTACAGAGACAGTTCTGATTCAAATCTGCTTTCAAACTGATATCAACATTACCAGAGAATTAGTCATAGATACGAACAGCTGAAATACATGGGACAAGGACATGGTGTGACACATCTGCCGTTATAAATCGACTAAAGCGCTTCGCTGCTCATCTCCATTTTTTAAATTTTTTTACTCCATGCGCCCTCCAACAAATAAAAACTACACCAAACTGTGCAAAAAAACAAGTAATGTCTTTTCAAAAAGGATTAAAACTCATAACTAATTTGATTAGAGGGAGTGGGTTGTGGGTTTTTAAACTGCACTTTAAAATAAATCAGTCAAATCAATGAGTATCCATGATCCTGTAGTTAAAATGATCTAGTTAATTAATTCAAACCTTACGTAACCAACTGCATTAATCAAACCTCAGTATGCAGACAGTGAAGCCCCAACGTGTTCAGCTGGGAGACCTTTAGTTGCAGTTGGCAGCATCGCTTGCTGACCAGCAGACCATGTAATATGTTTCCTGGTGTTAAGTGCTTGGTGTTTGGGTTCAGCCGGTGGTTTTAGGGCGACCGTGCTTCAGTACGCATGTGTATGTTTGTGAGGGTGAGCTCGTGTGTGTCACCTTGACTAATGGACAGCAGCCCCAGGAGCCGTCAAGAAGCTGGCAGCAAGTGGTGTCGTCCGGACACTCAGACTCCTGGTCCGGACAAATGACTGCTTTTACTTCCTCTCCGGGCTGGAAACACCGCACGTTAGAGCCCACGCATACCAATGAGAGGAGCACACACGGCCACAAAAAGAACAGAAACGACAGAAAACAGAGAACGAACACGTCAGGGGCAGGACTGACATCACTTAAACTGATAAAACAACTAAGATTTAAGCTTTTCCTCTCCACAAATCCAATTAGTATAACAAATGTAATTCATTCCATTACTGTGTTATTCATGAAAATGTATTTAGTACTATTAGATAGAAAAAAGAAAAGTAATGATGGAGTATTTTAATTATCACTTTTTATGCAAAAAAAGCCAAATATATAATTTATATGACTCCTTCTTTAATAAAGAACATATTTATTCCGAAATTAGTTGGTCAAAGGGGAATTTTGATCTTTTGGTGACTAAATGGGGCCACCAAGACTGCTAAAATTCATCCTCAGGGGACAATGAATAAACATTTTAATCCGGTAATCAGTTACAGTAACACTGGTGTTTTATCATGTAACTTTTTTTTTTAATTGAACAAAACATAACGCATCAAAATCCAAAATACATGAAGTTTATAAATACATATTGTGTTTTATCATGTTTCACTAAACTCAAACTAAAACAGCAACGTTATGTTTGTTTTCTGTGACGGTCTAAAAGTACACCTCAATAAAATGGAGCTTGTCATGTGTGCTCTTTGTTTTGTAAAACAGGAAACAGAGATTAAAAAAATAAACCAGTGCAACTGATCTGATGGTGTTCATGGTTCAAATGTGTCCTTTGACCTACAAATTTCAATTAAACAATCATATCTGCACGTCTACAGGTTGAAGTCCAGAGAAAAATCAATGAGCTCAGAGGGGACAGTAAACAACAGGAGGACGTAAAAGAAGAAAAACAACATGTCTTCGACTTGATAAATTACCTGAGGGGTGAGCAGGGCCTCTCTGGTGGGGACTCGTGTCATCCAGGGCAGGGAAACGGTCTTATTAACACATTTGGCGTGGAGGAGATCGCAAACAGTCCCCTCGTAGCAGCAGTGGAGGTGGTCTGAACAACACTCGGCCTGCAGGTGGATTCAAAACATCATAAAAAATAGATGAGGAGATTATCAGAGAGTATCGCAGTTAACAGCAACACTTTACACCTTAAATTCTCTCTCTGCTGTGTAATGTAGACCCCTTTAAACACAACCGTAATATTGTCTGTGAGGATTTCTCAGTCATCCAGGTCACCGTATATGTAGAAGTCATAAAAAATATTAAATTCAGTAGAAAAAAAGAGGAGTAAAAACCTAATTTGAGCTTCTTCAGTGATTTCAGTCAGATTATATACATGCAATTCTTCAGCATCTGTGTATGAATTGATTGACTGGTGATCTTTTTTATAAGATAATCAACATTAAACAACATGAAATGACCTCTGATTTAAATAAAAGTGTGTTTCCAAGTTTTACAATTCACCACCTTTTTTCTGTTGTACTTCTTTTAAAGCATAACTTTGATATTTTTTTTAACCTGGGCACTATTTTCACTTCTGTGTTCAAAATGATTGGCTACAGCGGCTGTAATCTAATTTTATGTCCTTTGTTTGATCCACTGAAAGGCTCAGGTTGTTATTCTAAGTGTGTGACAGCATCATGGAAAGGATCCCTACAGAGAGAGACCTGGGAGATCCCTTTGGTTTAACCACAAACAGCCGTTATATCGCGCTCTCTGCACATACACCAGACTCCATTGACAAAAACAGTGATTTAATCTTGCAGAATATGGGAGGTGCTTGTTTAGTTGCTGTGACTTTGGTGTTTTAACACATTAATTATTGCAGATCCAAACTCATCAAATCACCAAAGTCACACAATAACACAAACAAAGTAACTGAACTAGACTTTGGTAAATCAGCAGCTCAGTATGTTCTGTGTGGTAAAATTACTGTTTTGGTCAATGGAGTCTGGTGGCTTTAAGAGGTGAGTATTTATATTTTATTCTACTATATATTTCTAAGCCACTACATTTCTCTAACAGCTTAAATTACTTTGCAGATGCAGAATTTATATACAAAACATTTGAACTGGTGTCATGAATTAGTCTGGACAAGAACATTTTGCTGCTAATACTTTTGTACTTTTTACTTTTGAATGACTTTTACTCCCAATCAAGTATTTTTGCACGATGTTTTAGCTATTTCTACTTTAGTAAACACTTCAATACTTCCTCCAGTGTGCTTTTACTCTGTACCTGTTCAAATGGCAAATTAAGTCACTTGAACTGGACCTGCGACAAGTACAGTAACAGTTTAATTTAAACTGAACGGTAGCTCACGCGTGGCAGTGGACAGCAGCCGTATCCTCCCACGGTGTTCTTGCAGCAGGTGTTTTTGTCCTCACACATGCCTCCATCAGGACAGACCAGCGCTGTGCTCAGGCCCAGAAGCAGAGCCAGAAACAGGATCCCCATCTGCACCGTCTGAACGCAGCGAGAGAGAGACCGTCGGGAAGGCAGCACAATGCAACGAGTTTCTGACACAACCTCAAAGATCCTCAACTGCTGCCAACGAATTCTATCTAATCTTCTTGGTTTCTGTGCTTCTTTCTGCTTGTGAGAACAAAAGTGAGTGTGTGCAGCAGCCCTGCAAGCATTCCAACCTGATAAACTGGATTTCAACACCAAACAAACCCAAGTCCTTGCAGTTCATGTCCTTTTCACACTGAAAAAGCAATAATATCTTCACTCATATCTCCAAAACACCCACTATGTGAATCTAAAATACCCCACATCCTGTTTACTAGGAAGGTTTTACCCCACATTTAGTCAGCTGTGGATTTTAGGGATAAAATTAAGGATATTTAAAAAAGAAAAACAACTATTAGTTTGAAGAAAAAACAGCCCAGGCATGACCAACAGTCTAAACCCTAAAGATATTACATTTTCTCTCACATATGACAAAGAAAAAACAGCAAATCATCTAATTTTAGAAGCTTTTAAGATAAGATAAACTTAGAAGACAAATGTGAAGACAAAAGACATAAATATATTAGACATAAATACACTAAATACATCCTCACGTGATAAATTAATTGCACATCATGACTAAGAATAACTAAAAAGCTGCATGGAGTACCATAAATATGTAAATAACCTGTTGATAAATACAATTAGACAGTGTAGATTGTATAGTGTAAAGGGATTATGTGATAATAATCTGATGATTATTTTCTCCATTAATCAATTTATTGTTCAGTTTATAAAAGATTCAGTAAATGGCGACAAATGCCATCATGATCACACAGTGCTTGTTCTTTCAAAATGATTAAAAACACATTAAAACAACTAAAAGGAAAAGCAGCAAATCTTCACACTTGCATAGCTGCAATGAATAAATGCTTTTACTTCAAAAAATACTTAAACTATGGTACCAAATTATTAAAAAAAAAAGTTGCCAATTGATTTCTTTAAACCGATTAATTGACTTATTATTTCAGCTGTACTTCTATAAACTGTTTCTGTGTAGTTTCACCTACTACAAAACATTTTTAAAGATTTTTTCCATGTGTTTTATGCAAAAATCTTTACTAAAGCTGTCAGATAAGTGTAGTGAAAACATTTTCCTCTGAGATATGGTGGAGCAGAAGTATAAAGTGGCATGACAAGAAAACACTCAGGTGATGTACAAGTACCATAACTTTGTATATAAGTGAAGAACTTGAGTAGAAGTAAAAAATGAGCAAAAATATAATGGAGTTTGGTTGGTAGTGAGTCTACTTTACCATCATTAGCAGTTGAGTGGAGGCAGACTGAGCTCAGCTGTTATGAACAAAGAGCACAGTGCTGCATTAGTACTCCTACAACCTAAAAGACAACAAAAACACCATTAATCACCGTGATACCAAGTAAAAATACCGACCAGTACTGTAGCACAATGAAGCACTTTGTGTACAAAACGATTAGAGAGCTTGACACGAAGCTAAGCTAGCTAAACATCACAGTAGCTTTCTCTAACAAGCTAATCCAAAGCAAACAAGTTAGCTTAGCATGCTAGGTGGCTAACGCCGAAGCTAACCGGTTTTTTCGGATATTTTTTTTCTCTCTGCGGGAAAACGGAAGTATTTCTCTCGCCTGCTGGTTTTGGTCCGATGGGTCCAACTTGTCACATAAATGTCGTGTTTTCGGCGGCTTCGCAAACACTCTGAGCACAAAGCAAGACAGTGAGTGGCTGTTTCTTTGGCTCACAGTTCAATAATCACATGACCTGCTGACATGTGACTCTGCAGCCTGGCGTTAAAGGGACATTACACCAAATATTATATATTTATGCATGAGCAGCCATACATCACATTAAGATTATATTACTACTAACACAGAAGTGTGTGAAAATGCACCTTTACGGCTCCTGAATCATCTTTTTATTTCTGTAAACACAAAATATTCACGAGTAAAAGTGATGGAAAGTAAATCAGCACCAAAACTCAAGTATCTTACACTTGAATATTCCTGTTTTCATGCACTCCACTACATATATTTGATAACTCTAGTTACTTTCCAGATTCATATTAATGTAAATCGATTAAAATGGGGCTCACGTTTCCATTTCTTTATGCAGATGATTTTAAATGCAGGACTTTTACATGCAACAAAGTATTTCTACACTTTAGTATTACTAATTTTACTACAGGAATAAATATGAGTACCTCCTCTGCTTCTAGTTAAAGGGCTCCTCCACCAATTTAGTGTTACATTTCCAGTGAAATTAGGAGCCCTCAGGAGAGAGAGAAAGTGTAAAACAGCTGGATCTACATTTCCCATGAGACAAGCCATGAAGCTTTAGGGCGACACGGTTCACCACCTCCACTGGGTCGAGGGGGCATCCCAGGACAGAGCCGGCCTGTTTACAGCTGCAGGTTTCTTGCGGTTTTGTGGACATGACCTGACTTGTCAGCCTGAGTGAGTGGAAGTGAGATTAAAATCATGTATTTTACATTGGAGTTTCATGTAAATCATGAGGTCCTGTTGTCTGTAGCTGCTGATGTTATCATGAAGCAATATGAGCATGTGGATGTCTGTTAAACCTTGACTCTCATCCAGCATTTGAATTGTGGAAGAATAATTGAGTCAGTTTAAAAAGAGACACCTATAATTTACACAGCACGTGTGTTCATAAGATAAGATAAGATAAGAGGACTTAATACCTCTGAGCTGTCGTATCACTGTTTATCTAAATGTACCTTTTTTTGTCTACCAGTGGATAGTTTGGCTGTTTTATACTTCAAAATAAAATCACAATCACTGAGTGAACGTGGGAACAAATTTATTACTATTTTATCTCATGTACAGAAAGAATCAATTTACAGTTTACAAACAACTGACCAGGTATATGAAGCGAAATGATTTACGGCACAGGATGAAGGCCTACAGTTCAACCCTCCTGACCCACATAAGCACTGTGCTATCAATAAAATCCAACAAGGTTTAGCAGATTTACCAGGTTCGACGTGTCCTCTCTGGGAGTCAAAATCTCCTGAGAAAACAGATTTTCTCATGTGAAACAAAAACAAGCAAGGAAAGCCACAATTTGCACAACTCATAATAATTCAGGTCCCAAAAGTAAACAGTACATTTACAGCAGTGGACACAACAGTTCAGTAGGAATCGTTTCATGGCTGTTTTTCTTCAGACTTTTACATCACATTTTCAGCTGTAGGCTAACTGACACAGGCGTATGAACAGCAAGCAAATGGTGAAAAGGACCAACGAGTCAGCATGACTTTTATACAGCCTTCAGGATTTTTCACTTCATAATCGATCTGCAAAAAACAAACTAAACAAAAAAACATTAACCTATTCAAGTTTTCCAAACTGGTGAGCTTTTACGAATCTGTTAGATGTAACGTAGTTAAGTTCACAGCTGTCAATGCGTCGTAGGCAGTGGTGATGCTAGTTAACAGCGGAAGCGTGTTGGTCAGTATGTTATTGTTGTAAACATTTACGACCGGAAGTGAATTTTGTTAGAACTGGATTAAGGGAAAAAGGGGGGGGGAAAGAAACGTCAGCATGTCTTCATATAACCGAGTTCATTTGGCAACACGATCCAACGCGTCACATTGCATCACATTTTGTGCCAAACATCCTGGATCATTTCAATAAAAGGTTTCATTAAAAACACCCTATTCTACATGTTACATGCACGTCGTATACACATAAAATCTCATATAGTTCATCATACCATTTACAAGTTTGGTGAAAAAGAGGATAGATACAAGAAAGTAAGAGATTCAAGGACGTAATAGCCGCAAGAAAAGTCGTCAACGTTGGCAGGCATGCTCCCCAGAGTGACACGTGTTGTTGTTGTTACCACAATGCAGTGTGCTTATTAGTGTCGGTTTGGGTGACGCTAACTGCATCTAAAAAGGGACCTGCATGCCTATCACTCGATCCTACGTGAAAGAAGGCACTTACAGGAGAGAAGTGGTACAGGCCCTGTCTGCAAACAACCCCCGGAGATCTCTAGTAGGATATTAAATAAGTAAGTCTTCAAGTAAAGTGATGTTTTTGCTCAGCCGTGCTCGTTGAGACTTACAGGAGCTTCTTGGCGATTAGGGGTTGTCTACGCAGGAGCCCGAAGAACTGTGGGGGGCTTCTGGTGCCTTCTGTTTATTTCATACATTCATAGTGGATGCATGCAACTTTTTCAGTTACCAAACGGTCTTTCAAATTTTCGGGAAACTATTTACACGACTGATATCGCAAAAGATGTCTTTTTTTTTGTCGGCCGAAAAAATCTCAACGACAGGAGAAAGGCAGAAATGCAAAATTTTGGCAGAATTGTAGATCGCGTGATAAATGGATGACAGAAAGACTGATGCTCAACATTTCAAATCATTACTATCTGAATACATGAACACAGGACAGGAGGAGGAAATCAAGTACATCCCTGAAGGAGCAAAATGCAAGTCGCACGTTGGACTTCCTAGATTGCTTTATCCGTTCACAGGGGCTCAAGAAAAAATCAATACCACTGATAAAACTTATCCTAGTTACAGTTCAGGGCAGGGGATTATTCAAGGAAACACAGGTGCACATCTTCTACAGTACCATCAATATGAACCTGAAGTCCAGGGAAGGAAATCTAATTCACCTTAACACCCATTAGTCCCATAAAAAATGTCATCTACTTCCAAATACTTGGTAAGTGTCAATCAATCAATTATCAAATTATTAGTAAGTGCTTTCTTCTTATATTCTGCTCTATAAAATGGCTATTTCCACAGTCAGTATATGCAATGGCTCAGGCGATGGTTCGGTGATGTGATAGGTGACAAGATTCACAATGAACTGGACAGGTTTCAGTATACAACAGATCATCTCAGTGGAAACCTGTGAGATTGACTGACAGTGAGACTACGAGAGTGATCAGAAAGTGCAAAAGCACCTCATCGGAAACACAAAGGTCAAACAACGATCTCAAAATGGGCCCGTGAAGCATGGTTGTGCTTATTGTGATCTCTCTTGGTGAAAAACGTTGCTCTTCTTCCACTTTGAAAAGTTAAAAGGTTCAGAGTTCAGTAAGTTCAAAAAGCTCACTTCCTGGGGTGGAAGACCATCAGAGGCCTGTCTTCAATCTTCTGCCAGGGGCTCTTCTTGTTCTCGTCTTTGTCGTCGGGATCATCCTCAGGACTGGTCATGGAGTCGCGGCGGTTCTCACTGTTGCTGCTGCGGCTGCTGTTCACCCGACTGCGGCCTCTCCTTGGGATGGTGGATCCTCTGGAGGACGGACCTTCGTCAAGCAGAGGGGTGAGGGAGTTCTCCTCGGGTGAGACCGGGCGCCCCTCGCTGCTGCTGGGCTCGCTGTGGTCAGGGTAGGCCAGCTTGGAGTAACTCTTCCCACCACTGCTAACGCCATGGCCTTTGCGTCCTCCCGTCCCCCAGCGCTCGTCTTTCCCCTTCCGGTTGGCTGCTGACTTCCGTTCTTGGGCCTCCAGAGGTGGTTCAAGGTTGATGTCTCGGGCAAGACTACCAGAACCACCTATGAATCCGCCACTGCCGCCACTGAGGTCATTCCCAACATCTATGTAGGAGTGGCGCACATGAGCACCTCTCTGTCCATCCAGGGAGATGAACCATGCCCTTGGGTGCTGTTTCACACCCAGCTCAAGTAGCTTCTTCTCCGTCAGAGCCTGCAGTTCCCCATTCATCTGCGCCATGGTGGAGTCGTTGAACAGCACGGGGATGGTCACAGGTCCGCCGGAGGAGTCCGACGCCCAGCTTGGCTCCTCAGAGTCGTCTCCTTGGGATCCACCTTGCTGCTGTTGTTGGCCTTGTTTCTGCGACTGGTGGTGATGATGCTGCTGGCCTCCTCCCATCTGTGCACCATCTTTGTCTTGATCCTTCTGGTCTTTGCCGTCTTTGCCAGAAAACTCAGAGGGCAGGCGCATGTAGTGGGCAGGGATGACCAGGGTTGGCACCATGCTCCGGTACATGTTCTCCTTCATCTGGTCGATGGAGCTGCAGAAGATGATCTGGCCTGGTTGGGTGTTGAGGGAGGTGGGTCTGGCAAGGCTGTCTGCAGCTGCTGCTGAATATTCGGGGGGTTTGTCAGACTGGCTGGGCACGTATCCCTGGAAGCGAGGCGGGGACGGGGGATCAGAGGAGTATCCTCGATTGTCGTTGGCGTTGTGGTGGCGGTGGTATTCAGACTCCTTGCCCTCCATGGGGCTGTAGCTCCGGTTGTAGTCTTCATGCAGCAAAGGGTTGTCCAGGTTGTTGGTCTCTGTGGCACGTGTTACCTTCATGGGGAAGCTTTCACCCCGTTGGGGACCTGACACATTTTTTCCCTTTGCATGGCGCAGCATGTGAGCTGGGACGTGCTTGGTTAAGTCCTCCCTTGAACTCTGGTAGTCTCGAGATGGGGACATGTCAGATTTCTCATTAGAGGGGCCGGACTCAACATGGCCTCCGCAGATCAGATTTAGGCGTGAAGTGGATGTACCCTGGTCTCTCTTAGCGCCATTTAGATTGGGCGTGTGGGATTTCCCTTGCTGTCGACGAGGTTTTAAACACTTCCGCCTAAAAAGTAAACAGACACTGAAGGTTAGAAATGAAAGATACACCTCTTATCTGCCTGGGGAGTCTAATCTAGTGACAGCTCCATGTTCACATGGAGTTATTTGCCACCATGTCATTTTTGCTACTGATAGAAACCTAAAACTGAGACCTGCGCCTACGCTCCCCACACCTGCAGTAGTAGAGCAGCACACAGAGCAGGATGAGCACCAGCAGGGCCAGTGAGCCCAGGATGGACAGCAGGAACAGGGTGTGGTAGGTGGTGATGTCCCTCAAGCCTGGATGAGACAGACCCAGTCCTGCAAGACAAATAATGGCAGAAAAGTCTGAGAATCACTCCGTAACTTCACCTGCCACCAGATCTGTGGGCTGGTTATAGTCTATGAAAGCCCAAATTCTACTATGGAATAATCACAGACACCATGAAGTCACCCACTGGTTCACCGCCATTTTGAAAACTTGAGTTTGACTTTATGGGTGACGCCATTTTGGTTTTTTTGGAGCCAGAGGTGACGTTCATCCCACACAGACCACCTCTGATTGGTTATTCACAAGTTGGTCACGCCCTAAAGCCGACTCTTCTTCCTGGTCTATCTTCCTCTAAATGGGACCAATTTACTAAACGAACATCCTGTTGTGTTGAAGAAGACGAAAACTCCAACCAGACTTCTGTTTGGAGCCAGTGGAGTCGCCCCCTGCTGGTCATTAGAAAGAACGCAGGTTTAAGGCTCTTCTGCATTAGCTTCACTTTCCAGACCCCTGAGCTACATGCACTTCTTTGTAGACACATGCAATCTTTTATATATTCAGGCCATAAAATTTATTTTATGGGACTAACGCAACAACACCTGGCCTTTAGCACCAAAGCACTGCAGAGCATTGCATTTTCTTTCTCCACAGAGACATGCAGGAGCATCTGCTGGCACAGCAGCAACACCGAAGATGAAAAACAGGATGAGGATGAGTTACGATACCTGAAGATGAAGGGAAGGCAGCTAACCAGTATCCCATCTGAGGAACCACGACGTTCCACACAAACTGTGAGCCGTCCTTTTTGATGTAGCCCGTCCCGTTCCTGATCCACAGCCCTGCAGAAACATTCATCACTGTCTTTAAACCGTATATGCAGTTTGAACAGAGGAATAAAATGCAATAACAAGAAGTTATGGAACATACAGGGAATCCGATTATTGCTTAACGTCATGGTTCACTCACCAGTCTTAGGCTGATACAGCCAAGCGGGCACACTTGTGGCCATCCTGTTGCGGGTGTCGGATGGCAGCGGCACAGACACGTGGATCGGATCTGACACCTGGATTGCGCTGCCATCTTTGTCAAAGAGCTGAATGCTGACCACGGCCAACGCTGTCAAGTCGGTCCACCCTGTTTCTGCACCTGGACGGGAACATATCGAGGATTTAGGGTCAGCTGTGAGCTAGAGCGGTCTGGTGTCTACAGGCATTTAATCAGGACAGCTGTGTAACATGTGTTCAAGTGATTTCATTCATCGAGCATTTCTTTGTTCATTCTTCACTCATCTTTTTCATGGACTTGTTGGAATAAGCCGTTATTTCTTATTTTAATCCCCTCTAGGCGTCCAAAAATGATCAGTTCATTGACAGTCTGTATTGGAAACAAACTGTAGAGACGCATTTATACCAAGACGGACGACATGTGCACAAAGAAACACAGTCATGTCGTACATTTTTCCTTTTGATCTGTTGTAAAAAGGTTCACATGAACCCTCTGCTACCAGTTTGGGCCTGTTTATTCTGGTTGAGGTGTCGGTCTTCTGTTTGGGCTTTTAAAGCAATTATAATGGGAGTATTAGCTTACATATAAATATAGCTGATGATATCAACACATCTTTTACTTATCTTGTGATATGATTATCTAACCTCAATGAGGTTTAGGTGAAATTGAGGTCAAGGTCTTTCACACCAAACTGAGAAAACTCAGAGAAAACTTCCTTATGGACCTGGCTTCACACATGCTGTGGTAATTACTCTCCACGTTGATTTGTGAGACGCACACTGACCTGAGCTGTTGGTCTCTTGGCCCAGGAGAAAGGGGAAACCTCCGATTTCATACTGGGTCCTGGCCGTGGTCAGCGCGGCAGACAGCGCCGTGTAGTTGGAGTTGGACGGCAGCTGGAGGGACTTCCTCTGGAGCTGCACCAGCGGCTGGTTACGAGCTCCTGCAGAGAAAACAACAATCACACTCCCAGTCTGTAAATCCTGCAGGCACCTCGTGTGTTTTGTCCTAACGTCTCTAAAAAGGTGCAAACATACGGGCGTCTTAGTGTAGTGCAGACATGAGGAGGCGGCTGTGACTGAACTGTTTTTATAAAAACTATAACAAAGTGCCCTGCTGAAGCTGTTGCTATGGTGATGGCAGCAGCAAATAACACAGGGTTATGTAAATGGAGGCCTGAACAGTCGCCGGGGAGAGGAGAGGGGTGTGAATCTATCCTCACTCTCTGCTGGAGACACACTCATCTAAGACGTGATGACAGAATAACTGCTGAAGGGTCAAACTGACTTTCCCAGGTGACCAAAATAAGAAAATCATAAGCTGAAAGATCTAAATTTAGTCAAACTGGAACCATAAATCAGTTCTTCAGCGTTAGCAAACAATCCTTCATATATTAAAGGTACGTCAGGACATGAGCGTGCATGAGATAGTGTTATTTTCTTTACCTGGAGACCCAGACAGCACCTGCAGGACGTCATCGTACAGAATAAGTGTCCCCGGCCTCTGGACGAGGAGGTACAGGCTGACTGATGCATACACTTAAAAAAAAGGGAAGAGACACTAAAATTAACACAGCAGACATCCAGGTGCAACAACGGTGCTGAGATGAGGTTTCTGCAGGTTCAATTTATGACTTTTTAAAACCACGAGGAAGGAAGTTTAATATTTATTTCACCATCACACCAGCCAAAGTATAGTGAACTAGACTGGGCCTGTCACAGCAATTATTCACAGTCTTATTTAATCACTCTATCGACCCATTTAACGATATGTGGACAGGATAACTGCCTACATACGTGTTTGTGTAGATAAAAATGTCGCCAAAATGCTGCCAGAATAAAAAGGTGTTTTTAAGAGTCAAATAAAGTGAAGGAAAACTTTTGTTTTTGTTGTCATTTCTGCTTCTTACCTTAAAATGACAACTTAAACATTTAATTTAAATGAATGATTGTATCTTCAAATGCCGAGTTGGCAAAATGTGGATTTTACTGCAAGTACAAATTCAAAATCAGTTTCTCCGTCACTCAGACTCTTCAATCACTTGCGCTCAAAGTCATCTGTGTATGAGGGAAAGGCAGTAGGGACGACGCTGCATTGCATGAAGCAATAAAATCATTTTCAAATCAATAAAATTGTATTTAAGTCAGTATTTTGTGTCAAATTGTTGGTTTCTTTAGTATGAAGCAGTAATAAGCAGGATAATGTGCAGCGAGCAGCAGTTATTATTGCTATAATGAGCCAATCGCTGCATGTTAACCCATAATTATTTATTAGGTTCAAGGGGTTTATCGTTCTTTTTCTCTGGCTGTGAGAAGGAAAATAAAATAAACATGTTATTTCCTGATAATATAAGAATGTAACAAGAAGGGAAGTAAACCCGCAGACTCACACGGGACGCGGCTGGAGTGCCAGGGGACGGAGTTGGTGACGTAGTCGTCTTTGGACGCCGTGATGATGACCCACGTTCCCGTGCGGTACAGGAAGTTGACTCTCAGGACGCCATCGCTGCCGGCCCTGCTGGACGCCAGGACGGTCTGGTTGCCGTGGACTTCCACCTGAGCGCCCGCCAGCGGTGACAGGTCGCTGTTGTCGAACACCTGGACTTTTATTTGCACCTCTGTGTGAGCACAAAGACAGAGCGGTCCAGGAATTTAGCATAATGCAATAGGTCCAGCTTCTCAAATGTAAATATTTGTTATTATTTTTCTGACATTTTGTGGATCAAATGACTCAATAAATCCTGAAAATATTAATCAGATTAATAAAAAATAAAAAATAAAATGAATCAATGATAAAAATGATCATTTGCTGCAGCCCTACAGTCATTTTCCACAAGATGAATCTGTGTATTTGTTAATTGCAGAATCACTTAGAGCTGCAATGATTATAATAATCATAATATTGATTATTTTTGTCCATAAACAAAAAAATATTCATTTTATGATAAAACCACAGAACAGCAGTAAAAATATAAAATAAAATGTTTTCCTGTAACGACCTAAAAAGGAAAATTACTGGAAAAAAACTCAAATCAAGAAGGCTACCTGAACTTAATCAACTTAACAAACTATTGGGAAGTTAAGAACCCTTCAAATAAACAAATAAATGCTTTTTAATTATATATAAAATACATATAAAAATTTCTGTTCATCAGGAAACAGGCAGTATTTGCTGTTCTGTCAAAAATTCTTATTTCCCTAAATCAAAACTCTCCCCAGTCCTGTGCAGTCTGATTATACTGGAGTGTTAAAGCAGTAATTACACTTGAGTGCGGCTCAATTTATCAAGTCGCCCTTGGCCGTCCAACAAGGACGACCTCATTATGCAACAGTGCAAAGATCTGATCAGAGATGAGCTCTGAGAAGTGAGGGGAGTTTTTTTTAGTCCATATGTCCACAGGTTTTCACCACAGGGCAGATAATGCAACATAGAAAACCTCATATTAACACTACTGCTCAATACTATTGATAATCTTTGACTTGCTTCTGTTTGGGGTGATAATCACAACGTCCTCAGTTGTAAAACAGTTCCTATAACTTTTGCGGGATGTAAACAGGAAGTATATTGTTGCCATGGTGGTATTATTTTCTACATTTTGTCAAAGTGGTGCCATTAAAAACGAAAGCCGAATTAGCTGTAAGCAGCTCCTGCTGGTGAATCACCCTTAAATGTGCAGACAACCATCACCAGATCACTTTGACAACGAAGAAAACTTAAAAACATGAAGATTCTCAGGCAGGTTCTGAGTTACAAGGAGCGTCTTCTTTTTGTGTGTTTGTTCAAGATGAACATTAGCTATAATAGTGTCAGTAACACTACATTTAGAAATACGTGGATGATAACTGTGTGTTCAGATTGGACTGAGCTGAGACTCCCAGAGGGGTGAATTTTGGTGTTTTGAAGTATTTGCCGTATTCGCAGCTCCAACGTCCGACCCTGCTGACGAGTCAAACTGCAATAACGAACTTCCTGTTGCACCTGTCACCTCACGCCATATCCCCGTCATTTCCAGTAGCGGCTGCTTAAAACGATGATGATGATGATGATGATGTGCAGTCATCACAGACACACCCATCACAAATCCATCGCGTGACTGTTCCTGCCCTTCATCCTGCCATGTTTTCCAGCCCCAGAACATTTTGTTTCTCATCTTGCCTCTTGGACGGCGAGGATGTGGGTCACGCCAGGGATGTTTCCATGGATACAAGCTGGCTTGTTGTGCTTCCTCACACAGCTCAGCTCCCTTTAGCACCACGAGCTGTCCTCCTCTAAACTAAACCCTCCGGGCCTCTGGTGACAAACCCCTCTGCGTGTCCACGACTCGTCAGCGACAGCAGCGGCCTCTCTGATGCAGATAAAACGCAGCATCTACTGCATGAGTGTGTCCACAGCCATTGTGTGTGTATAAATGCTGTGATCCATTACCATAATTGGTTCAATAAAGGCTCCCTTGTGTATGTGTGTGTGTGTGTGTGTGTGTGTGTGTGTGTGGAGAGGATTTCCTCCGCCTGGGCTCCACATTTACAACTCTGCTGCTTGAAGCGGCTCCATTGACAGAAACACTGAGAGTCACAGTGTCACATCGAGGGTCTGAGAGTTTCTACTCACTCGAAGGGCCTGAATATCAGTTCAGTGGAGTGTAAACTCAGTGTGACCACCCCCTCTGGTCCAGTTGAATCCTTTTAAATCAAATTCAAGCAGAGGTTCTCAAAGTCAGAGGCAGAAAACTGATATTTTGGGAGAATTTAGTCCTTTAAGTCATTAACAGTCCTGCAGCACATCATCACTGGTGCTCAAGACACAACTAGCAGTTAATCTGCCAGTTGTTTTCTCTATTAACTGATTATTCATTCAGTTTAAAAATGTCAGAACTGAGTGAGAACTTTCCCTGAACTAAAAGTGATTCAGTGCATCATATAAAGACCAATAAAACCAGCAATTATTCCCCCCCGGCGACCTAGAAGCTGCAAATCTTTGGCCTTGCTGGTTAAAACAAAGGAAGTGAATTATTAATTTCCTGTTGATTTAATAATCAATTCACTGTCTAATTGTCTGGGCTCTAAAACACAACATCATCCACATCCTGCTGCTGTGCAGGTTTCTTTAGATGGTAACACGTCAGGAGAAGTCCTGAGCTGTTCAAAAACACACCATATAAATCAATTCACTGAAGATTTAATCAGCGAAGCAGCAGCTGGGCAGCAAAGTCTATTATCATTTCATCTAAACGAACAAGAAGAGGGAGAATTAAGATATAAAGAGTACAAGTCCTGCAGAAAAATGGCCCCTGTCAGTGTTATATTGTTTATCATAGCTATTTATAGTGACTTTGTATCCAGTGTGTTGTTCAATCGGTACAAAAAGCTTCATATATTAAAATCTTATCACATATTTTATTAGTAAAACCTGCTAATCAGTACATTTAGATCATTTTAGAAACACTACAAAGTAAAAATACTCCATTACAAAAGAGCTGCGACGCAAATACAGCACTAATGATGCCGAATTGACTGAAGTATATGATTATGTACACTATTATATTCATATTTTCTGTCGTGTGTAAGTAGGATTTAACTAACCTGAGTGCTGTCGGGTGGTTTGATCTGCCACAGATCATATTTTAGTCGATAATACGTCTTGTGTGTAAAATGTTAAAGTAACTGAAGCTGTCAGTTAATTGTAGATAAGCAGAATATTTCCACCGTAAAGCACAAACACCTCTTATGTAAATGTTCTTAGTTACAACCCTCCACTGTCTGTAAGCATCCATGCAGCTTAATATAGCTTGAAGCATAAATAATGCAAAGTAATTACATAATGTCCTTCAAAATGCACAACATAACATAAGAGAAGCTGCTGCTGCACCAACATCTAACACCAGATCTTTGTTGTTCTTCATGCTGATGCGTTTTGGGCCTTTTGAGCTCATAAATCTGTCTGTTGTGTTCAATGACTGGCAGGACATCCTGGTCTCGGTGTCATTGTTGTGCAAAGCAACAAAAAAAAAAGACACATGAAGGCCACACAAGCAAGTTAGGCCTGACATTAGAGCCACACTACATCTAAGGCCTGATAGTGTGTCTGAGCACCAGTGTGGCCCTCTCTGTCACATCCCCCCGTGGAAATCAATGAATCTGCACCGTCAAACCGGCGCTACAAAGCGGACACAGCCCAACAATCAGCCCCCTGAAGCCCATCTCCTCCCAGCCAGCGCGGGGAGACTCGACGGTTTGTCGACAAAAGCCATAAAAATGCAACCACTCCCATCTCCTCATTGTGCTGCATCCCCCGTATGGCGAGCTTACCAAATGCGCCCTGATCTGGAAGAGATTTGGCCAGCGCCTCCCGGACCGCGCACACCGACGCGAAGAGGAGCAAACGAGAGATGCAGTCGGCCGGCATCCTTGCAGCTACATCTCTAGTCCCAGCTCATGAGTCCATATTCCTCCCCCGGTCCCTCAGTCCTCTGACACGGGCTCGGATGCGCGGCTGTGCCCGGAGATGCTGCCGTCTGTGCGGGCTTCGCCTTGTTTTTATTGTCTGAGGTGGAGAGAGAGAGAGAGAGGAAGAGGAAAAGAGCCCCACGTTTCCCTCTGCTGATCTCAAGTGGAACAGCGACTCAGCTTCCTCTTGTCCTGTGGATGTGGGCTGAGCTCAGGTCTGCAGGGACCAGGACCAGGACCAGGACCAGGACCAGGACCAAGCCTGCACAGACATACTCCAAAATAATGTGATGCTGCCCAATGTGCAGAAAAAAGAATTTAAATGTAAGATAAGATAAGATATTCCTTTATTAGGGACATTTACATGTGCAACCAATAATATGAAAATGTTTAAGAATATCCTTTAATTTAGATAGATAGACAGACAGACAGACAGACAGATAGATAGACAGACAGACAGACAGATAGACAGATAGATAGATTTATCTTTAATGTATGCTGCCATCCATATTTGTATTTTACTTCTTATTTTAACCAAAATCAGAATCTTTTCCTGAACCTAACTCAGTAGGTTTTGGTGCCTAAACATAACCAACCTGCAGCTGATAATAATAATAATAATAATAATAATAATAATAATAATAATAATAATAATAATAATAATGATAATAAAAAAGAGGTAAATGGGTGTATTTTTTTTTAAATTATTATTATTATTATATTTATTATTATTATTATTATTATTATTATTATTATTATTATTATTATTATTATTATTATTATTATTATTATCAGTTTTCAGTTTCAAGTTTAGGCACCAAAACTACCAACAAATTTAAATATCCTTTAATTCAGACAGATAGATAGATAGATAGACAGACAGACAGACAGACAGACAGATAGATAGATAGACAGATAGATAGATAGATAGATAGATAGATAGATAGATAGATAGATAGATAGATAGATAGATAGATAGATAGATAGATAGATAGATGTGGCTATTAAAACCCAGGTGTATGTTGGAAAAAATATAATTTATGTTTAACCCAGTAGGTTTTGGTGCCTAAACGTAACCAAACTGCAGCTGAAAACTGATCATAATAATAATAAAGAGAAAGAAAATGAGTCTTCTTTTATTATTATTATTATTATCAGGTTTCAGGTGGAGTTTGGTTACATCTAGGCACCAAAACTACCAACGAATGTAACGCAATAATATAAAAACACATCCTTCCAGTTCACCTACAGATGTTAAACAACCTTCTGATAAATTTCTCTCTTTTAGAAACTACTCTGTTACAAAAGTGCTCCAACATAAGTATTGAAAATAAAAGTATGGTGCCCGTTATGCAGAACGGCCTCATTCAGTGTGGTGCATGGTAACATTCCTTCACTGATTATATGTTTTCTATATAAAACCTTAACTAGTAAAGTAACTCCAGCTGTTAAATGAATGTAGTTGAGTTAAAAAGTTCACTTTTAATCTCTGAAACATTGTTCAACACGAGTATAAAGTGAAGTCTGATCACTATCAAGAAGTATTCAGATCCGTCACTGCTGTAGAATACATTAACTGAAAGAAGGTAAAAGTACTGATGTTGCTGTTAAATGTACCTGTCAGTGTTTCCCACCTGGGTGTCAAAAGCTAAAAAGTGTATGTTGGAGGGAAGATATTTAGTTTTTATTGTACGCTGCCGTTAATATTTACATCTGACTCGTTATTTTAACCCAACTGCAGCTGAAAAGTGATAATAAAAAGGAAAACGAGCGTCCATTTGCACCTGGGTGCAAATAACCAGAGGAGAATGGGGGTCAAACAAAACAGTGAATTAAATAAAATTCTATCTTCCAGTTTTCAGTTTTCAGTGTTCAGTCGCAGTTTGGTTAAGTTTAGGCACCGACACTGGTTGTTATGGTTCTTTCCAACATGCGCTCTGAATTTGGGGTGCGGTGGGAGTTTAACACACTAGTCACAGTAATTTTACACGCAGTATTTCTGCATTACTGCTGAAAGCTCAGAGAACAAATAAATAAATTAGCCCGAGGGTTCTTAACAAGGTTATTTTTCCTGGCAGCGTGGAGTTTTAACTGAAACAACATTTAGACCCAGAGGAAAAGATCTGTACTGTGGGCCTTTCCTCTTGATTGATTTATTCTTTTGCTCCTTATTTCTCCTAAACCAGACAACTTTGAACCAGACGTTTTATTCGCTGTTATATTTATTTGCTGATTTTCACTCATGACCTCTAATATTTCTAAACTCCTGGCTGCATGTGTAGATCAGCTGGAAAAATCATCGTCACAAAGCCGAAAAAACAGCTGGTTTTCCAACGAAACGTCGACTTTTGAGAGATGCGTGGTTCTCGGCGATGTGATCTTATGTCCCATGATGCACTGCTGCAGATTAAACCACCCAACAGTGTATAAAGCAGCAGCATATTGATCCAGATATAGACTGGAGGGGGACATTACTTTCATTTTCACAGTACTTTTTCTTTTCATACTTTAAGTAATTGTTGCTGATAATATACTAATAATATATTTTTTACTTAAGTAAGGTGTCAGTACTTTTACTTGAATAAAGTATTGGAATACTGTGCTGTAGGACAATTTTGATGTGTTTTAGGCTTATAGGCTCATTTTAAAGTTCATTCTTGTATTTGGAGGTCCTACTAGAGCAGGTTTACATGGTTTGACGTTCAAAAAACACATTATTTCAGCCTCTGTCTGAAACAATCTGCAGCTTCTCTCTCGCCTTTGTTTTACCAGGAGCTGGTGTGTTGGTGAGGAGAATAAGATGGCGGAGGTGTGGAGGTGGATTCAGGAGGTTTTCAGACACATTCACAGAAAGATGGAGCTGGAGAAGCAGAGAGATGATGAGAGGTCTTGGAGTTTAGCAGACTGTAGACACAGAGGGGAAACATATTTATTAAAAAGTGTATTTTTACACAATATGAGACCTTTAAAACTTTAAGCAAAGACATAATACTTAACCATCAAACCGTACCTGAGTGAAGGTACTTCAAGTTTCCTTTAAGTAAATCTTTCAGGAAATATCTCTGCAGGACTTCTACTTAATGCTTCTACAACTATGGCAGGCTTCATCTACTTATACCACTGATACATTCTGACTTAGTAAAGCTAAATATACAGTAAACACATCTAAAATATGTATATTTGCCTGTTCAGGAGGTCAAACGTTCCTTGAGTCTGTTACTCATATTAGAGTCCGCACCAACTTTCCCATCGATCCAGGTCTCTGTGTGCCTACCGTCCCTCCGCTCCACAGCAGCAGCTGGAAGTCATATTTATCAATTTTAGTATTTGCTTAAAAACTCATATTGCACAAGTATTTTATTCCTGGCAGTGTGGGGAGGTGTTTGTAGATTTATAGATACCAAAACAGTTGCACGCTCAGCTCTGTGGTATTTCGTGTTCATTACAGATATCCAATATCCTGCCTGTGTGGCTGCAATAACTTTTCAGATTAAGTTCTTTAAAAGACGATTACATTTCAAAAACATCTTAATCAACACAAATACAAAGAAACTGATCCTATAACAGTTCATTTTAAACTCACCTATTTAGCTTTTATAGTGATATAAATACTTAATTGTTGCAGAAACACTATAAAGTTTTAGATTTAAGTATATTTATAGTGGTCAGTCCACTACTTTGGTCCAGATTGAAATATCTCAACAACCACTGGATGAATTATCATGACATTTTGTAGATATTCATGGTTCCCAGAGGATGGATCCCAATGACTTTGGTGACCCTCCAACCTTTCCTCTAGTTAAAGGAGGATCAGGCTCTCATTACCTTCAGGTAAAACTCATTTGTTCTCTATAGCAGGCTCATCTTTTAATGTCTTTTTAATGGCTTCATAAAGAAAGTGGGTCTTGGAAATTAGCCAGCTGCGGCTCGGAGCACATTAAATCAGCCATCGACAGATTTACATGGAAACAAGGATGTGTGTGGACTCTTTGAAATCTGAACCCAGGATGATTAAAGGGACGTCTGTGCATGAAATTCCTCAGATCAGGGAGCAACCTTGACTCAGCAGGGAAGGACGGAGATTTTGGAAACTCCCTCCGCACACAATCAGCTGTTGTTCTCCGTTCACATGATTGTTATTACTTCGTGTTGGGAAAGAACTCAAAAGATGTTCCAGAAAAATCCTCATGGCGAGCAACGAACGGCACAAATATGGCATCTATTAAAGCGTGACGGAAGTATATTTCTTCCCCCCAGTTTGTGCTGTGAAAACAGAGGTTGCTGTGCAAAAGGCCTGCTTCAGGAATAGTGATAAGAGGGTTTATATAAAGAGACACTGTCCAAACACCTCAGGCCATTAGAGCTCCTTAACCTGCACAGACGACGGCTCGGCCACTCTTCGTTTCTAGCAGCGCCAGGAGGGGTCGCAAGTCTTGTTCATACATCAGTCTCTGAGTCCAAGGTCATATCCTCCAGTGGGCTCTTTATTATCAGCGCAAGGAAAGTCTGACGTTGGCACATGTGTCCAAAGTGGCACGAGGAGGACTCTCTCAAAAACTTTCTCTTCTCCCTTCCTCACTTTAATTCCTGCCAGCTCGCTCTCAGAGGTGACTTTAACTGCCAGCAATGTGCAGTCTCAGATGTTTGGCACTCTTTCAATCCCTGTGCCAAGCAGTTCTCTTTTTATTCTCCTCTCCGTGGTACTTTCTCCTCAATTTAATTCTCTCTCATTGAAAACACATCACTCTCCTCCGTCAGCTCAAGCTCCTGCAGCTCTGTAGTCATGCCCATCCATCCGTCCATCCATCCGTCTTTCGGTTGTCCGAGGGTCAGGTGGAGGTGGCAGTAGGCACTTTTCAGCTCCTCCTCAGGGATCCTGAGGCGTTTCCAGGCCAGAGGAGATAAATAATTCCTGCAGTGAGCTTGTGGGTCGATAGGGAAAGTATCAAAACAAAACCAGATGTCCGAACCTCCTATTGTGCTCTCCAGAAGAAGATCGACCACTGAAAACAGTATTTGCCTCCAGATTTTCATCAGAGCTGCAGACAAGATGTGACAAAGATCTTCTGACAGGGATTTGACTTCCTGGCCTCCAATGAGGCGACAGAAGATTTCTTCTACGTCTTATCTCTTTCAGCATATCTGTTTTCATTCCCACATATTACCCCGCTCACTTGATCGCCCCACTTCTCAGTTTATATCGAACAAAGAAAACTCCCCAGAGTTCAGGAGGACATTCTGCAAAAACCCCAAAAGGTGGTTTAGCTTTCCATAACTCTTCTTCTCTAAAAGTGTCTTCAAACCAAATGTGAAGCAAATTGTCGCCCTGTGTTATTTGCACAAATATATCCCCTGAAGTGTTTTTGGACTATGTGGCACCCACGCGTATTCCTCCTCGATGTGAGTGACTTCCCTCCATAGATGCCACATTCATTAGCAACGTTTATTTCTGCCATCAGCCGTGACCACACTAACCACTACCGCTGCCTTGTGACTGTTGTGGAAGTCCCCGATATTCCAGAGACGCCGCTGGGTGGATCATTACATCCTCCGGAGGCGCACACAGCTTCACTGCCTTCTCCAGGTTATATCATTCATTATCACAAAAACAGACCATTTGAAACCAAGTTTTTAGGTTTTACTGACCCCCCAGAAGGATAAATATAAAAAATCCTGGATGACAAACATTTCCAGGACCACTTGAAGCACTTGAGGTCCCAGTTTGACGACCTGCTAGCGAGGATCTGTGCCAGGATTTCACTGATGGAACCCGCTCTGTTTCAGCTGTGCAGCCTGTTGCCTCGGTCCTGTGTGTTGTGTTTACTGTAGCTGTGGTATGAAGCCACCTGGGAACACTTGGACAGTGTTCCCATACTGAGGCTGGCTGCCTAAACACCAGCATGTCCGTCTCTTCACGCCTCTTCTCTTTCATGCCAACGGTTGTTTTTACACTAAAAACATGTCAACATATCTTGTATTATAGTTTTCTGTCTGGTTAGAAGTGATTGTGGTTCACAAAGCCAAGTTTTGGCCACATTTAGAGTGAAATCAGTGTTTTTAATCCACACATCAGCAGGTAATACACTCCTCTTCCTGAAAGGTTACTGATTGTGGTTTGTAAACACAACATTCAAAGTCGGCCCGTCCTCCCTGGCTCACCAGAAGTGAGTGATTGTATAGTGTGGCCCTGCAAAAATCACCAGGAGACTTAGAGGTTTATTGTCGACAACGAAGCCCGAGACCCGCTTAAGATCGGCCCATGAACACCCACCATTAATCCTTTTATAGCCCCAAAATCTGCTGAGTCTGTAAAATGATGCACCTGCCCACTGGGGCATTTCTGTCTGCATTATACAGACGCCTACATTTAATATACAAATCATCTGCCTTCTCACCCAAACTCTCAGACGTGAGCCGTCAGACTCCTGACACTGATCAGCCCTTCAATCATCACTTCACATTACTGCCATCTGGACGGAGAAGCAGGGCGGACTTGAAGGTGGAGAAGAGAACGCTGACAGCGCTGTGTGCAGGGACGCATGCGTTTAGACTCTAATGCTTCGTCTTTATCTGCATGCTGCTGTGTTTCTATCTGTGTTGTGATAACAAAGCTTCCTCTGGGACATTTAACACCAAATCTAATCTCATTCTTGGTGGATTTAAAATGCAAATGACTGTTGCACTCTTCCATTCATCTTCATTGTGGTTGTTGAGCAAGTTGTACATTTTGTAAATAATAGATTGGGTGCAAATAGACAACAAGTGGTAGCAGCTGAAGAGGGTGTTTGGAGTCATGGCTGCTGTTAACGAGGCTGAGGGGGTGAAGGCTTTTGAGCACTGCTGTCAGGTGGAGGTGCTCCGGTCTGGTCTTTCTGTGAGTGCGTCAGATATCCTGGGAGCATCACCCAATGGACTTGCTGCACTGCATATTGCACATTAAAGGATAACTTTGGTACTTTATCTACATATTTAGATGTCTAAAAGACTGGTAGATACAAAAAGCCAACTTCTTCAAAGCCACCAGACTCCAGTGACAAAAACAGGAATTTTACCTCTCAGAACAGAAGTTGGTGCTCTACTGCTGCCTCGATCAGTTCGTTTTTTTGTGTGTTGTTGTGTGTTACAGAAATACCAAATGAACTGTTTGAAACACCAAAGTCACACAATAACACGAACAAACTAACTGATGGAGGAAGCAGTGGACCACTAACTACTGTGTTCTGCGAGGTAAAATAACTATTTTTGTGAATGGAGTCTGGTGTGTTTGAAGAGAGAGACATAACGGCTGTTTGTGGTTACACAAAGATCGATCTTATATCTTCTTCCTTTTCTTCTTCTTCTAATAACAATAATAATAATAAAACATTTTATTTACATTATTATTTACATATTACAGTAGAGACAACACTGATTACACACTAACAGCAGCTCTGCAGAGGAGACCTGGATGGCCCCAAGTCCGGTGCTCGGTCCTGCGTGGTGGAGACGGGATGTTTGGCGTCAGAGGAGCGGGGGGCTGTGGGAAGGAGTGTAGTGGTGGGGCAGGTCGGTGAGGCAGGAGGGGCCCCTGTTTGTGTGAGTGAGGAGAAGGATGACGGGGAGCCAGCGGAGGCTCTGGTGTGCTGTTCTGAATGTACTGAAGTTTATTTAGGAATGTGGCTGAAGAATACTGTTACAGTAGTCGATCCTGGACGTGATGTAGGCGTGGATCAGGGTTTCAGCTGTGAGTTTGAGGTTGGAAAATGCAGTTGTGTTCATTTGGCTGTTGAAAATTACTCTGAGGGGCATTAAAAAGAGTGGAGTTATTGATGGTGAGGGACTTGGGACAAAAACTTAGCTGTCCTCACCCTTTACAAGCATGTTTTTGTCCATCTGACCCACCGCCCAAGATCTAAAAGTCCTATTTTGTGACTGAAAATGGGTTTAATCCACATTTTGGTCTACTTTTTTGGAGCATCCTCAGAAATGACCACGTGCTGGATCACTATCATGTACCTGGGTACCAGACGGTGGGGGGAGGAGGGAGCTGTGCCTCCCCCTGCATCCCCAGAGGAGGTGAGGACATTATGGTGGTTGGTGACTGCACGTTATCCTGTTTGCACGGAGGGTAATCCTCCAGCAGGGGGCGGATGAGAGCTTGAGAAGCCGATGCTTGCCTGCTGACAGCGGCCTTCATCGGTGTGCACTAGTGCTGAATTCATGTCATCATCGAATGCCTTGTGAGATTAACTGCATCACCATCGAGAACGAGGTGCAGCTCTTAACACCTTTAATCTTGATGCGCGCTGTGGTTATCGCAGTGAAAGCTATGCAGGGAGACATGATCAACACCAGGCTTTGGATTTCAGACCCCCACTGTGTGTGTGTGTGTGTGTGTGTGTGTGTGTGGGATACTCTTGCTGAACTTCACCTGCTGTTACCCACTGAGGGTTTCTCTGCTGTGCGCTAAATGATAGTTGCACAGGCTGGAAGATTATCAGTTCCTGAGCAATAAAAACAGATCAGACTACAGAGCGGTTCTCTGAGTAGCTCACCTGGGAGCACAGTGTGCTGCAGCAACATCCACAAAAGCAGAACACTGCAAAGTTTTTCAGTTAGATAAGAAGGATAAATGTGAGAATCCTTCACTTTTATGCACAAACTTAAATTTAAATTAAATAAAATCTCAAAAGAATTAAAGACATCCTGTGCTGGATGTGATACTTCCATTCATTTAAGGACTAAAGTACATTTCATGCTGCTTTATGCTTCTGCTCCACTACAAAATATTAAACTTTTTACTTTTACAGATTCTGATTCTAAAATATAAGTCAGCTGATAAATTATTACTTATCATTAAGATTAAACTACCAAGCAGTGTATAAAGTAGTTGGGATTAGATCCACCTTTCACAGCTGCAGCCTTATCCGTCAGTAATTATAATCCAATTTAATAATCATTATTCTGAAAGGGACATTATGAAACCATAATGAGCCATAAACTTTAACTTTTTGATGCTAGTTCTTTTTTTTAAACTTAATCTGAGTACTTCTTCCATCACTGAAGACATGTTTCATGCATTTTTATTGTCTGCTCTTACACGTTGCACTAAATTCCCTTTATCATATGTTTCCATTTCAGTTAACTTCCTTTTACCTGCTAATAAATCCCCGTTTAAAATTCAAGATTTGTTAAACTTCTTATCGCTCAAATGTTCAGCTGAGGGGTTAAAAAAGTTCTCTGCTAAAAATATAGAATAAAACACATTTATCAAGTCTCAGGTCTCAGGTGTTTAAAGTAAATCCTGAATTTCCAGTATTGATTAACACCAGTGGAGATTAAACATATTAGACTACAGGAGAAACAGCACAGAGGTGCATTGATGTATTGATGGAGATTACAAGAACAAACAGTTTTATTCCCGTCATCTGCGCTGCTAGGAATGAAAAGGAATGTCTCAGACGGTTTGAGTTTGCTTTGACGGCTAATTAAAGGAAACAGATAAAGAGATCCTTTATTAATAAATAAAGAACAGTGAATTCTGACTGTAGCTGGAATGAGGGAGTAAATCAAGTGGCTAAATCATCTTTTATTCTAATCAATCAATCATTATAATGTCGTGTTGAAAACTAAGATCACCACACAAAGTAATTCGTACTCAGGTCTGTTGCAGGTATTTAACAGAACTCAGAACAATCATTTAAACAGCTGTAAAACTGCAGTGTGCCTCCTCACACTGGCATGAGGAGATATTATTGATCGGCCTCATTAATCCAACATGTTACATTCATTTAAGGTGTTAAAATGCTTTTTTTTTTTAAAAAGAATGCTGTGAATGTCGTAAATTAAATTCCATTCATACATTAACACACAAAACTTGGACAAAACAAACCCCAAACTAACCGTATGGATCGATACCATCACAGGTTATTGAGAAAATGATCAACTAACCCTCAAATCTAGTTAAAAAAAAAGATGTAATATTGAATATGGTCGACATATCTGATCTGACGTTTGATCAAAATGCTGAAAATGGTTTTAATAGGACACTTCAAATGATAAAACATTATTATTATTATTATTATATTAGCCTAAATGAGCAAATAGCATGTTAGCATAGTTGAAGTCCACTCACTCTAAACAGCATTGATACTCCAAACTCCAAAACACACACATATTCAGTGTATAAGAAAGTGATACCTACATTTACTGAGTAGCACAGGTGTGTTACAGTCATGTGATACCACACTGACTTTATTTTCTAATATTTTATCAACACATGCAGTCTGAGACAGTTCTTGTGCTTTATTGGTGTATAACCCCATTTAATAGGTTTTCAGATTAAAAACAGCGAGTTTAGCACAGTCCAGGTAAAATAAACACCAATACTTCAGAGTACTACAGAACCTGCTACTGTCCTTGATCATAATTGAAGAAGATGGACACAGTATACTGTAACACACACACACACACACACACACACACACACACACTCGGTAAGATGTAAGATGAAACTGTTTTGGTTTCAGCATCAACAGGACTTCTTACTTTCCGATGAGGCAAACACAATAAAGAGATCTTCACAAAAGAACTCCTTGTCCTCCTCTCATGTTTCTCTGTTTGTCTTGTTTTTTCTTTCTATCTCTCTCCTGTGTTTAGTGTTTATTTTCCCAGGGTGTTTAATTAACAGTAGGGCTGTAAATTAACACCCTGGCCTCCATTTGATGTAGCTCCACCGCGAAGGAAACACCCTGGCAAAATATATATACATATGCAAATAAATAATAATTAGGCAATAATGACGTACATGAAATGCAGAATACGGAGGGATGTGCAAACAGTGACTTTAGACTTGGCACACACACACACACACACACACACACACACACACACACACACACACTCTGTTTTATTTTCCACACCATTATTTAAGTCGTGGCATGTGATCCCTGCTGCCAGTCTTGGCTCCAGTTCAGACTCCAGGTGCATTGCGGCACATTCTTCCCCACTAATGGCTTCCTTAACAGAAAACCTGTCCAACTGACATTTATGCATAACAACAACCCCAGTGTGTATGCGTGATAATTAATACGTGTACACTACAGAGCCTTTTCACATCTCCTTGAGTCTCTCAGTGCGGCGCCCGCTGGGGAAGTTTTATTTTTAGCTCGTTGGTCTTTGATTAAAATGTGACTCTCTTGTTGACCTTCACACCTGCTGCAGCTCTGCCAGGTCCATGGGAACACGACCACTTGATAAATAAAGGCCTGCCACCGGAACGGCTGACGATACATAATCAATTCTCCACAAACTGGGCCCGGACTGTGTGACGCTGCCGCGGGAAGACGCCCATTTGTCTCTGCAATTTTGTTCCTACGTTACACGTCTGTTGCACGCCGTCCACACGGCTCCACGTGTAGCAGATTCAATTACACAGCAGCAGCATATCGGGTGGCTGGGGGTCGTCCACCAATTGGAAGATTGGTGGTTCGATCCCCGATCTCCTCCGATCCACGTGTCCTTGGGCAAGACGGTGAACCCCAAATTGTGAATGATTGGAGTAGGTGAATGTGAATGTAGTGTCTTGTTTTATTCATACAGCACCATTAAGACACGAGGCAGTTCAAAGAGCTTTACGGGGACATAAAACACAATAAAAACAAGACGCAGAAACATTAAAATTGCATGTAAAAGTCAGAAAAAAAGACTAGAAAGGCCCATTTACATGTATTAAAATTGCACAAAATCCATGTAGATAGTTATTACTCAACATGTTAGGCCTCTGGACCATTTCATTCTAGGTTACACTTACTGTGAAGGACGCTAAAATCTTTGTGTGTAGTTTAAAACATGTAGGAGCTCATATTTAGGATCAAAAATGGATTGTTATTACCTGTTTTTGTCAGAATAAATGGAGATCAGCTATAAAAAGGTTTCCTGCTCTGGGTTTCTTCCTCAAAAGCACAACGCCAGACACGACATATGGATGTTAATGTTAGTCTGCCTGGTAGGTCAGAGCATTCATGATCCCCAGAGGATACATTTTAAAGACCTTGATGCTCCCCTGACTCTTCTTCTAGCACCAATTCACAGTTGATATTTTTCAGAATCACCTTTTTTTTCGCCAAACGATGATGAAATTGACGTCCACCGCCCTCATAAACAGACACACAGGAGCAAAGTGAACATGAACGTAAACGTTCCACGTCGACCTCGAGAGGAACGAGGATGAGTTTGGCGGCTTCTCATCAGGAGAAACACTTTTCTTCGTAGCCAAATATCTGCAGAATTAATGCTGCACTTTGGGTTTAGTGCTAATTAGCACGTTAGCTTCCACCACCGTCTGCTAAATCACTGCCTAGAGCTGAAAACGGTGATATAACATGATGATTGATCCCCTATAGCATAAACTACTGATGATCTATTACTGATATAGTAATATTATAGTTACTGATAATCTACAGGGAGTGAATGTGAATGAATGAATGAACGAGGGAGCGATTTCGAAACATAACTTTAGTTTGTTTTCTAAGAGGAAAACAGGCAATAAGGCAGCAAGAGACATGAGGTGTGGAAGGACAGACAGCAGATTAATGAATGGATGGAAATATTGATCCGCACAGATAGAAAGAGTAATTGACACATGATAGATGGATGAAAAAATGAAAATCTGTTCGGACAGGTTCAAGGAGACTGACCTGCTGCAGCCTGTTGTCCATTTGTTGGCGGTGTGAATGTAGGACAGATAAATTAATAAATGAATTCTCTCTCAGAGGATGTTTTCTTTTTGTTTATTTGTTTGTTTATAGTATTTACAGGAAGTTTTCATGTTATATTGTGTCACGAGATTGAATCAAAGTAATTTTTGATGCTTTTAAACTTGAACACAGAATTTAATTAAAAATATAAAGTAGAAGATTCTTGTTTAAAAGACTTTTATACTTTTTCTTTTCATTTTTTCTACTTCGATCATTTAATTTAATCTTATTTTGCATGTTTATTATTTAGGGGTTAGGGTTGGATATTTTTATTTAATATAATTTTTATTTTATCTTTTTGGCATCTGTGTGGTACTTTTTTTTTATTCAATTCAATTTAATGCAGTTTTTTTTAAACTATAAATGTATTTTCAATCTAATTTCCTTTCATTCTTCTTTGTGTTTGCGTGCTACATTTAGTTGTATTTGTATTTACTTGTTTAGCCCCTGTGTACAAACTCCTGGTGTGTCATGTTGCCTCCAAATCCACATAATCTGACTGTCACACTGGACGGTTACAACACAATAACAGCTATTCCTGTGCACAGATTGCACTTTCATCTGTGTTGTTATCATCTTACACAACCGCCACCTCCATCCCCACCAAATGTCAGCAGTTTAAAATGATGATCTCACTAAAAATTCAACAAAACCAAATGTCTTCTGACCAAATATGATTGCCGGGACCATAATCCCCTGAAGAGTGCTGAAAATTAAACGTTGTGTTTTTCCCATCCGGTGCTGAGAACCACTACACTGCTTTGTGATCAGATAACACACTCCTGCGCTCTCTTACAGTGGCCGTACAGTAAATGTCATGGCTGCTCCGCACTCGGATGAGAAATGCTAACGAAGCCACTTATCAGGGTAAAAAAAATGGCTGTCTAAATGAGCCCACTTGTATCTCACAAAGGTTAGCGGTGCATGTAGGCACAAAGCTCTTCTTTGACAGACGACCTTATTAGCATGCACAGAGTTGTGTCATGTTCAGAAGGTGCTACTACATCCAGCCCTGTCATAAAATCAATACGCCATCTTCCGAAGGCTTCGCCAATAACTCATATTGGCTTTGTCACAAAACGCGGTTCAAGGACTGACTCTTGAAATTGTTTACCTCGTGAAATATCTGTGCACGCCGGCTGTGTGAGGGAGGAGAGAGGAGCGACGTGGAGGTTACCAACATGCACATACATACTTTCTTGTCCTCTGCAGCGCGCCGTCTTCGCTTCTTTCCTCGCGCACCCGTCCTCTGACTGCGCCTGCAGGTCGTTCTGCAGAGACGAGCGTGTTTCTTTTGTGTTTGTTATTGTTGGGAGAGCTCTCGAAGTGAGTGTGCTGGTAAGACACAGTGCACAGATGTGGCGACAACTCAAAACAAGAACCAGCACTAGAGTAGACGCCTGACACACACACACACACACACACACACACACACACACACACGCCGTCATGTTTTCATCACTTTGGAGGACATTACATTGACTTACATTCATTTCCCCTTAACCATTACCATAGCCAGCACTCGCCTAAACCTAACCCTTACCCTCACCTTAACTTAATCCCGACTTTAAGACAAGTTTTCACCCTAAAATCTGTTAGTTTACTTCATAGGGACTTAATTTGTCCCCAAAAAGGAGGCGAGTCCCCACAATGCAACTGTGTAAACACATTTATGTCCCCACAACATGAGTAATACATGACACACACACACACACACACACACACACATAAACTGAGTGCTGAAATACGAAGCTGATGCTTTTTTCTAGGTCACCATCTCACTGAGTGACTTGACAAGTTTTCCTATCTCCTTCAGTGAAAGCGTTTGAAGTTCCCTGCAGTGATTGAATGAATTTAGGATGAAACTGATGCATTTAAACCGCTTTAAAAAGTCCACTTACTCACTTGTTTTCAGGCTTTTCAACTCTATCGCATAGTCTTCATCAGTGATTTGAGTTTGCTCGGTTAAATGTACTGTCTATGTTCCAATTTAGCATTAATCTGAGCATCTCTAAGGCTTTTGTCTTAAAAGTTGAGTTTTACTGCAGTTGACTAAATAATCTCATTAAACTCAAGGTCCCCTTACTCACTTGCTCTTGGGCTTTCTAATGTACCAAAGAGCCTTCAGGTGCCGTCTGAGTTTTCTCTCTGAGCACATCTGTGACTTTTGGCTTTAAACTTGAGTTTGGAAGTTAATTCTTGACCATAGAAACAGCAGATAAAACAATCTCCACTCAACCTCTTCCGGAGCTTTCAACTATATCTTCATCAGCAAATTTGGCTCAGTTGTCCTGAACATGAAGATGAACTTTTCATTATTCAGGGCACTTCTAGACTTCTCGTCTATATTCACTTAAAAGCTTTTGACTTGATGACAAAATAATCCCATTTCTTCGCTTGTTCAGGAGCTCTTGATCACATCACCCCATCTTCGTCAGCAGGCCGAGGCTGCTTAATTTGACCCTGTGTAGTTTCCTCCAGTGGAAACATTTAGCACCACTACAGGAAGTGTGAAGTGGAAAGCAAAGGTGTGGAGGTCGGGGGGTGCGTGGTCGGTATAGTGAGTCCAGCATTGATTCAGGGGACCAGACTCGGCATCCAGTCCCACACGGTTCAGATGGGGTTTATCATGATTATTATAAGAGTCCAGAACGCCCATTTAGTAAAATATGAAGATATATAATTATATTAATATATATGTGATGTGGAAGTTCATTATTCATTATTGGGTGGACGGTAAATTACTATATTGTAATTTTAGTCATTTTCTCAGTAACTTGATATTTGAGGAAGATGCTGATGAACATTTCTGCAGCAACGTTACATTACTCGCTCGCTCGCTAGCTAAATTGTCTGTAGCTTCTAAACGCAGACAGTGAGAAGTGTTTTGGCGTCCATATGGGACCTGCAGAATCGAACCACCGGAGCATCAAACATATCGTGTACACGACTTCCCGTGTTGTAACCACGACTTCATGAGGAAGCCTTTTCACCAGCTGTAACCATAAACACTCTAACCCTTTCTCTCACCTGCCACCATACTGTCGCTGCCATTAGCACATAATGTAGAATTAACTTTTAACTGGACGGTAAAAATGTTGGTTTTCACTGTAATTTTCAGGCGTTCTTGTCTGGTGATGGAGTTTATTCCAACCCGTTCTCATTCCCAGGGCGTCCTAAGCTTTGTCATCTGTGTAAAACGCCGTTTCTGCATCTGTACGAGATGCTAAAGGGCAATAAAAGGGCAGTAAAAGGTGGTTGGATGACCCAAAAAGTGGACTCTAACTGAGGTTTGAGTCCTGAGTGAAACTAAATGTGAATCTTGACTACAGTAATGTTCTTTAACCCAAAATAAATAAATCTAACCAAGTAGTTTTAGTACTCAAACCGAACCAAACTGTGTTAACTAAAAAGATAAAGGTCCAGTCCGCCTGTTGCGATATTTGGCTGTTAGGGGCGTCATTATTTGATGAACTGTCGGTGCCTTGTGTGCCAAAGGGGACGACATTTGACACCCTGAGAACGAGAGCTGGTTGACACAGATACAAATCATTTAAAGACACATAAAAACATGTTGAAAAATGCTTCTCTCATATGAAAATTCAACTGAAAAAGAAAACAAAATGTGCTGATTCAGTCCAAAGCTGCAGAGCGTCTGTTCAAGCGGAGCACTAAAGTCACGTTTCCATTAGCTGATTGGTTCGTTCCTGCTTAACAACGTTACAGCCTGGAGCTTCTCACTCTAACCCTGCTGATACACTCTGCTGCTGCAGCCTTCTCCGCCGCCCCGGCCTCCTTCCCCGTGTGATATATTTCTGTCATCGCACCTAAGATTTATGTTCCAGTGTGTGCTTTTTTAAGGGGGGGGCGGTTCTCACAGCATCGCTGCTCCGATTCTGCGAGAGCTGAGCCCAAACCTAATTGTGTGACAGTTTGCTATATATGGTCGGCTCTTGGTGGAGAGTGACTGAATAAGTAAATGGACCTGGAGTAAAAGTTTCATTGTAACTGCAGGTTCCAGATTCAATAATAAACTACATGTTTTAAAATGGAAAGGGCTGCAGCTGGGATCATCTAATACTGCTCTTCTGTTTCTTGATTAATGGATTTGCCTTTAAAATGTCAGAAAATGGAGAAATGTCTTTAAAAATGTTTAATTTATTATCACAAGACAAAGAAAAGCAGCAAGTCTTCATGAAAATAGAGAGAGTTTTTCTTTCTGTGCTTTAAATTAATGACTCAGATTATTTTTTTGTTTACTGAGTTTCCACCGCCACACTCAGGAATGGGCTGCGGATTAAACGTCGTCTCACCACACTTCCAGGATCCAGCGCCGCCTCGCCAAGAAGCAGAGACGGAGCCGGCCCAGTCCTCTGTGGCTCAGACCGAAGACTGGCAACTAGATCAGGTACGGCTCCAAGAGGAGACACTGGAGGAGGATCAAGCTCGGCCTGTAAAGATGTGGGTCCGAGGATCACAGCATCCCTCCGTCCAAACATCTGCCAGGACCACAGAGACGGAGCCATGTTATCTGGAGCCGCAGTCCTTCTGCACAAACACTCACGTCTGACAATAAAGGGTCTGTGATCAAGACTTTGTGGAAAATGATTGGTTTACGGATCAGTTTATTCATTTACTCTGATGTTTTCTTTGTAGACAGAACAACGATTAGGCGTTTTTATCCGGACCTTCATGTGACCATCACATGAAAGTGCGACACCCCAACACGCCTGGTTTGCCATCGTCCACGTGTGCATCCACAGGACGAGCCCTTCAGCCTGTGTAGAGTTTCCAGCGCTGTGGACGTCACGTGTCCAGATTGAAGATAAATTATGTTTCAGATTAGATGAGGAGGAGGAGGAGGAGGAGGAGGAGGAGGAGGAGTGAGGGGGCAGACTACAGTGAGCTTTGACTCCTGCTTCAACTCCTCCAGCTGCGGGGAAAAGGATTAGAAAGACCGTCTTACACAACCTTCCTGAACAGACCCAGATGGCCTCTCACAAAATCCACATCAAGACCAAAACGCGCCGTTCCACTAAAGCATGCACGACACCTGCCAGGCTGATTAGGATGATAGTCCTCAGCACCTGAGCGCTAGTCCTCATTGACAGGTGTGCATATAGCAGGTAGGCACACTGTGTCCTACAAGCCTCATGCTAATAAGTGGAAACAGTATCCTCACCACATAACCCAGTTCGCCATGGTCCCCTTGTTGCCACTACTGACACTTCACAAGACGGCACACTCAGGGGAGGGCACTGTCACCTTGGATTAAAGCATCTTTTGAATAATGCCTCTTTGCACGTCACTGGGTCTAAAGAAAGCTTTAGCGCAGTGTGCATAAAGCATTTTGTGCACTCAAAGCCTCGGTGGCATGGCTACTAGCAATCAGCCTTCCCTTCATCCGCATGTGAGCAGAATATCGTGTCTGATAATATGATGTGTAGTGTAAAATATTAATTCAGAGTAAAACGAGCCGGGACGGACGGGAGTACCAGCGGGATGGAAGTCCCCCCCCCCCCGTGCTGCGAAATCAGAAGTAGGACGGCTGCAAATGTTTGTCAGTATTAATTAATCTGTTGATTAACTGTGTAGCTGATAAAACGTCAGACAGTGAATTGAAAAATTCAGAATATCCCACAGAGTCCGGGAGGCGTCTTCTGAGTGACTTCTCTAATGCAAAAACTCAAAGATATCAATTTAAATTCTAAATTTAAAACAGGAAATCTGACATTTTGGCATTTTTCTCCACTGAAAGTGAAGTAAATCTGTGCTAAACCTTTAAAATCGACCTTTCTGCACGGCCAAACTACCAAACGGCACATTTTCTCTCTCAGATTGTTCTAATCAAAGGATTGTAGAGTCTCGAAGAGGTTAAAGCTGCTATAATCAATACTTTTATCAGCCAGCATCTCTATGGCTTTATTGGTTGGTCAGTCAATAAAGGCTGAAATTTGCCAAGGAGGTCAAGTGTGTGTGTGTGTGTGTGTTAAAGCCAGTTGTCTAAACACATAACTTACTATATGGATTTACTTGCTCACCTTTGAGCCGCTGAACCAAACAACAGCAGCAAACTGTGGCTCCAGTGTGTGATTTTAAATGATGATGCTGCGTCGGGGTGCGACAGCGTCAGCGTCCAGCGGCGTCCCGTCCTGCTGACGCATCCTTTTTCCACAGGCGAGCTCCTGAGTACGTTTTGCATAGACGGCAAAGCGGAAAAAACAACATGTCCGCCTTGAAAAAGCAGAATCAAAGACGCCAACTGGCAAAAAGGAGGTGTGACAGTGGGAGTGGCCAGTAACCAAAAAGTCAGAATAGTTGCAGCGATTGTGAATGAATGCTTGTTTTATTATCAACAATGACGTGAAATGACAACGTAAAAGGTGTCACGTCAAAGCTGAACTCTCCCCTCGGCTCTGCAGAGCGTTTTAGGGGGTTTCAGCTCGTTTTTTTGGTCTTATTGTCGACACTTTTACTGAGTTAAGCAGTAAAGTTGCAGCTGTTTAAACAGAAGAAGAAGAAAGAGCAATATTTAACACCTAAAGAGAGAGATGTTTCCTGCAGGAGTTGGTGGAGACCAAAAACAGAGCTAAAAGAGGCTGAATATTGAGTTTATGTATATTCTTTTTGTATAAATAGGTTGTATGGCGTTCGGGTCTGTGGGACGTTTTCATCTGTTTTCATGCACTTTATCAAAAGAAAAACGATACGATTCATTATTTTTCCAACTCACACTCGTCAAAATGAGCCAAGGCCAATTAGTCTGAGTCTGAAAAAATAATCAATCGTATCGTTTTTCTCTTGATAACAGACCCGAACACCATACGAGGGTTAAAAGGTGACGATCACGGCTACAACTGATGATTATTTTCAAGGTCAATCTGTTGGATATTTTCTCAATAAGTTGGTAAAACTATAAAGTGTCAGAAAATGGTGAAATATATTCAGTTTACTGTCACACAAGAGGAAAGAAATCAGAGAATATTCACACTAAAGAAGCTGGAGTCTAACTAAAACTGGTTCAATCAGGATCAAATAGCAGTTGTCACTAATTAGTGGATTAATTGTTGAGGCTCTAATGATGATTAATCAGTGTTTTTGCTGGTTTACTGCAGGTTTAAAGAGTCCAGCTTGAGCTACAATTGGACAAAAGTGTTAATAATGAACAGATAATATCTAATTCCTTCTTCTTATGACCCAGCAGGTCCACTGGGCTGGTTAGTTAACTCATCTAAACTCCTTATTTCCAAAGAGAGTGTTTCCTGAACTCTTCTGCTTTGGATTTTATTTAAAAAGATCCCCGGGGACACTTAACTTTATTGACACAGTGGGACCATCTGTCCATCTTGCCCCACAGCCAAATCTGTTAACTCTGGGTTTGGCACCAATTCATCTGAAAACGAGGACGCGTCGCCTGTTAAAAGGTTTCTCTTTCCTGGACTCTTAATTAGAGCTCCTCTTCTCCTCAGCAGTGCGCGCAGATGATCCCTTCTTCCTAAATGAATTCTTCCTTTAACTTTCTCTCAGAAGTGACGTCTGGATAGCAGGGGGGGGGATTAAAGCGAGATTAGGATCTGGACTAGCGGAGAGCTCGTTGCATAATTAACTCCACGACGAGGAATTGAGTTGTTCCGCCGTCGCGTCGCGTCGCGTCCTCCAGACGAAGTGGCACAACGTGGGCGGCGCGTCGAGGAACCGAAGCGCCACAGCTGCTGCTGCGCGCAGGAGTCAGAGGCTGGATGTGAACCAGAGGGGACGTGACGGTGGAGCTCCGGAGTAAACCATGCATGTAAAAGGAGTTTTGGTCCGGGGCCAGCCTGGAAGGGTGCGCTAGTGTCCGTCGGATGGTGCGCGTCTCTCCAAGAGAGGATTCGGTTTCCAGTCCGGTAACGCAAACTGACGGAGCGACTTCATCTGAGTGTTCACGGGAAACCGAGCCGACCGGACGGAGAGGGACGGTCCATCACCTGAGGACCAGCTGAATGGAGCCCAGCCTGTGAAATCAGCCGGACAGCTCGTTTGGAGACGCGGACAGGAGCTCTGTGACATTTCCAACAAACTGCACATTTCTTGGCTCCATTAGAAAATTGTGTTGTGGCGACTTTTTCTTTGCCCAAACTGAGAAGGAGGACAGAGCCGGTCCAGAGTGCTGCCGGATAAAAAGCTTGTCAACCAAGTCATAAGAAGACATTTAACGTCGCGCATGAGAATTATGTGAAAAATAAAGAACTGGAAATGCGTCGCAAATGCTTCTATCTGCTCGAGGTAAGTCCGTCTCCTAAACCCTCGCCTCCGGGTTGGACGTTTAATTAAAATATCTTAATAAAAGCAAGTAGATCTGTCTTATTCTCGCGGATTTCAGCTGAGTATAATCTTGATGCGAGGGGATTTAACAGTATCATCCCATCCAGATGTCAGTTTTTGGATATGTGGATATGGTCTCCATCTCACAGCTATTTAAAATTAGAATAATGTCCATTAAAAGCAAAAAAAAAAAAACCTTTTTTTTTTTTTTTGTCTGAACTAAAAAGGTCTGAACCAGGACAGTAATCCCGACAGAGAGACTTGGAGATTTTTTTTTTTTTCTCCACCGCAGATTCTCAACAATCTGCATCATATTAGCCCCAATGACGCTGAAACATGAAGCAGGACTTTGGGTTGATATGATGGCACGAGAGAGAAACACCCCCCCCCCCCCCCCCCCCCCCCTCCTTCACATACATGCAGGACAGGAGCTCAAACGCTGATGCTGGAAAACCCGGATCTGGGACACTGGAGATTAAAAAGTGTTAATGCAGCAAGTGCACTCCTCTCACTTCCTGTTCCCAGGCATGTTTGAACCCCCCCCTCAACCCCCAACCAGCCTAAAAAAATTAAAAGTATTTAAATTCATATTTCTAAAATGCCTCCCTGAGATGGATCATCTCTCCGTGGTACCTTCTGGACACAAATGCAGAGAGGCGACGATGAGGATGTGCAGTTCTGACATGCTGATGTTGTTACAGATGCTCCTTCCTCCTGTGTGTGTGTGTGTGAGTGTGTGTGTGTGTGTGTGTGTGTGTGTGTGTGTGTGAGGAGAGCCGCAGCACTAAGAATAGTCAAGAATCCTCTGAACCCTTTTTTTTTTTTTAAATCCCCCCCTGCTTTCTATTTGTGTCCCCATTGTTGTGATTTAAGACCACGCGGGGCCCCCACTCACCCTCAGCCACTCACATTTCACATGTCTGCTAAGGTCAAAAAGTAACTGAGTACATTTACTCAAATACTCAGTCTGGAGTACTTGTCCTTTGCTGTACTCAAACTGCAACGCAGAGCAGAAATACTCGCTCAGGTTCCTTCTTAAGCACCAAAAGTCTCTCTTTATTTATTAGAAGACTTGTGGGACTGGTTTTAATGACTTTATATACCGCTGGGTAGCTTGTGAACTCCCCTCAGGGATCAATAAAGTCATATCTTACCCTCCAATAGCACATTATCATGTGTTTGTTGGTCATATTTTGTGTTATTGATAACTTAAAACAGATAAATGTACTGTAATACTGTAAAAGTATGTGATTTCCCTCTGAGATGTTGTAGAGGTGTGAAGTTAAGTACCTTTAATCTAGTACTTTCCACTTCTACTAGAGGGAAATACTCTATTTTATATATATAAATACTCTTTATGTTACATATTTTGCAGATTAAAACATTTGCTGTGGCTTCTAAAACATAATGTGGAGAAAATCAGGTTATTTCAGCCTGAAATCAAACTTATTTTTAGCTTTCTTTAACAAAGTCAAGGAAACACAATCAGCGAGTCTATCGTGAATAATTCAGACTTTTTTCTATGCAAATCCTCAGCTTTTTTCCCAGTGATGGTGCCTCAGCATGTTTTATTCTTTCTGGTCTCAGTGACGATGCGGGCCGAGCGTCGTTCTGTGTTTTATGTCGGTGACGTTTTGCAGGTGAACCAAACAAACCTGCACAGAAGTGTTGAAGCAGTGTTTCGCCCACGCTGAGGTTAACGGCGTCTGTCTGGACCTTCCTGCGAACACGTGACACTCTGTGGATTTACTGGATGTAAACGGAGGCCTGAGGTGTGCTCTGTACGTTAGAGAATGCCGGAAAAACACTCAGAAGAAGAAAAGTGGTTCATAAAAGGTGGAACAGACGTGTGACTGTGATAAAAACCTGCAGCTCAGTGCAGAAATCTAGCATTTTGTTGCTAAAACCCACTTAAGGGGTCATACTGAGGGCAGGACAGGGGTATCGCTACCTCTCCTCAACCAAAGGCTGAAGGATTGAGGTTCAGACCTCGTTATGAGCATAGCAGCCTGGTTTCATCCCAACATTTACGTCGTGGCTGTCTGTTGTTGAGGTTTAATTACTTGGAAGGAGACGCACAGCCAGTACAGTAGATTACTGTACTCTGGTACCTGCCAACGATTCACTGAGCGTGAAACGGACACAGCGAGGCCATCAGGAGCCTGCCTTTGAAATCTGGGGCACTCTAGCATTTCATGTGGTGTGACTACACACACTGCTAGTTTTTCACGCTACTGTTGGCATCAGGTATGAATGTTCACTTTTAACACGTTTGAATGTGACGTGTTTAATGGCACAAAAGGAAGGAGTTCAGAGCTGCTTTTTCTGTCGGAAAACCGTGAAATGTTTACGGCCTCAGACGCTGCATTATTCATAAGGATGTTTTATTTAAGGAGGAAATGAAACATTGGCTTTATAGGTAATAGTAGCCGGCCTTTCGAGTCCGCAGGGAACAAAGTCAAGGACAGCTGTGCCGACGTGTAACCCAGCTCGGGGTCACTCAGAGAGGCCGGTTTGTGGTCTTTTCCGCCTCTCGTAAAATGGCACGGACAGATGCTGACACACAGGCGGTAGATCAGTGGTTTCCAGATGTCAGAGTTCAACATGCAGCACAACACACTTTGTCTCCGACCTTCCCCCGGCTTCCAGCGGTGTCTCGCTCTCTTGTCCAGAAGAAATCCAGTTGAGATCAAAGTGTGCGGATGAAATATTAATCCGCACACTCTGAATTCCACTTAAATAGAGGTTTCTCACCCGTTTCCTCTCGCTGTGTACGGTAAACCAAGCAGATGCTATCCTACTTTGTCACTGTGTTAGAAACAAGCAGAAACACACTGGTGCTCCTGTCACATGAGAGCCAGCAGACACAGGCGGGTAACCTCTCCTGAGCTGCCTGCTATACTTTTATAATTATGTGCATTATTTAATTGTCTCCCACTTCTGCAGAGCACACATGTAAAGTAGGCTAACAGAAACAGAAACACTTTAGATTGCAGCGAGCGTCTTCGCAGCCTTTGTATTCCATTGCATCCTTGTATCTGTAAACACGAAGGAGTGCTGACGAGGAAAATGATCACAGGCTACAAAGTGGACCCGAATCTCCACCACAGCTGTTCTTTACATTATTTTACACCAATGTTTGACCCTTTCGTGGTTTCTTTCTCTCTCTATCTCTCGTTGCAGGTGTGTGCCATCGTAAGCCTTCTGCCTTCGGGCTCCGTAGCAGATCTGACATGTGAAGCTCTGCTCATGCTATCAGGGAACGTCTCATGTAAGTGGACGGCAAACATCAGCTGCATGTCTCATCAGCGACTGTTACGAGCTTCTAAAGAGGCGAGGACATCCCAGCACGGCCCGGCCCCCGACACCTGCATCGATTTCCAGTCTTTTCCCATTTCATGACCGTAAACCGCTAATTGCTCAAACAGCTCATCTCGCGATCTTTTGCCAATATCCACGTCTTCGCTGCTGTGGATATTGGCAAAGCAGTCTTTTGTTATTATTCTCTTTTAAACACTTTAAACCGCAGCACACACCCTCAAGAGAGCACACACACACACGTCTATGCACAGAAATAATCTTCATGTTTTTTGCCTCAGGTAACACAAAGATGTCCCAGGCAGCTGGAAACAATACTTTCTGTGTGATGATATTATGCTGTCACGTTGCTCTGTGATGTTTTATCCCCGGGGTTGAACTTTTATACTTTTTTTTTTATAATCACCGACACATATCAACTGTTTTCATTAGTTCACCGTCGTATTTGGTCTCACCGGTGGTTAAAAACCTCAAAAAGGAAAAGAAAAGCAGAAAAAATTGGCTGGAATCAGAGATTATTTGGTGTTTTTGCTTGATTAAACTGCTTAAATGATTAATGGATTGTAATACTTAATTAGTTTCTCTTGATCAAACAGTAAAAACACTCAATATAAGTTGTTTCAGTTCTAGTCAAGCACCATAAGTTTGATTCTCAGGCTTGTTTACGTGTTCTTTCATCACGTATTTCCTGATCTAAGTCGGCCTTTCATGCTTTATAAAGTTCTTTATTTATGATGGAAGTAAAACTACAACAAATCCTCCAGAATAAACATCTGAATGGTTGTGTGTCACTGCCTTCAAACGACACATGATGAAATGAAACCGCACTCACTGCTTGGTTAGAAGACAACTGTGTGATTTGGCTTTAAACTTCCATAAATTTGAGGAAGAGATTGGAAAAATAACAGGCAGAATCGAGGCCAAGGCCTGACTTCCTGAGGCGGTTCAAACTCCAAAAACACTACATTGCCCATAAGGCACTTTGGGAGCATCTTTCCATTAGACCCTCTTCTTTGTTTGTTCTCACCTGATTTATTAGAGTTTCTGGTCTCAGTTGCTAGTTTACAGTCTTCAACACAGCAGGATGTTCATGTAGTAAATTATGGTCCCATTTAGAGGAAGATAGACCAGGAAGAGGGCGGGGCTACCTGCTCGCTAACCAATCAGAGGAGGAGGGAGAAAAATGTATGCTCACTTTTGGCTCCAAAATCAAAATGGCGACCAGTGGGTGACGTCCGACCCTCAGGAAGTGCACCAGGCTTTGAAGCTCATTTGAAATAGGGGGCAAATCGTGTAAGTACGACAATCGGGCCCCAAAATACTTCTTTGAGAGTCACAAACCGTGAAATGAGTTGTCAAACTTTGATCCATTCGGCCCGACGTTAGTGGACGGCTAACCTGAGACGTGTGTTTGCCTTCATCTATACTTTAAAACCGTGAAGTCAAACTTTTTTTTAACTTCACTCACCGCTGAGCCTCTAAAGCTGCATCCAGGTCTCTTTACTCTTTATTCATCCACGGTGACGTCCACATATTTCAAACTCCAGGCATCTATTTGTCTCAAAGCGTGAACTGAGAGTCCGTCACTCACAAACGCCTGAACAAAATAATTGCATTACCTTACTAATTACCCAACAGCTAAAGTAATTAGTTGGACTACATCCTTACATTATTTCTAGGCTGTAGAGCCTTTAATCAGCTCCATACTTGACATAATCTGTGTTTAACGCACACAGAAATAAAGGATTAGTTATGTTTGAGGGTTTCACACAGTCTCAAGTGACCAAAACCAGGTGATCCCTTAATGTTTTTGCAGCTACAAACAAACATTAAACACCCTCTGAGTTAGTCACATTTCTGCTCTGAGGCTGGAGGCTATCACTAACCCTCACACTGCAGCCGATCTGCTGACCTCAAACAGATACCAAACTCCCCGATAAGACAGCCGACCAGCCTCACACCCAACTGTCAGAGCAATGCAGCGTCACACGGATTAGTGATTTAATGTAGTTTCTGAATATCAAAATCACAATCCTGCACATTTACTGCCGGCAACAGTTTCATTTATGTGTAAAATCTGTGGTCTGCTCCTTTACGGTTAAAGGCAGAGCTCCTCGGCTGGGGTTAGGGGAAGATCATGTCTTGGGTTAAAATAAACGAGCACTGACAGTTGGTAGGAGATGGGATGGGAATATAGTAATATTTCGCCTTCGTTCCTGACAGACAGGAGCCCTGATTCACACGGTCACGAGGCCGAGGAAACATAAAGAAACGCTCTTTCAGGCGTTTGAAGAAAAAAAACAAAAACAAATATCGGAGAGCCCCTAAAACTACTCATGCCCCTGTTAATCTCACTTTTTGCTTTATTCCTTCATTTTCTCACCACTAAATAGGTGTGAAAACATTGATTAAAAAACATCTGAACGCATTAGAATTAAGCATCAACTTTGCCCCGCAGAGCATCTTCATTTCCGGGATCTTTTTGTCTAAATCTTCTTGTGCTATCGCAGAAATAATGGCCTGACCCTCGGGGGCACGTCTAGATTCATATTTGCTGCTACCGTCCTGTTATTGCTTGGGGAAAGGTCTGTCACCAGTGTTTACCGTTGCCCTTTAATGCTCACCCTTTGTAGCTGTTAAGCTGAATCTAATGAGATTTTCATAGCCTCTTCTAAACCGTGCAAACAAAGATTGAGGTTATTGATGAAACTCTCCTTCTGGATTGCAGTACAGTCCCTGGCCTCCTCCTGGAACCAAACCCTGAGCAATGCCACAGGCCAGTGGAGCGGTGAGTTGGACACTTTGCTCTCTTCTCACATGTGTGAAACCGATTCCCCGCACAGTTACTACAAAGCAGAGTTGTTGTGGAAAACCCCACGAGGGAGACAAGTTTGATCTGAACCCAGATAGTCGGGACGAGCATCAAAGACGAGAACAATGCTGGAAATAGAGTTGGGGACGTGCCACGGGAGACGCCGAGCGGCGCAGGAGTAATCATTAAAGCCTGTGTACACAAACAACTCATTCAGCTCCGCAATTTATTGCCAAGATCATTGGAGCATTGTCAGAATTTCACCGTGGCTATATGTAGTCCCGAGCCATGCCGGGAATGTGTGTCTTCTGCGTCTGACATTTCTGTCCCCACGCTTCAGGCTCGGGACTCTACTGTGACACCTCCATCGACGGCATTGGCACCTGCTGGCCCAGGAGCAGCGCCGGCCAGATGGTGTCGCGACCCTGTCCGGAGATGTTCTACGGTGTCAGATACAACACCACCAGTAAGTCCACGCCTACCTCAGCTCCAGCTACCAGCAGAAAATTTAAAAAACCAACCCAGAAACAATAGATTAAGAGCAAAGCTTGAGCTTGATTTCCTTCCTCCTTCCTCGTCTTCCCCTCGGGCAAATCCTGTTTATGTAATTGTGCATGCAGAAATTAGCACGAGCATACAAATTAGCGAGGGACACAAAGATGTAAGAATAAATAGGTGTGACCGGAGTAGGGATTCTGCAGATAACACACACCGTGGAGTGCCGCAAGGAAGGCGTACGGTGTCCTGAAGACGGGACAAGTGGTGCTCCTGCTGTTGCTATCAGGACTTAGACGGCAAATGATTTATTTTTTTACAAAAGATGTTTTGTAAAAATCTGATTTCCTCGGCTGAGGTTTTTGCCGAAGTTTGAAAGCGGTTCAGGTTTCTGAACTATTCCTGAACTCCTCTGCACCAAAGTTCCCTCTAAGGTCGAACTCTTCTCGTCAAACTGAAATTAAATAGCTGCAGCAAACAGATCTGCTCAGTAAATTACTCGTCCGCTGGCGTCCTTTGAAGGAGCATCTGTTCACAAAGGGGTGAAATTAATATTTTATATTTCTCAGCCGTTCTAGTGGAGCTGGCTGTGTGGAGACAGAGGCAGCAGGTCGGTCCACCACTTTGTTCCAGACTGAAATATCTCAACTGTTTGTACAGACATTTATGATCCCCAGAGGATGAATCCTACTGATTTTGGTGATCCTTTGGCTTTTTCCTCGTTCACAAACAGTGAGGTTAACGTCAGTGGATCTGGGGTGAGCAGCTCTCTGGAAAAAAGGAAGAAACAAACCACACTTTGTCCCTCCAGACGAGCACTAGCGGCCCTTTACATTAGTCTCATATGTGCAGGAAGCCGGAGTTAGCGACTTCAACCGGTTGTGTTTGTGTTCCCAGCGCTGTTCGTGAGATTCACCGCCCTGTTTTCTCTTCCTTTGAGACGATAAACTGTGATTTGAGACTCTAACGTTAGCGAGCATTAGCTGCAGAAACATGGACTGGAATTAGCTACGGTTAGCGGGAGGCTAAACTATCAGCAGGCTTCAGCTGTTTGACTGTTATGACTTTTGGTGCAGACATTCATGTTCCCCTCAGGATGAACTGTAATCTACTTACTAAACACCAAAACACTCCACAGCAGCTTCTAATTCTCACAGACAGGATTTTACAGCCCTGCAAAGTTATCGAGTCGCCCGATTGTTGTTTCGGCACAACGATTGTCAGGTAAACTGTCGAAATATGGAGTCATAATGCTTCACGTTACAAAATCAATCAGCCATCGTGATGAAACGTGTGATTTGAACGAGAAGGCTGCAGACAAACAGTAAAGTCAAATTTGATTTTTATATCCCAAAATCACAAATCACAGTTTGCCTCTGTGAATAAATCCCACTGGCTTTAAAAGTTCGATTCAGATCAAGAAAAACTGTTTTATCTCAGAAGAAAAATGGAAGAAACCTCAGAAAAGGGCCACAGAGGGATCCCTCTTCTCCCAGGACGGACAGACAGGAAATAGATGAAAAACAAACAAAATCGCAGTTTGCACGAATTGAGATGACAATATTTCTTTAGACTTTAATGAATTCCTGTAGGTTATAAGGTATCTGCGATTCAGGAGGACACTGAACAGCGTCAGGTGTCGCCATGTCGGAGACGTGGAAGACGACCGACCACACAAAGGCAGAAAGAGAGAGACCGAGAGAGAGAGAGAGAGGATGAGAGAGTCCCAGAGCTTGGAGGATTGTGGGAACAGAAACAAAAACAAACAGAGGGTTGGACGAATGCAGCGGTTATTAGAAAGTTTTCAGTTTGTCCTTGTCGCTGGACGGAGGTGGACGACAGTACGAGTACTCGGGTTGAGAGATGGACTGAGACACACTGAGAGGAAAAATGGCAGCGAGGCCTGAACCAAACGATGAAAAAGCACTAATTGAAAGTTTAAGGCGAAGAAATTAGAATTAAGTTTGGATTGAAAAGCTTCGGTGGAGTCAGACTGTCTGACGTCAGCAGGGGGGGGGGGTTACTTCAGGTCAGACAAGGACCCCCGCGATGCCTTCAAATGCGGTCCTGTGAATCCATGTTAATTTGTGGGGAATTTTCTGAAAAGCTTCACAAGCTGCGACGTGTTGTGGAGGCCATAGCACTTAATTATTCTGATGATTGTAAGTTAATACAAGTTATTGCAATTTTAGCTGTGTAGAGCTTTTCTTAGTAATTTTATGTCTGAGGAAATTGTTCCCAGTGGTCTCATATTCCCTGCAGGATCTCTACAGAGACAGACCTGTAAGATCCTTTCTGTTGACCCAGAAACAGCTGTTATATCGCTGTCGTTAAAGCCACCAGACTCCATTGACAAAAACTGTCATTTTACCTTGCAGAACTCAGGAGCTACTAGTCTAAATGCTGCATGTTTAGTATTTAAAAACACATTAGTTTGGGTCCGCACTAACTGTTTAAAATACCAAAGTCACACAAATTTGCCAAAAAATGAACTGGTTGAGGTGGCGGTAAACCAGCGACCCCTGTGTTCTGCAAGGTAAAATTGTTGTTTTTGTCAATGGAGTCTGGTGGTTTTAAACTGGACGATATAATAAAAAGGATCTTACAGGTGTACCTCTGAAAGGATGCCTTCAAATGTTTATGATAAGAGTCTATAACCTTCACAAGGAGGACTGTGAGTTAATATATTGCAGTTTTAGTCGTGTAGAGCTTTCCTTAGTTATTTTAACGTCGATATTCCCAGTGGCTTCACATTTCCCGCTCGCTAGCTAGCTAACCTGTTACCCTCATCTTCCACAAGACGCCGACAGCGAGGGGTCTCTTTGGCATCCATGTTGCACCTGAGAAGGAGTTTTAAGGTGTTGTGAGGTCCAGCAGGTACGAGGGGACGAGCCCGTTCATCGGAGGCCGACCTCTGACCCCCGTGAGGTCTGAACAGTCAATGAAGTGACGGCAAAATTTGATGTAATACGATGAAGAGAAGAGCGAAACATCACAATAACTGTTGAACTGGACGTGGTCTGAGTGCAGCCTTAATTGCTGGTTTAGCACCTGAGTGAATCTGAGTGGACTTTCTACGAGCTGTCATCATCCTCATCATCATCCTCCTCCTCATCCTCCTCACAGGGAACATGTGTGTGTGTGTGTGTGTGTTTAAGGCAGACAGAGAGCGTGAACTGTGAATTGTGGTAAAATGATGCTTGTTAAATGGTGGAGCGTCGTGCTGCTGTCAGAGGAGACGTTCTCGCTCCATTTGGGTCGTGGATTGGCCGTAATTATCTGTCCCTTTCATATCTATTTTTTTTTCTTTTTTGAAAATGTATTTATACGGTGTCTGAAATAGACGGCCAAGCGAACACGAGCCACACGAGGAGGAGTTTACAGGAGGTTTAAGGCTTTTTTCTGATTCTCCTCACTGTTACTGCCTTTAAATGTTAAATGTTAAACTTAAGGTTCGACTTAAAAATCTTAATACATTTGGAAAACCAGGGAAGCTTCACTGAGATTATAATTCAATTTCAAGAGCGTCCAGGCCGATAAAAAAAAACAAGAAATTACACACAAACAAGATGAAATTAAGCTGCAACAAGAAATTTTCATCATCAGTTAATCTGCCTTTTGTTTCATTCACTAATCAGTTAATCGTTTTTATTATTACTATCATTATTAGTATTTATTCAACTAGGATCATGCATAAAAGACATTAAAATGACAAGTGATGCCACATTTGGATCCACACAACACACACCAGATACTAAAAACACACTAAAAACACACACCAGACACTAAAAACACACACTAGAAACACACACCAGACATTAAAAACACACTAAAAACACACACCAGACATTAAAAACACACTAAAAACACACACCAGATACTAAAAACACACTAAAAACACACACCAGATACTAAAAACACACTAAAAACACACACCAGACATTAAAAACACACTAAAAACACACACCAGACACTAAAAACATCCGTTTACATGCATTAACACCTTGACACAGTCTGTCTCACACACAACATATATAGAAACCAACACATTCATCCACTACGTCTGTAAAATTACAATCCACTGAATTAAAAATCTGAATTACGTTCATGTTCAGGTCGACATGGCCGGTTGTTCAACGTCCAGGTTTTTGCATCGCGGGGAAAATAAATTAAAGTTTGAAGATCGGATGTAAACAATGTTTTTGTCTGTAAAAAACCAGTTCACACTGTAACACCCAGATATCTTAATCCTAGTCAGACTTAAAGAGTTCACGGAGAGTCCCAAACTGTTTCAGCTGCTCCTGAGCGAGCGGAGCGTCACTGCGGAGGTCAGAGTTAATGTCGGCCTGAACGAGGACTTTAAAAGCTCAGTGTTGACGTACTAATAATAATACGTCTCCCATGACTCAGTGACATTAGTGTCTCCCAGACTCAGTGACATTAATGTCTCCCAGTGTCACCAAATACCAAATAAAGAGCAAATAAAAGTAAATTAAATGATCACGTGTGATTGGTAACCGCCTTGACCTTTTCCTGATCCCTTTATTATGAGATAGTAAGTCATAATTTTGACATATAAAGTCATAATTAGGAGAGAAAGCCTCTAGAAAACCATCAAATCACTTTTTTATTTAAAATTCTGCTTGAAAAACATGGTTAAGGGATTATTATTATTATTATTGCTGTTTTTTTTTAAATTAATTTTCTTCACAAATTGATTGATTGACAAAAAATGTCACAAAATATGAATAAAAAAATAAAAATTAAAGATATAAGATGAATCCTAAAAAACCCATCTGTCTAAAAAACAATAAAAATTAATATTACCAATCCAATATTACCAAAAATTAACCTAATGAGGCAGCTGGAGTAACATTTATTGATTTCAACGAGCCTTAAAAACCAGATTTCTGATGATAGAAACACCGGATTTGATCGCAGCATTTAAAATGTATTGGACTGACCCTTTTAAGTGATGTCCTTTCAGGTGTTTCTCAGCAAAATGAGGAAGAATTTAACTTAATCAGCATCAGATTCATGTTTAATTCATGCTCTTAAAGCCAATAATTTCCTGTGTAGTCGGGTTTAAAATGATTTTCCTGGCAGTGATTCTTATCAAAAATATCTGAGCATCTATCTGGGGCACTGCGGCACTCTGAAGGTAAAACTAACACCACGCAGGGAAATACAGTAAACACAATTAAGTAAATTTAGGAGATGAAAGCGGACGTGTTTCTTGGTAATTTAAAGTCTAAAACCCCCACAGGACGAGAGAGGAGCCACCGGGGAGAGAGCGAGAGAGTGAGAGAGCGAGCAGGGCTATAATTCAGCTGGAGCTCACCAGTAATTTGACACTGCAAGGTTCATTTCACCTTCAGGATTAACATAATCTCTATTCAAGCGTAGCCTAAAAGCCTAAAAAAGACTGCCCATCAGCTGACGGTACTGCGAAGGTCAACAGTGGAAAAAAGGCTGAGGGTACGAGACGATGACATCTTTACTTTAGGGCTCATTCAGTTTTATTAATTCTGTATTATTAATGAATGAAGGCATGGATTACAAATTAAACATGATTGCTTTATAGGATTAAACATGATTGCTTTATAGGAGATCCTTTTGGTTTAACCACAAACAGCTGTTATATCGCTCTCTGCACACACACCAGACTCCATTCGCGAAAACAGCAATTTTACCTCGCAGAACTCAAGAGCTTCTAGTCTAGTAGCTGTGAGCTTTGGTATTTGAACACATCAGTTTGGATCCCCCACTAACTCTTTTAAACACCAAAGTCACACAATAACGCAAGAAAATTAACCAATTGAGGCAGCGATAGACCAGCAACTCCTGTGCTCTGTGAGGTAAAATTGCTGTTTTTGTCAATGTAGTCTGGTGGAGGTGAACTGGAACAAATCTTTCTGCGTCTACTAGTCATTTAGACCAAAATGTGTAAAAAATAGAGCCCAGGCGTAAGAATACCGCAGTCATCCTTTAACTTAACGGCGTATTTTAGCATGAATGTATCATCAATCGCTATTCAGCGTTTGATATTCTTCACAGATGAGGTCAAAGGTCAGAACGTTCAGTGAATTACTGTCACACCTGAGATGTTTGCTATCTGCCTCATCAAATGCATTTCTCTGCACAAAGCGTTGTTTAGTTCAAAGAGAGACAAAGGCTGAGGCCTCGCAGGCTCTTCAGAGGAATCACTTCTCTCCAAGGTTTTACATTCATCACTCTGAGCTGAATGGACCTGTTTGTTATGTCAAAGACACCTGATGGAAAAAAAAAAAACCTCAAGGCTCTTAGAGCTTCAGCAAACACTGAGCAGCAGAAAGTACTTGAACTGAACTTGAGCTTTAAGCTACTTTATGGTTACTTTATTGTGCATTTAAATCACTTTGAATTGCCTTTGTGTTTGAGATGTGATGTGTAAACACAGCTACCTTCTGCTTCACTACATTTCCCAGAGATATTATACTTTTTACCACAGAAGGCTGCATTTTTCCTCCCAGCTTTCTCAGCTTAAAAACCTATAATAAACCCCTAAAATGATATTTATTTAAAAGGTTGAACAAGCAAAGAACACTATATATTCAGTATGGTAATCAGAATTAGCTCCACCTCGATCCACCCCAGGGTTACCACACAAAAAACAATCAAGTCCAGCCCATGTGGTGACATAAGCACGATCCTCCTAACGAATCAATTAAAACCAAGAAACAACCAAAAAAATCGACTCACCCACTCTAAGATAACAAAGAGTGGATGAGCCCCCATGATAGATAGATAGATAGATAGATAGAAATACTTTATTGATCCCCGAGGGGAAATTCTGGTGCTACAGCAGCAAAAGCGAGTAAAAGTGACCACCACCATGAATACAACAACAATAAATAAGCAGATAAATTGATAAAAAGATTAAAACCAAAGTGCGAGTTAGATAAAATTAAATAAAATAAAAACTAAAGTGCACAGAAATACATATTTGTTAAATAGCAGAGGGTGCTGAAAGCTCTCTGCCAGCCACAGTAGACTTGTTAAAAAGTGTTGTGGCAGTTGGCAGAAAATGTTACAACACAAGGAGCAACACAAGACTTAATTACGTGCAAAAAAAAATCATTTATTTTACCAAACAAACACAACAAAATGCTGGGAGCTGAGAGAAAGTGTGTGTACAGGTGTCGTCAATCAGCCATCAGCCATCAACATTATCAGAACTACATCCAAATGTGTTGGTTGTTTTATATTTTCTATGAATATTCTGAATCTGCAAAGTCAAACTGATGCTATCAAATAAACGTAGAGGTATAAAAAGTACTATATTAGTGAAATGCAGTAGAAAAGACACGTCTGCTTCTCTTGTTAATTTTCAACACATTCCAGAGACAAAATGAAGCGACTCCTCGTAACCAGAAGCACATGTTGGATATTAGCAGTGGGATTTAAAAACACTTCTGCTATAACAGCGAGTGTTTTGTGGTCGTGTTGAAAAGCGTTTTAAATTCAAACGTGCTGGACGCGCCTCAGAAGCCAAAATAGTAACCCAAGAATGTGGAGATGCAGGCGGTAGCCGCAGAGTTTCCACTCCGCTTGGCGGGTTACTATCGATTCCTGTGTTTCTGTGCTGCCGTCTAACGCAGAGCAGAGAGCTGATCCACCTTTAGAGCCTTTATTTCAACACAGACCTGTTTTATTAGACGGCTCAGCTGAAAAAACTAGAATCCAGCTGTTATCTTTGATGAGAAAATGTGTTGGAATAGATTATTTACTGTTATTATTACAATGATCTGCTCTTAAAAATGCTTCCACCACCAATACTACTAGTACTACTTTACTCCTACTAGTATTACTAGTGCTACTACTTCTTCTACTAACACTACTACCACACCCATAACCACTACTACTACCATTACTACTATTATAACTATTACAACCTCGGCTACGACCACTACTATCACTAGTACTACTACCACTGCTGCTAGTATTACTAGTATTACTACTTCTTCTACTAGTATTACTGCCACTACCACTACCACTACTATAACTAGTGCAACCACCTATGTTTACTACTACTACTACTACTACTACTAGTACTAATACTGCTGTCAGTGCTACAACTAATAACACCACAGCTACTGCTACAACCTCTACTACCATGACTACCACCACCACTAGCACTACCACTAGTACTACCACTAGTACCACCACTAGTACCACCACTAGCACCACCACTAGCACCACCACCACCACTAGTACCACCACTAGTACTACCACTACCACTAGTACCACCACTAGCACCACCACTAGTACTAGCACTACAACTAGTACCACCACTAGTACCACCACTAGCACCACCACCACCACTAGTACCACCACTAGTACTACCACTACCACCACTAGTACTAGCACTACAACTAGTACCACCACTAGTACCACCACTACCACTACCACTAGTACCACCACTAGCACCACCACTAGTACTAGCACTACAACTAGTACCACCACTAGTACCACCACTAGCACCACCACCACCACTAGCACCACCACTAGTACTACCACTACCACTAGTACCACCACTAGCACCACCACTAGCACCACCACTAGTACCACCACTAGTACCACCACTAGCACCACCACTAGCACCACCACTAGTACCACCACTAGCACTACCACTAGTACCACCACTAGTACTACCACTAGTACCACCACTAGTACCACCACTAGTACCACCACTAGTACCACCACTAGTACCATCACTAGTACCACCACTAGTACTACCACTAGTACTAGCACTAGTACCACCACTAGTACCACCACTAGTACCACCACTAGCACCACCACTAGCACCACCACTAGCACCACCACTAGTACCACCACCACCTCTAGTGCCACCTCTAGTGCCACCACTAGCACCACCACTAGCACCACCACTAGCACCACCACTAGTACCACCACTAGTACCACCACTACCACTAGCACCACCACTAGTACCACCACTAGTACCACCACTAGTACCACCACTAGCACCACCACTAGTACCACCACTAGTACCACCACTACCACTAGTACCACCACTAGTACCACCACTAGTACCACCACTAGTACCACCACTAGTACCACCAATGCTGCTATTGATATTAATGATAATATTGATAATAAGCTAAAATGAACTGCAGCTCTTTCCTCAGACGAACAAGGTGTCACAGCTGATCTCAGTTAAACGCAGCAGGACAGACGAAGACGCAGCAGCAGCAGCGTTATTAGCAGTAGCAGCAGTAGTAGTATAAGTAGTATGAGGGCAGTAATAAGTGGCTTCATATGAAGGGCAGAGCGGTGAGTGTGGAGTGGGCACTTAAAGCCTGAGTGGATGTAGCTACTGTCGTCAGATCCAGAGGGAGATTACTGCAGAGTTCAGAAGTCGTCTGAGCTGTTGGTGCAGAAAAAAGAAAAAAAAAGAAGAAGCTGCAGATCTGGAACATATTTCAGCTGCAAAGCCGAAGACAAATCCAGGGAAAGATTTACAGACAAGCGAGGGGATGTTAAATTGGATTCTGACACTTAGCGCGGACGAGGAAGAGCGATGCGATCACAGACAACTTTGAGGAGCCTGAACTGGACTCCAAACCCAGAATTGCTAATCTGCGACAAACATGTCCTCGACTTGACCCGCTTGCTCGCATGAGGCACCAAAAATAAAGGAGAAATCTGATGTGAAATGGAGTAAAAATACTAATACAACACTGTAGAAATACTCTGTTCGCAGTGAAAGTACTGCGCTGAGATGTTACTGAAGTAGTACGATCAGATCTAGAGGGTCGGGTGAGGATGCTAATCATTGTTATAATCATTAGAAATAAATAATTGGTGATGTATCAACAGCTGAGTACCAGATTTTAACATCATCACTGCTGAAAAAATTTAAATCTCAAATGCTTCTAGTTTCTTTTGTTTCATTTGTGGTAATAATCAATGCAAAAAACCTCAAAAAACAAAAACAAAATGGCGCCAACCATAACCGTGAGGCCTGTATGTTATGAGACAAGATGCAGACACGACAAGTTTATCAGTAAGAACACGTGGAGGTTTTTATTCACAGGGCATCGCGGTGGTTATAAAATTCACAATTAATCACTTCCACAACTTTGAGAGCTTCACACAACAGCAACAAACCACGTTGGGATGCTGCAGCGTCACATGACTCGCTGGTCCAACGTCCCAAAGGGGTAATAAAAGTCTGGACGACGTGGCGACACAACAGCAAGAATAAAAGAATTATTATCAGTGTTTTTTTTTTTTCAGCTCAGTCGAGGAGCACAGATGTGGCTGTTGCTCAGGTAACTTTAGCGTGGCCTTGTGCTCGCTCCACCACCTCCACCACCTCCACCACCACCAGGCTGAGCACAATGAACGCTGCCTCCACCCACACCAGTGTAATTAAACACAGAGGAGCATCCTGTATCCATGGATACTTTTACGGGGGTCAAATTTCCCTAATGTGCCCGATTACGCACACGCCTATGACTGTAGCAGATGATATATAATATATTCTGTTATGAGGTTGTTATTCCTCACACGCTCGTATAAAAGCAGGTGGAGGTTTTGAACTGTTTAGTATCAGACTGCAGCTGATTCATATTTTCTCCACTACAAATTTAGAAAATAGTAATAAATGAGACCGGAGTGACTCCAACCAACAGCCCAAACCACAAAATTATCATTTTTTTTCTATTGAATAATCAACTAATCTCTTCAGCTATACTTATAAACTGTTGCGTAGCTTAATTTATACTTTTAATTCTGTACTTTTATATGAAAGTTTGTATTTGTTCCTGCTGCTGTCGACACCAGGACTCCCTGCCAGAAGGGATAATATATCTCAATGTGATTTTAGTGCTTAAATAAAGGATTAAATAAAAAAAAACACATCATATTTGTGTGCAATCATGTTACTTTACAAAGTAACTAGTAACTAACGCACCTAAAGAAAGTAAGGGAAAGTGCTTTAATGTGTTTACACCACCGCTGCTACAAGCCGACTGTCTGTGACTGATGAAGTCACAGCCGATATGTCCTCCATAAATAAATAAACGCTGCTGCTAAAAATGCTAAACAGGAGTAAATCCGTCGTGTCTGAGGTCCCTGAATAGCAGCGGTACTCTGAAACAGCATTTCCATGAATCAGGATCAAGGTACCAGGCTGGATTTCCAAAATTAGATGGTGACAAATCCTCGACTTAAGTTGCTGAGCCACACAACTGTGTTTTGTTTCACTCGCTGCGTCTTTTTCAGCAGAACGAGTCAAACTGAACGTAATTATGGGATGAAGCACTGGCCTCCACTTTCACCTGCTGATGTCCAGCGTCCTCTCTAAATGTGCCTTTAACACAATCAGACAACAACAATCACGGCTCCTATGATCATTTATATAGTTGTTATTGCTGTTACTGTTGTTGCTGTGCCTCTCTCTCTCTCTCTCTCTCTCTCTCCCTCCCACATCCCTCTCCCACCCTCACCCAACACTTACCCAGACAGAAGAGCCTCTGATCTGGGTTCTGTCTGAGGTTTCTACCTGTTAAAGTGGAGATTTTCCTCACCGTTACTCATCTGGGGATCCTTGAATTGGCCTCTTTTAACTAAAGGCTGATGTTCTTTCATGTATGTGGGCGATTCTGCTTAATGCATCCTGCCTTTTATATTTATATTTCACTTATTATTTCAAGCCAAAATATCACCTTTTCCTAGATTCAAAGATTCAAAGACTTTATTGTCACATGCTCAGCAGTTACATGAAGCAATCACTCTTATTCTTATGTCTCTGGTCCCAGTAACACTGCTGTACGTAAGAAATATAAATACAAGTAAAAATAAGGTATATACAACTAAGAAAATAAAATAAAATGTACAGCTAAATGGATAGATAGAGGTGCAAAATAGGGCAGTGCAGTGTCCTAAACCTAACCAACCTGAAAACTGTTAGTGATAAAAGAAGACTGAAATATATGTGTTACTGTGTGTCCTGTGTTACATCAGAAAACATGTCTGGATCCAGTCCAACATGTAATGGGTTCCTCCTCCGCCCAGGCTACGCCTTTCGCTCAGGTTTCCTGAAAATCGAGCCGGTAGTTTTTCTGTAATGCTGCAACAACATAACAATAACAAGAGGATTACTTGAAATAGGAATTATGTGCTTTAAAAACAACACAATCACATTTATATGCAGTTTGTCATTAACCTGATGAGGAAATGTTGTTAATAAATAATGATATTACAAAGTTCTTTTCACAGAGGAAAAAAAAACAGACAAAGAAAAACAAACTATGAGGATAGAAAGGCAAAACCACAAGAAATACCAAGTATGCAGGAAATGTTTGTCATAAAATAATGTTTTAAGAGAGTAGAAGTCGATGTTTCCGGTGTCGACCAGAGACTTTCTGACATCCTGATGCTGTATTCCCTCAACACACACTCAGAAGTCATACGGAGTCAGCAGGTATCATCGTCTCTCTTGGAAACAACAAACTTACAGCATCATTACGCCTTTTTATAGAGAGAAATCTGCAGTGGCTACAGATACGCCTTTAATATCATTGAACTGAAACCACGATGTTTCCTAAAGCACCTTTAAAGCTCACTTACTTAACTTAACGTGTTGTGACAGAGCCAGGCTAGCTGTTTCCCCCTGTTTCCAGTCTTTATGCTAAGCTACGCTAACCTGCAGCTTCATATTCAGCCGGCACACACAAGAGTGGTATCAGTGTTTCTCATTTAACTCTTGGTCTTTTACCAAAATGACAAACTATTCCTTTAAATTGGCTGTAAAATGACTGATATGATAAATGGGATCATTTAGGTAACATCAATCACCTGCCAGTGCACATAATGAACACATGCGTGACTAAAGCAGGTAATAACGGCTCTGTAAAGATATCCCTCACTTGTTCTGGATATATATAGGGGACATAATAACTCTGCCTGTTATCAGTAAATATTAGAAAAAAATGAAAAACAAATTCAGGTGTGAAGATCAAAATGAATCCACATGAGTTCACTTTCTTGCTGAGACTTGGAGAAGAAGTGAGAAGCCTAATTGGAGCAATCAACACGTGCTAATCATGCTAATCATTGCAGGCTCCACCGTATCGTTGATGCTCGCTCAGACGATTACAGCGTGTTGTCAAACATATGCACGGAGGGGATGACAGACGTCCAGGGGGCGTTGTCCAGACCGCTCAGCCACTGATTCGTGACAGGTGCCTGTGGCGCTGCACGCCCTCCTCCGGGTTCGTGACTCAGCCTGGCATAGCTATCTTTGTTGTTGCACGTCTTGCCCCGCCTGGAAACCCCTTCGCCATTTGTTGCCAAGCTTGACATTCCCTTAATGGTCCCTCAGAGGGAGGCTAGTGGATTTTCTTTTGTATGTTTGTGCATGAAAGTGTGGGAGCATCTGAGTGTGTGAATGAACTTTGTATATGTGGATGCACATTTCACTGACTTGCTGTGAGTTGTCGGGTCTTGCGCCAGTCAAAGCGCATAGAGGCTGAAGGGGAGGATGAGGAGGGAGGAGGAGGGGTGCAGTTTTATTTAGAGCCATGCTCGCGGTCAGTGGGGTGGCAAAGCCCCTCACCCAGACTCACCCCGCTGCTCACTCACAGGGAATGCAGTGCATCTTTTTGTTGAATGAGCCCGCGCGTTCGCTGAATATTAATTCATGGACTCGTGGGCGTGTAGACGGTGGAGCATCGCAGACAGAGGATCAGAGGTTCTCATGACACGGAGAGCAGATTATTCTCGTCTGTGAGAGAACCTGTGAGGTCTCTCGCTCTGCAGAACCAAACAGACGTGAGCCAGAACACACACCCAGCGTGAAAAACTGGGCTGAGCGGCTCCACTTTTTCAGGTTGGATGAATTTAACAAGTTTTTCTGTTAATGAAAATGAGGTGGCAGCAGCAGCAGCAAGCTTTTCCATGAACAGCGGGGCTGCGTGTCTTCAGGTACAACGGCTCACCTGAATACACGCGATTATTTCAGAGAGCTGAGGTGTTGGGAGACGTGGAAAGTGGCTGTAATGTAGCTGCTGTCTGCTGCGTCTCCGGGACAGTCTGACTGTGGGATTCATGAGCTGTTAGTGAATAGTTTGTTTGTGGAGGAGACTGAGTTGAATTCTCATTAATTCGCCGTGGAGGAGGAAGCATTCAGACACTTTACTTCAGTAAAAGTGCAACAGAAACAATGTGGGCTTCATGCAGAGAAAGGAGAAAAGTCACAAGCAGAATTAAAACAAATACCGGATCATAAGTCAGAGTCAGCGGCTTCACTTGCAGAGACTCTGAGCCTCCACAACAATGGCTGACCTGCATAAACAAGTAAAGGCGTCATGTTACAGCTCAGGTTGATGCGGCCTGTTTTGCTCTACATGAGTGAAAAAAAAAAACCCAACAACAACTTATTTGGCCCAAATAAAGTGTTGTGTTCTCTCCTGCTGATGCTGTTTTTTTAATTAGACCAACGTGGCTCTAAAACCACAGAGGAGGAGGAGGAGGTGGAGGAGGAGGAGGAGGAGGAAGATGCTTCTTAGCAGCAGCCATTGATCCGTCATGTTGAAGTGCTAAGCAAGTGTGACTAAATTTGGGTCAGCATATTTCCCCAGCATTTCTGCTCTGTTCTGCAGTTTTAGCCAGAGAGAGAGAGAGAGAGAGGGAGAGAGAGAGGGGGAGCCCTCTGTGGAGCGATCTTTGTTGCTGAGTGTGTTTGCGCGGCCTGTAGTGTTTGGAAGTAAAATGAAAAGAGGATCATTTAGCCTCGGGCTTGGAGGGGTGCCTGTGTTCCATCCACATGTACCGAGAGCTCCTGTTTCCACAGGGAGGATTTAGCACCTGGCACGGACCAGTCGCTGTTTTTAACACCCATTCAGAAACAACAATGGCTGGTCACTAAGCAAAGATTAAAACTGATATGTACTATGTAGCTTACATCCCTACAAACAATGAAATCCACCGTGAGCCGCCTGAGATGCTCCAGAGACGAACCTGTCGGCCGTTAATACAACTGCTGGCAAATCGCCCGTTTGGCAGCGGCTGCTGGATGAAATCAGTGGTTATTTTGGGGACTTTGAGCTTGTGACCCATGCAAATGGCGTTTTTACAATGCTTTCAGTGGCTCGTTCCCTGCAACCTTAAAAAGACTGCAGGAGGAAGATGATTAGGTAGTGCCACTGCAGTGTGAGCAGCAATAAGGGAGCAGTGATGGAGATGTAAAAGTAGAAATACCACAGTGTTACGTGTAAACGGCTTGAATTCATTGTATAGTAGTAGTAGTAATGCACTTAAAGCAGGGGTGTCCAGACTTTTTTCACTGAGGGCCTCATACAGAAAAACATCCAGAGGGCTGGGCCGCTCACTAGAAGTGAGCTCTGCTGCTAACTTTAATCCACTAGAGATGATGTATATCCTCAGCTCTAGTGGATTAAAGTTGGCAAAATCAATCAAATGTAGGTAAATTCAGCTTGATAACTGAATATGATTCAAGAAAACAGCCTCTCCATTGTGGTACAAGCTGGTCTTTGCCTTGTAGGCTCTTGTTCAGTGTATTAAGGTGATCAACCAGAGAGGGTCACTGAGCTCATGAAGAGGTCCTTCAAAACTGCTCCATTTCTGATCTCAGGGAATCAAACCGCTGCAGCACAGAGCCACGACTTAGCCAGCGCACATGAGAACGGTAGAGCAGCCCCCCCCACTCCACCCCCCAGCATCAGCATCAGAGAGGGAAGCTTGAAACAGTCTGTGTTAGAGCCCTGGTGCTCGATTTAACAGCCTTACCTCCACTTTATTGACCCTCGGTGGACACCGTAGATTCTTTTGTGCTCCCCTGTCCCAGCTGGAGCTCCATCCCATCGTACCTCCACACAGCTCGTCCCATTTAAGTCCCATCATGCCAACTGCACCTGGCACAGCTTCAGAAACATCCTCACCTGTCCTGGTGCTCTTTAGCCTGCTAACATCAAGCAGCTCCTCCGTAATGCAGAAGTGATCTTCATTAGTTATCAGCTGAGCTCTCATCGCACACCGCGTCTGAAACTTTCTACACTAACTTGCTCTCTAACGTTTCCTTAATTCTGCCATCTTTGGTCACCTGTAGCACATTTCTTCTTCTATTACTCATTTTATAGAGAAGCTGCCTCGTTCAAGACAGTTACTCCCCCTAGAGGTGAGACTAAGAAGTACAACACAGTCCAGCGCAGGTTCCAAGTGTGGGCCGCATTCCAATACATTTTTAGAATTTCCTGCGGGCCGGAGTTTGGACACCCCTGACTTAAAGTATCAGAAGTTGTTTTCCACTGTGTTATATTATTATTATTATTATTAAATATTGTGTTTTTATCATTAACAAATATATTTAAATCATTTTAATGTTGTAGTTCGTCAATGTGGAGCCAATCAAAGATATTTTGTGTAGATTAGTAGTAAAGTACTCCGTCATATAAAAGCATATTATGTTTGTTTAATGTAAAAAAAAAGTACCCAGGAAGTATTAAAGTTAAAAGTACTGTAGAGTAGTAGTAGTAGTAGTGTAGATCTCTGTCCAACAGGAACTCCTCAAAAACATCCAACTTTACCCAAAATGTCCGTCGCAGGTAGCTGAAAGTGACTGACGGCGTCTAAACAGAAGTCACGTTCACTGACATCCTGTAAAACGCAGTTAGTAAACAACCCTTTCACCTCAGCTGAACACTCATTTCTTTAAACATTCACTTAAATTCTGTGTCTGGTTGGAAAAAGGGGAGACGAACAGTGTGAATCTCACGTCGTGCCTGGACGATGCAGACAGGACATGTGCTGTAACTTTTAATTAAGTGTGAGAAAGGAGGATTTTTCCAAGAAACACTGAGGAACTGGCCTCCGTCCCCACGTAACCACACGAGCTCTGGCCTCAGCACACGTTCTGACACTCACTTTATCATATCAAGTCCAGTCATTCAGTAAACGAAGGGTTACGCATTTAGAATTGTTATATTATTAGACGACTGATATCGTTATGTGTCCCGTAGGTATTAGTCGATATTTGTTCTGAATACTTTGATCGTTGGTCTCTATAAAGGCTGATCAGAGGAGCCAATCAGACGCTAAACTAAACTGAACGGGTCTTAGTTACGCCGTATCTTTTAATTTTATGGTTTATTATATTTCATTTATCATCATTATTATATTATTTTGTTGTATTATATTATATCAACATTTTGCTGTTGATATCATTATTTTTTACTATATTCTCATTCATTTTCTTAAAATTTTACTATTTTACTATAATCTATGTATTCTGAGTAGAATTATATACATTTATTTTTCAGTTACTATTTTTATTGCTTGTTTTATCTTTTTTTTTTTAAAAAACTTTTAGTATCTTAACCACCCATCTGTCATTATTGTCTTTTTTTCTGCCTCTTTGTTATTTTAGTGTGCAGTTGTCTCTAAATCCATTGTTAGCGTCCTATGATTGATTGATTGATTGATTGATTGAAGAATGGAGCTATAGTCAGGAGGTGGTTAGCCTAGCTTAGCATAACGAGTGGAAACAGCGAGCCTGGCCCTCGTCAAGTGGATCGATAACGAGTATATAATCACATAATGAGTAACTTGTCTGTTTCATGACTGTAAATTCATGTCATAAACATGCAAATGTCAATTAGATGTATATATTCATTCAGCTGTAAAACTCCTTCATGCACACTGACTGCAGAAGATAAGAGATAAAATGACATAAAGACAATAGTGGAGGACATATTGTCTATTTTTATGAGGTAGTTTAACAGTATATTATAGATTTAACTGAGACGATTAACATTAAGCAAGTTGTACGAAATGAATTTGCTATTCTATGAAAACAAATAATATCTCTGGATGTTTACATCAGTTCAGCAATTTGGGAAACACATTTGTTTCTTGCTGAGAGTCAGATGAGAAGATCGATACCTTGAGGAACAACTTGCAGGTTGAATTTCTTACCCTCATACTTTGTGTTTCCTGAAAATGATCATGTGAAATGGATGAATACTACATTACCCATGAGCCTCTGCCTCGGTAACGAGGAAGACTCCACGTACACAAATCAAAGCGCCTCATCGCTGCAGCTGTGAAGAAAACGCGAATCAATTTAAGGTGAATGGACGTTTCTCACTCAGTGCATCTTGGGAGTTGTAGTTGACTTTTAACCTCAAACGTTTAAAGCAGATATTTTCTGTTAATTTGTGTTTACTGATGATTCAATTAGAGCTCCAGCTGTGAGTCAGCTGAACTCGTCCATGGAAAATCTGAATGGGATTTTCACTAAGTGAACCAGAGGCGCCCGAAATAGCTGCGCTCGCTCTACAACTCTATATCTGTGTTAAGCACTGAGCTGAGGTCAGGAGGTGATTAGGTTAGCTTAAGACAGCTAGCGTGGCTCTCTGCAGAGTTCAGAAACACACATCAACACTCCTCAAGCCAAAGAATAACGAAACTAACTAACTAACAGGTTATTGTTTGGTCTAAACCACAAAAGAAATCCTGTCAAACATCTGTAATTTCAACATTCACTTCCAAATTGTCCTCAAAATTATAATAATGTAGTTTTTTCTTGGTGTGCACTACGGCTGCACTTTCTCTTCCTCCCTGATTTATTGATCGCAGCCTATTAAGAGTTATTCAAATGAAGGTGAGTGCATTTACTAAAGTTTGAGCTACTTGTTCTCTACTACGGCTGAGAAGCAAATACTGCACCTTTACCTCCACTCATTTATTTTTTACAGATGTACTTTGCAGATTCAGACTGAGAATACAAAATAAAATCAGCATTATTACACCAATAGGACTTTATTGATCCCCTGTGTGTGTGGGGGGGGGGGGGTTAAATCACTGGCTGTCCAGCAGTATATAAAGAAATATATATAAAATGTAAATGCGAAGATTAAAATGAGTTCTTATAAATTATAAACACATAAATGCATCAATAATCTGAAATGGGATATTCAGCATAGTGAGTACTTTAACTTTTGGTACTGCAAGTATGTCTCGATAATAAAACGAGTAAAGATTCAAACGCTTATACTCGTAACATATTTTATATAAATAAAAGATCTGAGTTCTTCTTCCACCACTGCCAATCCTCTCATCTCCCTCTGAGGAGCAAAGCTAATAGATAAATGCTGAACTATTCCTCCTAAATTATATCAACTGTGGGACTTTCCTCCACATATTTACTGTAAGCTAAAAACAGGTTTGGATTCTGCAGCCGTGTAGCAAATGGAAACAGTAATAATCCCGACAACAACACTCCTGCTCTAGTATAACAAACAAGGAATGAACACGGTGGCTGGGCATCAAATCCACCTTAATTTGCTGCAGCTGTAAAACTCTTTTCACTTCTCCTCATGCAAAGTGAAAGCAAACAATGGCAGCAAAATAGATTAACATGACGGGGATTATCACCGGGCGCCTTAATTTGCTTGTTACATAAAGACACCTCTTCAAAGTCGCTCATTGTTTGTGATTAAGTGTTGGGATGCACGCTGTCCGTTTTTTAGAAAGAGGTTTACAAGCCTTAAATCACTATGATCCTGTGCCAGGAAGAATTTATTTCAAGGTCACGCTGCGTAATATGAAAGCTCTACAATTTATACCTTTAAGCTTTTGGCTCTGCATAAAGACCTCTGCTGTGATGTCTCAGTCTGCGCCTGGTTTTTCTTTCTTCTTTTACACATTTGGTTTGTAAACCTTCTTTTTTAAAAGCACGCACTGCGCTTTGGTTTTTTAAATGCATGCTTGCTAAATAAAGTGACTTCATTGCTTTGACTGTAATCCATGCAAATCGTTGGCGACCGTGAACCCAGAGGAAAGTTGTCTAATCGTGCTGCTTCATGTAAATTTGATTTGAAGAAAAGCTGAGAATTGTGGGAGAAAATGTGCATCTTTTTTTTTTTTTTTGGCGAGGAGATTTTACCGGTGCACTTAAATTCATCCAGTCTGATAGAAGAAAATGGGTTTTCTTAAGAGAAATAAAGCAGCTTAGAATCCAATTTAGTCAAAATGCTGATAGTGAGCTGCCGTCTGTGGACTTAAATTGAAATGTGTATTTCTAAAATCACAAAATGTAAGAAAATATGAACTCTTTTACTGTTTTACTGTCTGTCCATTAGAGAAGTTTGTCAGTGTAACTTTTGACGTTGACATAATTCTGCACAGAGAGATTTTAAAACTCTCTAGGATATTAACGTTTGGGGTTTAGGGAATATCACAAGCTAGGTAATCTTGATTGGGGTTGACAGTCCCCTTACACTGTCAACATGCTATTTTTAGCCAGCTCATTGCACATTATTGCCCTCAGGCAACCCAATCCCATTCTATCTCTTCCCCTCCCCAAAAATCTCTCATTATTAAAACATGCATTTCGGATTATTGGCCTCCATCTCAGGCGTTCTACACGCTGATGTGGACACATCTGATGCATGTTTTCTAAAACAGAGCTCATCTCCTCTGCAGCGCGGACGGATTTTAGAAAATGTCGCTCCTTTGTTAAAATATTAACGGTTTAAATCAGAACGTTTCTAAACAGACTTAACGTTGGGTGTCTGATTACCAATCAATGCAATTTTTAGACCCTTTACTCTGTTTTTATGCTTCGTTTTAACTGGAATGATCAAAATGACATATTGGCATTAGTGCACGAAATTATCTGATGTAATGATATTAAACATGTATTAACTGGTTTTGCCACTAAGGAGCAGCAAAATCAGCTCTGAAACACCTTTTAAATTGATGTTGCAAATTTGTCAAAAAGTCATGTTTGTGTCCACGTGATGAATATAAGACCAGTATTCTCTCTTTTTTGGCTCTATGTTTGGTCTCCACCACCTCCTGAGGGAAATATCTGGCTCTTTAGCTGCCAAATTCTCTACTATCTGTGTCTGTCTGCTGTTTAGTGCTCAGCAAGTAGTTTGCGGTAAAGTTGTGGACGAGTACGGAAAACAAAACGAATCCGAAACAGTCAGCTGAAAGACGCTAAACTGAGTATATGTCAGGAGAGCTGCAGAGTCTGTGCAGCCGTTTTTAACATGGTGTGGGAAACAGCTGTTCAGAGGTCTGTTACCAGGCTGCCTGCTGCCACATTTAGTCGTTAGTAGCCAGGAATGGAGGGAAAAGTCCAAACACAGGTACGAAGGATCAAGTGTATGAAGGGCGGGAAAACTATAAGCTGTATATAAGAAGTGAACTGAGCCAACGTGATGGTCTACGGACCGCCATTTTGATTTTTTGGAGCCAGAAATAGCATCTGAGCCTCTGATGGATTAGTCAAGAAGTAGCATACCTCACTTCCTGGTCTATTTTCCTCTAAATGGGACCATCATTTACTGAATGAACATCCTGCTGTGCTGAAGAAGCGACTGAGACCATAAACTCATCAGGAAAATGTTCACTGAGCTGATAAATCAGGAGAGAAGTCGACTCATTGTCTCGTTGACTTCCATCCAATCAGGAGCCAGTGGAGTCGCCCCCTGCTGGACATTAGAGAGAATTCAGGATTAAGGCTCTGGAAGCTACGTCTGATTCTTTGCACAATCTGTGTGGAAAAACATACAAAAGAAAGGTAGAAGAAGACAAGACTACTAGGAAATAGAGACGTGAGAGCCAAACTAAATACTCAGAAAGTCTTTAGAATAAAAATCAGAGCACAGAGACGGAGACCACAGAGGTGGATCATGACAACTTGCAGTGTGGATCTATGCTACGTGGCTAAATGTTAAGCTAATGTAACCAAGCAAGCACTCAGTTACATTAATGTTTCATTATTGTTGGATATTGAGAGTTTCTTTGCAGAGGAAACCAGTGCAGCTCTGCTGGCGGCAGTGTTTCTCAGCAGGCTTCACTACTTCACCAGTTGTGAAAATGGGTCGACTGTCACCGGAGAACGTCTCTAACGACCCGAGACAACCCACCTCGAGATCAGGGTCAGACCTGTCGGGGTAGCTCTTTGAAAAATGTTTTTTCAGTTACGCGACGGGCGATTAACATGCTGACACATTCGTACGTGCTCTCATTGCTGATTGTCAAAATCTCCCCCCCACTGGCGGAAAAAGTCTCTCCTGAAGATGAAACAATCCCACAAACCTGCCCTGAACTTTAAATGTTGCACGAGTCCTGGTGCCTGCGACATAATCATGTCAACCTGTTAACATTATTACATGACAGGCATCAGGACTAACTTCATTTCATCCATGCTCATCATTGAATTAACTGAACCTCGAGCTTTAGTACTGAACATTTTATTCACAGGCTGGAAGATCCTGCAGCTTCACCTGCAGAAGCTTCTGGTAGAAAAGAAATAATAAAATATATATATATATATCATCTGACATCTCTCCTTTTAACTCTAAATTGCCTCATTTGCAGTATTTCAGCTCCACTGTGTCCTATCTGACGACTTCATTTCCTTCATCTTAAGAAATAATAAATGTGAAATGACAAATGTGAAATTTATCAAAGCTTTACGACATTTCTGTCCTGTGAGTGTGGGGAGGAATGCCTGCTACGATGCGCCGGTCGGCATGGAGAAATGTAATTTTACTCATCATTTGTCAGAGCCTCCGTGCCGACCCGCGACTATTTGGGTTGCATTATCCAGCAATGTGCAGAAATATATTTTTTTTTAGATAGAAAATAAACAGTTATACTATTTCACTCAGTCTCCAGTGTCCAATTTGAGTCTTTCTCTCGATTTTAAAGGTGGAAATAGAGTTTGAAATGTGCCTTTGTGTTAAAGTAAAACGTGTGTGAGGAGCTCACCGTCCTGTCCTGCTTCTCTCACATCTTTAGAATAACGTGGGTGTGCAGAAGAAGCAGGCAGGTCACTGATGTTAAAAGTAGGGGGGGTCTGAATGTAAAGAATGATAACAATGCTGAGGCAGAGGGTGGTAGACTGTCCTGACAGCAAACGTGTGAAAAATCACAGCTTGTAAGACTTCCTCTAATGATATCTCTCCGTATTAGTATCAAAAGCAGAAAAGGTCACAGTGCCACTACCAATCGAGCAGGAATTCACATCTTGTACATTTCCAGGGTTATGAGGCCAAAAAAAAAAAAAGCAGGAAAAAACAAGAAAATGAAACGAAAAATGTGAGCTCACTTTGTGGTAACAGCCTCCTGTCTTCTGTCTCTCTGTGCAGATAATGTTTATAGGAAGTGTCTTGCCAACGGGACGTGGGCGCTGAAGGGGAACTACTCCATGTGTAAGGCCATACTTCACGAGGAGGTAAGACGCCAGTGTGCCGTGCTTGTGCGCATGTGTCCTGATTAATGAGGCTTCTCGGAGCATGAAGCTAATCAAAAGCCAACAACAGAGACAAGGTTAGCGGTGGAAGATGAGTGCGGCAGGTTGAGCGCAGGCTTATTTATAGTAAATAAGGATTCAGGTTTGGTTGCTCAGATCCCGCAGCCTTAAAAGGATAATACAGACACTAAAAATACTGTGAATGTGCAGTGAACTGCCCGAGAGCATCACTGGAAGGCATCTGCTTCAGAAGCACAATGGATGTTTTGAATTTGCATTAAATAGGCGTCGGCACGGCTGCTTTAATGTCATCTCGCACAAAGTTGCGGCGGCTCGGCTGGTCTTATATATGTAGGTGGGAGCCTGAAATCGGCGAGTCATCCTGCAGCTATTTCCCTTTTGAGCACACAAATGTGTGTCATTTTGTAAATTCCTCAAAAGAAACAGCATTGTCCTCCAGCGATGGGAGCAAGTTTACAGAAGCAGGAGGGAAAACACAGTCGGTCGGATTTGGTTGAAAGCAACAGCGTGCTGCTGTTATGGTCCTGCTGTGCTCCAGATTTTCATCCATTCACATGCTGCTGGGTTTTTTTTTTTCAGCCTCCACCTGGACGGTGTATTGTCGTGCAGATGTGATGGCGATGAGCATTTATTTTAATTAGGATTGAATACAGGACAAAGCATTCAAACAGAACACGCTGACCTGAATCAGGATGTAAAAAGAAGACGCTTGGAGGATTGTTTGTAAAATATAAAATCTCATGACGGAAATATGTGACAGTGTGTTTGTCTTGCCCGGTTTGACCATCTGCTGAATCTGAATATTGAATAGTTGTGTCTGTAAACACTGTAAACTGAGCTGCTTCAATAAGCTCTGTGTGCTTTCTTCAATCCGTTTCTAAGACGATGTAATCTAGATCCTCATCCTGCATTTCAAGAGTGAAGCCGAATTGATTCTCTTTTTTTCCACTAATCCCATGAAAAGACCACAAACTCTATTTGTGTCTGTTTCCAAAAACACTGTAGTTTTTAGTAGATGTTAATCAAACCAGAGGAAATGCTGCTTCTGTTGGGGACTACTTTCAGCAGCGGAATAATACACATTTGGTGCTCCACTAAGTATTTATAGCAACAGGATGGTTTTAGTGGATAATCAGACTGAACTGCCGTTAATCATTTAATATTTGTTCGTCAGGGGGAATTAATACTTAACAACTTTTAAAACTAATCTGTAGTGAGTCACATATCGCTGTTGCTAACACGGCAGCTGTGTAGGAGCATTTAGGTAGATTCAGAGCCTGACGTAGTGGAAACCACATGAGTTATATGACCCTGGTGTCTGTGTGCAGGGTGTGGAGCTGCGATCGAGACGCAATTAGCCTAGCGTAGCTTTGCTCAGCGTGAAGTCTGGGAGCGGAGTGAGGCAGCTAACCTGGTGTCTGGCTTCCACTGTTCATGCTAGGTTGAGCTAATTGCTTTTTCAGTTCCTTAACACACGAACACAAGAGTGCTATTGATCTTCTCCTCTAATTCTCAGCAAGAAAGCAAACAAGCAGTTTTTTTTTTTTTTGTCCGAAAGGTCAAGCATTTCCTGTAAGGAGTTTTTGGAGGGATATTTTTCATGTACGTCTGCAAAGATCTGACTGGGAAGACAGAATGAACAGTGTGGTTTTAAATTATTTAGTTTTATGGGGCTCAAACAATACTTGTTGGTGGGATTGATTGACTGATTGACTGACTGTGGTCTTTTTTTACGGGGGTTTGTTACCAGTAAGAAAAACCTAAAACATCCTCTTATTCTTTAAAGGATTGTGTCCAGCGTGTGAAGACATGTCGACCACCTCCATCATTTAGGTTACCAGATGCAGTACATTTGTACTTTATAGATCTGTGAGCATGAGGAAACAGTGATGTGGACTGAGAGCCTTCATTTAGTGTTTTCCTGAAGACTCTCCGGCTCTGATGTCCAATCGATCCCTCCAGAAGATGGATATGGAGTGTCTGACCTTTTAAAAATGTGTGTTTGATTTTTTTTTTTTTCCTTTTGTAGCAGTAAAATAAATCACCAGGAGGCAGCGGCGGAGTGATTGACATCAGGCAGAGGGGGGGGGGAGCAGCCTCTTATTAGAGTTCAGCCTGTACTGAAGCGGATATTCACTGGTCCCAATAGAAAGAGAAACTGTGTGGATCAAAGATTGCATGAGAAGAAAAATCCTCTTTTCCTTCAGGACTCGCTGGAGGTTATTTTCTCAAATATATGATAAGTGTCTTTGTTGTTTCTGAGGGGAGCAAAGTGAGTCAGGCCCACACATTTTGTGGGACCTGAGGCTAGTGGTGGGTGGGTCCTATATTATCCTCTTGTCGTCCAGCCTCCTCCTCTCAGGCTCAACTCACAGCTCTGCTATCCATTTTAAAAACCTCCTGAGTGCCTGATTTATGTCCTGGTGTGTGAGCCGGCCGTGCACAAGTCAGTGTCTGTTAAAGGGCTGATTCATATTTTTCTTTAGGTCAATATCCCAGCATGCATACTCACATGTGCGCTGAAAGAGTAAATCTCTCAGCGTGCTCCTTCTGTCGCGCTACCCTTGAAAAGATCCCAATATAGCGTCTTCCTGCTGTAAAAGATGGGGCGCAGAATGTCCTTGTTTGGTGAAAAAATGTATTTTACTGCAGCTGAGGGATATGTTCTGGTTCTTACATTCAGGATTTTTTTTTTTTTCTTACAGGATCAAAACTCCCACACTGAAAAGAATAACTCAGACTGCTGAAGCCTCATATTAGCTTTGGCTGAACTTTACAACTTTTATCCAGACAACAAAACAATCTACAAATACACGTATTACTGCGGACACAATGAGTAAGCAGCTGTCGCATCATTTGCTCTCTCATTCGCTGCCGAGGCCGCACAGGTAGACAGAGGAGGACAGAGGAAACATGAGTCCTGCACACACACTCGTTTATAGACTACATTTACACACACCACAGAAGAAGACGTCTTTACCAGTTAATCAACATTTAGAGAAATAAAACGCTGCAAATAGAGGAAACACAAACTGAAGGTTGCAAGTAACAAATGTTTGTTTTTTTTCTCTTTTAGTTTAAACATTCGGATTGAATTTTAGATTTTAATTAAACTAGTAATCAGCAAAAGGCTGAATTAATGTGTTGTTTGTTTTTTCACTTCACTTTCACTTGTGTTTTATTTATTTGCATGTGTTTTCTTCTCCTAAGTGTTTCAGGGCCACCGGCTTTGTGAAAAGCCCCAAAAACACTTAAGTTGAGCAAAAAAAGAAGTTGTCGATTCCTTTTTGTTTGATAGCAACAATGGATGTTCTTCAAATGAAACATGGGAGGTGTCTGAGCCAGAAACAACATCCTTCTGGCACACAGTTTGGTGGGATGCAGCCAGGAAGGTGCACTAATGGCAAAGGTGTTTTTACTTTTCTACATGGCCACGCTCCGAGGTGAGGCGACCTGTCTGCTGCCGTCATCTCCTCCTGGCCGCCTCTCGTTTCCTCTCCAGTCTCTCTGCGAACTCTGTGGCTCCTGTGTGTGTCAGTAGCCTCGGCACAATGGGCAGACGGAGATAATGATGCACACTTTCAGACAGCCTCTCCTCCAAGGTTTTCATGGTGCAGCTTTACACACACAAAAAGTAACAAGTGGTTGTGTGAAGAATGGGAAAAAAGAGGACTAGAGGTCAAATCCTGGCTACTTTCACAGCTCCTTGTACCCACAGGTGTGAATATTAACCGTTAGAGAACCGGCCCAACAACCATCGGCCCCTGCACACATTAACCAAACACCAAACAGACGCTGGTGTACATTCATGGCTCAGGAGGGAATCAAGCGATCAAGATATCATGAAACTTGTCCAGTAAAGCTTTAGAAGAAGAAGAAAGAGTTAAAGATTTGAGCCGCTGCAACAAAATGAAGTGAATGGGAAAGCTGTTTCAGGGTGGGTGGGGCGGGGATTAAACAAACCCACATTTAATCTTGGCGTACACACCAGTAGGTTACATAAATCCACTTACAGCACAGATTACTGTTGCTAGTGTGGGTAAAATCCGATCACAATGGATATCTGAGTCGCAGACAGTGGTGTTAGGCGCCGATTCAGAGGAAGATGTGTCCGTGTTCTGTGTAAAACCTTCAGCTACAGCAGCAGTACCACAGCAGCAGTACCACAGAGCGGATGTGAGTGCGTGCACGTTCACAAGCCGTCCAGTAGTCATATTTCAAAACCAGGGGCAGAGCTGGAGGCGGCACAGGACCCCCTGAAACCGATTGGTAGCCTGGCTTATTAGTTTTAGAATTACTGAATAAACAAATGACCACAAGGAGATGAAAGACAGCTGAAATTATGTGGAACGACCACGGAGAGAAAACAACCTCAAAGAGGCACAAAAATAGCTTCTAACACATGCAAAAGGAAAACAGAGACACAAAACAACTACAAAGACACGCAAAAGGACCCCAAAGACACTAAACGACTCAAAAGACGTGCAAAAAGACAACAGGGAGACGAAAAACAACGACAAAGACGCACAAAGCGACTGCAAAGACGTGCAAAAGGACCTCAAGGAGACACAAAACGGACTTGAAGGCATCGCAAAGGATGACAGAGAGACAAGAGTCTGTCGGAGGGGTGGGGGGGCTTTTACATGTATTTTAATGGGGCTCCAGTATCTTATAATCCATCCATGGCTGCAGGTTATTTGTTATTTGGATCTATAATAGCATCTTTTTTATTGCTATTATCTTCATATTGGAATATCTAGTTGTTTATTTGGCGTTGATTCATTACACAGAATGAACAGCAAAACTATTAATGATACACAGTTTGATATTTCTTCTTTAAAACTGTGCCAAGTCCGCCCACCCGCATTCAAAAGTTTCCAAACCCACTCTTGATCAAAAGCACAACAGGGGGTCTACCGGAATAAAAAGAGGATTTTCTGTCCCGAGCCTGAGAATATTGTTTCAGTAAATTAGAAATACCCCAAACACTCATCCTGTGTTTCTGTTGTCCCTGCAGAAAAAAGGCAAGATGCACTACCAAATCGCTGTGATCATAAACTTCCTGGGTCACTGCATCTCCATGGTGGCTCTGCTCATAGCCTTCTTCCTCTTCTTGTGTTTGAGGTAAGTGTTGGTCTCACTGCCACCAGTCCGCTGATAATCCTAAAGACATCCTTGATGTGACAGAAACGTCAGTATTCCTAAGATCCCTCGTTCAAAGAGCCCCTCGTTCTTATTCAAAAACCATTTGGTCATGGGATGAAACATTCCCTATCTCAATCCCGCAGATGTAAAGGGGTTTAGACGCCCGCAAAAACTAGGGCACATTTTCCCACAAATGGGAATAATATACCCATCTCAGGAAGCGGCAAACTAAACTAAAGCGGTCTTGCAGAGGCCTGCTGGGAGAAGCGGTGGAGGTGGAATGGGTTTCTCTGACAAACCAAAGTAAACCGTGCGTTAACGAGAGAAAGGTCTTAGCACCCTCCACAGCCGGGGCTGTTATCGATCCCCGGGGCACCCGAGGGAGTGAGAAAAGCGTGAAAGGGCACAGAGAGACATAATAAATAGGAGTTTTACAGGACAGCGTTTATGCACAACCCGTGTTTGTGGGCCACAGCGGCTCGGACGGGGAGGGGGCAAAGGAGGGCGAGTGTCGGCCGGCTAAAAATGGCATTAGGGTAGTGAAAGAGTTTGACATTTATTACTCACCGTCTTCACTTTTTAATGAGAAAGAGTAGAAGTTAAGGGCAGGTTGCTGCAGCCACTGAGACGGAGGGAAAAGTTGACGGCTGAGGATAGAAAACTTCCAATTTAAAAGTTTTATTTGAATGATTTGCTCCACGTGGGAACACAGGACTCTCCTGGGTGATTCAGTGTTCGGGCCATTAAGTTTAAACATTTTAGCTTTGTGAAATGTGTTTATATGGAAACTGCATTTACAATCTTTGCATCTGAATCACGTATGAGCTGCTGGAGGAGGAGGAGTCGGGAATCAAACCACCAACCCTGACATTAGCTGCACCTGCTGAGCCGGCTGGTGTCTCGATCTGTTGACAATCTAGTCCCCAAATTTGCCGAAAACTGAGCCTGAATCTGAGAGGGAACTCACATAAACTGCTAAATGTTTCATCAGGTTTGTAGAAAGTGTGAGTTAAGCTTTCGCTCTGCGTTAGTGCTGCAGGTTTTAGTCTTCTAAACGAAGAAATCCAGTCCTGGTGGACTCACTGCTGCCTCCTTACTTCCCGATGCAGCGCTGCAGATGGGTGGTGGTGCGGCTGAATGATCCCTCTCTGGGGGATCAATAAAGGATTATCTTATCTTACCTTGAACACAGAACTGAAGCCACTGAAGACAGAATCAGTGCCGCTGATCGCTCAGCAAAACACGGAAACTCCACCGACAGCAGCGACGGCTCTTTAACTGCATCTGAACTATTTGACTCGGCGGATGAACTTCAAACGATTCCTAATTGCATCCTCCGGTGTTTTATTCTTCTGCTCCTCCTCCTGTTTTTGCTCCGACTGTCAGTCACCAAAACACTTAATATGTGCATGAAACTAACTGGGACTTTACTCTTTGACTTTAAAACTTTATTTGAAGGCACCTTTCATACGATCCTGCAGCCCAAAGGGCTTCACGTGACAAGATTACAACAATAAAGCAACAAGATATAGAAAAATCAATGATGAAAAGTCAATAAAATGAAACAAGATGAAGTTAAAGGATGAAAAGAACATAAAAACCAATGATTGGATTTCAAATCCAGACTAAAAAGATCCGTCTGTAATGTTTCTTTACCCTGGAACTCCTCTTTTCGTCCTCTTTGAGACGACCGCTCCCCTCCACCTGCACCTCCATCACCCGTTCTGTCAGTTCAGGAAGAGGAAGATGTAAATAAATCAGACCGTGACCGTTCTTTCTTTCTTCATTCTTGCCAGCGGATATCCGAACACACACCTCTGACCCACACTGCCGCTGCACACGAGCTAACGAAGGCACTTTCATACGTTTGAGTCACATTTGATCGGATGTGCTTATGTGCTGAATGAGTCATCAGAAATACATTAATGTCGTCTATGGAAAATGAGTCTTAATGTTCCTCGGGGGGGAAATTCACATTACATTACAGCAGCAGCACAGAGAGAACAGATAAGGAGCGATTTGAATGACATGAATAGAAAATAAAATAAGAAATCAAAGAGCAGCGATGAAAACTACATACTGTAAAGCTGACACTGTAATTAATAATAATTAATAAGTCATTTTATTATTCATTATATTATTTTCTTTATAGTAGTATTTCTTCTATTCTGATTACATTAGCTAGTATTACATTATTCCTGTCTGTGTGTGTGTTTCTTCATACGTTAAACAGTATATTTTATTATATTATATTATCAATCGTGCCTTTATTAACATACTTATATTAAATACTGTATTTAGCTCATTCGTCAGGGCTGCCAGAGCTGCACTGTGCCAACATTTGCACAATTCACGTAAAAAGTCTACAGTAATTAAATGTTTCTTATGTATAACGTGTTTTTAAATGTTTCTGGTTCCTCAAATCTCTCATGTTATATTTATTTTTGTAATTCAGATAGTTTTTATTGCCTCTTAGTGCTGCTGTAAGATGCAGAGTTCCCCTCAAGTCTCATAATAATATGTTAAAGTGCTTGTGTCATACATATTTACAGTATGTAAAGGTACTTTGTGCTTCTCTTTACTTCTACTCCACCACGTTTTGGAGGCAGATATTGTCCTTTTACTTCACGTCACAGCTTTAGTTACTTTAAACGAAACAAAAATCAACTAATAAATGATGATGTATTGTTTTAAACAACCCAGCTGTTTATAACCAGACTAAAATTAGCTCCACTTTTACCAGCTGCAACATTAAAGTGAAGAACACGTGAATATATAATAATAATAATAAACATAATTCTGTGCATATGGAGTACTTTTACTTCTGGTACTTCGAGTGCATCTTGTTTTGTTTTATTATGCAGGACTTTTCCTGAAACAGAGACTTTGAGTCTTTTTTTTACATTAATAAAAAGATCTGAGTCCTTTTTTTTTTGTATTCACTTCACTGTGTCTCTAACTAAGACTTGTGTGCAGGAGTGTTCGGTTTTCCTCTTAATTAACACACATCAGGCCCCACCGGCAGCACGCCAACAGAAGTGAGGTCACGCGGCGTAATGAATACGACTGTTTGAAAAAAAACTCTCTGCTTGTGCTTCTGGCGCCGCGGCCGCTGCCTTTGTGGCGCTAATGGCAGCTCCAGTGACAGTGTGACACAGTAAGGGGCAAACCAGCTGCCTGTTTGTGGGACAGCACACTTTGTAAATCATAAATTTATATAATTTTGCGCCCTTAAGGCGTCTTTTTCTGCTTCTGTACTGTAATATAATTATTCAGAACAGCAGTCGTCTTCTGCTGTTGTGCTAATCAGGCTTTTATTTTCCTTAAGAGCTCCACGGTTGATTAAAAAAACCGCAAAACAATAATACGATGCAACTGGAAAACCGTCTGCACAGTCAGCACAAAGCCCGCGCAAGTGACACCTATTAAGAATTGATGCATACTGAAAAATAAATCATGACATTCATGGTCGGCGGAGGAGGAAGCGGCCTCTGCTCGCTGATAATGCCGTCAGCTGGTGACAACAAATGAAGCTGTCACTACAGCGTTGGTTTGTTCTGTCCGTTCGCTTGTGCGCTTCTATTTTCGCCCGCTCGCTCTGAGGCAGTTGAGGGAGATTTTAATTGTATCCTAAGGTCGACTTATTTACAGCATTAAAAAAACATCAGAGTTTCAGGACGTGACACAAACAAGAGTGCAAACAGCGGGAATGAAATGTTACTTCATATTATATTAGGCATGAGGGGGCACTGGGGAGTGATGGGAAATGTTACTTTGAGGCTAAATCTCTTCATTATTCATATTCATCATCTTGGTTTTCTGTTTTTCAGCGATTACTTTAAGGGAGATCTCATAGTAGAAGAATAGTTAAATACTGCCAGTTTAACGTCTTTGTTTTAAATACACCAGACTAAGTAAGCAGGAAGATGTTTCATTAGTTTGGTCACATTTGCTTCTACATTTTATTGTTTTTTTTAATCTTTCTCCTCAGTGTGAGCTCATCTTCAGCGGGAGAAAAGTTTACAAAGAAGCATAAACATGTGAGTTTGTTCTCCTCTGTTCGTCTCGCAGGAGCATCCGCTGCCTGAGAAACATCATCCACTGGAACCTCATCACCGCCTTCATCCTGAGGAACGCCACCTGGTTCATCGTCCAGCTGACCATGAGTCCCGAGGTGCACGAAAGCAACGTGGTGCGTATTGTACACCTTCGTCTGTCAACACATAGCACTTTGGGAAACTTAAAGGAAGTCAACAAGTCAATCACTGCGTCTGTCTAACACAAAGCCTGAGATGCCTGATTCCAGTGGAGCACCATGGAGACCCATTAGACCCTTTGAATTGTGCCATGAGTCACAAACATGATAGATTTAGAGTTTTTCACTCTAAAGAAGTCGCAGTCTGTCGCAAAACATGTGTTTGGTGTCAGGATGTCGTCACAGGAGCAGGCAGACGTTCGTTCTTTGGCCTCCCGGCTGATAAAAGCCGAAACACATCAGGTCAGATAACGTTATGTTAGCGTAGTTAGCTAGCAGGATGTAGCTCACTGAGTGGTTTCATACAAACATCACGTCTATAATTCTCAAACGGGATCTAAGAAATTATTTGACGTGTCTCAGTCGTGTCTCACCCCTAAAACACCTTTTAATATCACTTATCTGCCTCTTCTGTGCTCCACTGTTGTCCAAAAACTCTTCTATAACACATCATTAATACTGTATTATACTATTTTATACCACCATTCCATACATTTTACAATCTTATCTATCTTTAATAAGCCCACAGTCCCACAGACAGTCGTAATAATGTCTCATATTTACTTCAGTTGTATAATGAAATGCATTAATACTAATATAATTCAATATTAATGATTCAAATCAAATTATCCTGCTTATTCCCATGAAAAATGTGGTATTTTTAGTATTTGGAGCCGATGAGAGGCCTCGGTAGCACACAGCTGATACTGAAAGGGTTAAAAACACAACAATAACCCTCACTGTAAAAAAAAAAATGTCTAAAATTGGATTTGCATCACACTCAAAGTGACCCTGATGGTTACTGTATGTTGATGCCACCTGGCGCTGCACACCACCTGGAAAGACATCACTGAATCATTATCCCTCTTCCTGGGCTGCCACATCCCTCTTCCTCCCCCCATCCTCCCTCCATCCTCCTCTTCCTCCCTCCATCCTCCTCCTCCTCTCACCGGCAGACATCAACAATCAACCTGAACAGGAAGAACAATAGATCACTCCTGCACTGGAAAGGATCCTCCGGGTCGTCTTTCAATCATTTCCTACAAAATCCTACATCTGAACACGTTTTCATCTGTTTTAAAACCGGCGTTCGCACCAGAATACACACACACACACACACACACACACACAAATAACAATAAAGAAAACGAAGCCAACAGGCACGAAGACGAGGGAGAGCAGGCGTATTTATTAATTTAAGTGTGTGTTATTTAATCATTGTTATTACAGTTATTGTCTTTATTTATTATTTCTATTATTGTTACGATGGTTTTTATGACTGTGATATGTGGACATTACGTCTTGACACACACACACACACACACACACACACACACACACCAAATCAAAACAACACCTAATGCCACTTTGCTCTTGTGTTTCCTGACTTGTATTAATTGTCCCGTCTTGTGTTCATTGTTATGTTTTCTCTGTGTCGTCCTGTCTCTTTGTCTTGTAATTAAAATAAAAACAAAGAGCCGAACTGTTGACATGTTCGCTGTAGTTTATTTAGACTCACTGAATGCTATAAATACTCGGTAGGGCACCAAACTTGGATTCATCCGCGGCTGAAAGTAGTCCCAAGCAAATGCTCTGTATTCTCCTATTTAACATCATCTGTGTGCAGTTTTTTTTAAGGTTTATGTCTTCGGTAGATAAAAATGGGCTTGTAGCTGAGAGCCTAACACGTTGTTGACTTTGGTCTTTTCATGATATTTATTGGCAATAAGAAGAAAATGTAGTAGAACATCAGATTTATCCTTTAAATAGTTTATGACATCCGCCAAATATACTCCTTAATCCATCCTTTGATAAAGGAAATTATTAAACAAATGTTCCTCATGCTATAAATCTCTTTGTTGGCAGTAAAGTAAGACGAGCTGCATATTTTGACAAGTTTATCTCTGTCGGAGATATTGAAAAATTCTTCCCCCGTCGGTGCCTTCAAGGACAAATCCAGTCCATTCATGAGCTTCACCTCATAGGTGTCAAATTAAAGAGAAAGAAAAAGTGCCGTAATGAGATCTGGTAAAGTTTTTGTGTTGTGAAGGCCACATCAGTTCCATCATTGTTACACTCATCAAACCATTCACTGAGTCCAGCCCAGTCTTTTCTATAGAGCTTTACTTCGACTCCCTGCTGCATGTATGTTGCAGGGAGATGAAACTTAAAACGTGGATTTTGTTGCTGTAAAATGTCTAACTGCAGAATTTATCTTGTAGATTTGGTGCCGTCTCGTCACCGCCTCCTTCAACTATTTCCACTCCACCAACTTCTTCTGGATGTTTGGAGAGGGCTGCTACCTCCACACCGCCATCGTCCTCACCTACTCCACCGACAAGCTGCGCAAGTGGATGTTCATCTGCATCGGCTGGTGTACGTACGCTCGCTGTTTCACTGTTTTAACATCAACGCAGCTGCACAAAACCTCAAACAGTACTTTCAAGTCTTTATGCTAAGATAAGCTAAGCTAACCTCCTCCTGGCTTTAGCTCTGAACTTTGCATACAGACATGGTGAAATCTTGAAGATCCTTTTGGTTTAACCACAAACAGCCGTTATAGCGCTCTCTGCACACACACACCAGACTCCATTCACAAAAACAGTCATTTTACTTTGCAAAACTCAGAAGTGGCCAGTCCACTGCTGCCTTGATTGGTTAGTTTGTTTTTCTTATTTCATATTACACAAATATAGTGTGGGATCCAAACTAACCCTTTAAAACACCAAATTCACACAATAACACAAACAAACTAGCTGATTGAGACGGCGGTAGACCAGCAGCTCCCATGTAAAATTAGTGTTTTTCTCAATGGAGTTTGGTGGCTTTGAACCAAGCGATATAAAGCCTGTTTCTGGTTAAACCAAAAAGATCTTCCAGGTCTATCTCTGTGGGAATCCTTTTTGTAACGTTATCAGACGATCTGAGCCTGTCAGCGGCAAAAAAACAGCACTTTTAGTCGATGTACTTTGCAGCTCATTTGCTGCCTGTTCTTGGCTGCCGGCTGAAGTGATCAATAGGACCAATTCTAAAGGTTTCTGTACCCACCAGTCAATTCAAACTCAAAATGTGCAAAAATAGGGCCCAGGTTTAAAAATGCCTGAGTTATTCTTGAAGGTCAGATACAAATGTACCCAACAATGGGAGCAGATGACTTGATGGAGATACCAGCATTTCGTGTGGCAGCTGGAAAATATATTGGTGGTGGAGTTCACTAACACCCCGTTTCACACTGTCAAACCAAACTATGTGCTGTTGAGATTAGGTGTATTGTGCCAGCTGGATTACATTTCCCCCAGGGCAGCGTGAAGCCTCCGTGTGAAGGAGGAATGGCAGCACATTTCAGAGCGGCTGTGAAAAAAAATAAATAAGATCAAATTTTATTTGCTTCGCTTAGCTTTAACTCAGGCTTCAAGAGCAGGGATATTATTAAGGCTGAAAGCTATGGACAAGAGATGAGGAAACTAGACAAATTACATTTTTCTGTGCGAGTATATTTTCCCGAGGTCTAACGTTACACTGATGGCAGTATATTACTAATGAAGTGGAAAGTTTCCAGAGACGTGAGACTTATATGTGTGACGTGGCAGCTGGCAGCGTCCTCATGCTCCCGTTGGTGTCGCTTACTCTCGACATAAGCGGCGGCCGCTCGTCTGCCTAACTATACCGCTATAAGTCAGCAAATCAGACGATCGCTCCGCATTATCATCAAGCAGAGTCCAGCTTTTCATTCATTCACAAAGAAATGTTCAGAGGGTGACAAGTCTTGGCTTGCATCTTTGGCTCACAGCATGAACGCAGCGATTGCTTTTGACAGAGCTTGGCAGGCGTCGGTGCAGCGATGAAGGAAAAAAAAAAAAAACCACCAGGATTTCATATTGCGATGTGAAATCCCCCGATGTGATATATTGTGGTGTGAATAGATGAATAGCAGGGAAAGATGAAAGAAAATGTCACTTTGTTGTGTTTTTTTGTGTGTGTGCCTCGCAGGTATACCGTTCCCCATCATTGTGGCGTGGGCCATTGGGAAGCTGTACTACGACAATGAGAAGTAAGGCCTCTGTTGTGACAGTGAGATATTCAATGCAACTTTTTTTAATCTTTACTAATAAAAGGACGAGGGCAAAGTCAAGCTGTATTTCATTAAGGGGATGGATGTCTATTAATAACCTGCTGTAATCACATTCGCATTGTACAATATTCTTAATTAGACATTACCCCAGCGGCCATTTTCACTTTGATTGGGAGCACTCAGGGCTTGATTGATGTAAGTGGTCTCTTTTTGTAGCCATTATCAGGTAAATGGACTCAGCAGTGAGAAAAAAAACCCAGACTGAAGCTCATTTTTAGCTGTAATTCAAGTCCTTAAAGGTTAAGGGTGGTTATATTCCTTATTTTTGTGTTTTTGTTATCTTATTTGTCACATCCTATCTTCATAAAACAGGCAGACGTCGAGGAAATGTCCCCAAATTTGGCTCAAACGTCCATTCGGACAAAAGGATGAAGTGATCGGACTTTGGCAGTCGAAGATCAGAGATCACTGTGACCTTTATGAAACTCAAGAATCATCCGCTAATTATTCACACAAAACGTCTAATAGGATTAAATGATGGAGTGGTGACATTTCATATGCAAAAGGTCAAAGGTCAGCTTGACTGTGACGTCATGATCAGCAAAAAAAAAAACACTTTTCTGGCCGCCGTTCAACGCCATAACTCAGGAACAGAAGGGGGGACCATATTTCACATTTGGTTGGATACTCGGTGACACTAATCTTCGGTCTGGACAGACGTGGATGTAAACTGCTGCTTTTCTAGTTGAGTAATTCGAGTTATTGTCAACAAATCCCACTAAAAAAGACAAAAAAACAACGGTGAAAATATCCCACAAACAAGCACTCTGTGTATCTGAGGCCTGATTTATCTTTTTTCCCTCCGTGCCAAAGAGCTGCATTGTTGTCCAGAAACCATTAAAAACACATCTGTGAGCCGCACTGTTGCACTGGGGACATTTTCCTTCATTACCATCAACACACATTGTCCTGCTGCCCCAAATACTCACCCAGTGTGCATCAGGAACAACTTTATCTGGACACATCCAGCTCTGCGTGCACGCTAATACTAATGTAAACACACCACGACACAACAAGCTATAGAAATAAGATCAGATATTCCTTTATTAGTCCCACGACGGGGAAATTAGAGCAATATTAAGTGGATTTTTTGTTATTATGGTGAATGAGTTTGTAGTTTAAAACAGACGGACAATTTAGACTCACGTTTGAGTTCAGCTGATGAATTTAAGTCTAATATTAACTCTTATTTTAGCTCTTTTTTGGTCTCCATCAGCTCTTATTTAGCTCTTTCGCTGCTAAATGCTCCACTAAGTTCACTAGCGAGTCTGCAACAGCGTCTGTCTGTAGTTTGGTGCTGAGCAGGAAGTGGACAGTCGCTTTAATATATATAAGCAGCTTTGAATATACATGATATAGACAGATAGGTGTTGTGCTTGCTGACAATAGTCCCCAACAGATGCACTAGTTATTCCTGTCTGAGTAACATTTTATAAAAACCACAACATTCACATGTTTAAAAGAAAAACCGCTGAGCCTTTTTTGGAAAAAAATGAAACCACATATTTGTGAGGAGCTTTTAAAAATGTGCATCTTTAGCAGGAACCTGAACGTTTGGGCCTGAGAGCCACAGAGGAGGCGGAAAGTGATGAGCTTTCAGGCTTTTCTTGGGATTTGTTGACGATATGAAAAATACAGAGCAACACAAGTCTTTTCCTTCCTATTTACTTCCAAGTGAATAAATCAACCTGCGCAGAAAGGGTTTTTCAGCGCTGTGAATTTTATATTACTTTATTTCATATTAGTATTTCACTTTTCTTGTTTCCCAGTGCAGCAACCTGCCTTATTCTTCCCTAACTTCTAGAAAATAATTCACATTTTATTGATTAATTCAATTTATTTTAACTAGTTGTGTTAAACTAGCAGATGTTTTCATTTGATTTATAAACCTCGGCCCCATTTGTACATGTTTTGGGTTTGAAATTACTTGCATGCACAAAAACTTTTGATATTGGTGTAGAAAATCGCTGGGAGCCGAAAACGGGCAATGAACAAGCTATCATGGCTGTTATGTTGTCCTCTGGGGCACCTGCACCAGATCAAAGCATGTGTCTGACAGCATTACAGAAATGATCCGCACAGAGACGGAGCTGTAAGATCCTTTTTGTTTAACCAGAAACAGCCATTTTTATCGTTCGCTTCAAAGCCGCCAAACTCCATTGACAAAACCAGTAATTTTATGCAGGAGTTGCCGGTTTAACGCGGCCTCAGTCAGTCAGTTTCTTTGTGTTGTCGTGTGACTTTGGTGCTTTAAAGGGTTCGTTCGGATTGAGCACAATATTTGTCAAACACACAATAACACAAAGAAACTAAGTGATCCAGGCAGCAGTGGACCAGCCGCTCCCATCTTCTCTGAAGCAAAACTATTGTTTTTGTCAGTGGAGTCTGGTGAGAATGAACCGGGCGACATAACGGCTGTTTGTGGTTGAACAGGATCCTCCAGGTCTCTCTCTGCAGGGATCCTTTCCACAATGCTGTCGGAGACTTAGAATAACAATCTGAGCCTGTCAGTGGAAAAAAACAAGCACTTTTAGTGGGCGTGCTTTGATCTGGCACAGTTGCCCTGTAGGATTACACTATGGCCATCCAGCTACCTGTTCTTGGCTGCTGGCGGAGGTGATCTACAGGACTAATTCTGAAGATTTGTGTACCTGCCAGTCATATTAAACCCAAAATATGTAAAAATAGGGCCCAGGTCTAAAAACATCAGAGTTATCCTGTAAGAAAAGAAGGATTTTTTTGGGTTTGATCATACGTATGATGCATTTGGACGTGTTGAAAGGTAACTTTCTCATGTCTCACGTTCTATAATTCACATTTAAATTAAAATCCAGTAAATTATTGACTGGAAAAACATTTGTCTAAAGCCTTGAGCATGAATGAGGCTATTAATTTGAACTCGTACTGAACTCGGAGGGGAATTCTCCATGAAGGATGATGACTGACAATATAAATATATCTGCCTGTCAGAACTAAGCATGGCTGATTGCCTTTGTTTACATTTCAGATGTTGGTTTGGGAAGCGAGCTGGCGTTTACACAGACTACATCTACCAAGGTCCCATGATTCTTGTGCTAGTGGTAAGAGCCTTTTTCTTCTTTACTCTCGTCCTTCAGAATCTGTTCTATATAACTCGCTGATGCAATTAATCTTCATTATTACTTGAAAATGCCTGCAGGCGTGAAACGCTGAACACCTCAACACATTCCTCATGTTAGCAAACATAAATGTGAAGCAGTAGCATTTAACCTACCAAGGCTTTACCTTTAAATCTCTGCCGCTTGGCAAGTTTGCAAGAAAAATGGGAATTATCTTTTAGTCTGTGGTGAAAAACAAGACTGAAATCCAAGAACATGTCCAGTCTTGTGTGTGTGTGTGAGGAGTTATCTTCTTTCTACCCACACAGGAGGTTTCTCAGGTTGTTTTTTTATTATTTCATCAGATGGTAACTACTCTAAATCTATATGTTGCCACTTTTTTAACCAAGAAAGTTCTGTCTTCTGCAGAAAGCTCCACATTTAGCAGCTAAACTTTAAATCACAGCTCAGAGCAGAGATGATAAAAAACATCTTAAACGAGGCATCGAGCACCTGCAGGATCTCTCCTCCAGCATTCAGAGCTTAGCTGTGTTATTGTGACTCTTCCTCACCCTGCTAAGAGTCCATGTGATGCTCGACGCTCAGCCCTTCGGCAGGGATCATGTGCATGATCCTGCAGATTTTCGCAGATTGGCTGGGGACTCAGCCCGGCTCCTTGTACAAGCTTTAGTCATCTCTCGTCTGGACTACAGTAACTCCCTTCTGGCTCGGCTTCCAAATACTGTCCTCAGTCTTTATCCACATGCATGCTTGCGCACTCAAACCACCATCTCTGCTAATGCTCCCCTCGCTGCAGCTCGTTTTGTCCATTTCTCCGCTCAGTTTGGACCATTTTCGCCCTGCTGGGCCTCTGGTGGTGGAGTGACCTTAGCATTCTTGTCAAAAACAGCACATTCCCTTATCTTAGGTAAAAAAAAAAAAAAAAGTTGTCTCTCCGCAAGGCACTTAATGTGTCTGCCTCTCCTGCCTTACTCACCCCTAAAGCACACATCTGCCTCCTTCAATATCTCTCCACTTCTTTCGCCGAAAATCTCCAGTTTTTTCCTTCAATATCGACTTCTCGGAGGCTGTTATGTGTTTTTCTAGCACTTGATCCTGCAGGATCATCGGCAGGTCACCAGAATATCTGTGGTATCTCCTGTCACTGGGCTGTGGTCGTGAACTTTCCGTGCCTTGCCGTCGGTGGCTTTTGAATGTCTGCAATAAAGCGACGCAGTGTTGTCGCAGATAAATAGAGGATGTTATTAAAATGTTAACATAAGCACTGGTGCGGGGGGTTAGCGTAGATGGTTCCTGAAAGACTGCCATGCATCTGTTCAGGCCAAGGTCATGTCAGCCAGCCCTGGAAAGTATTCCTACAGCTATTTTTACTCACACGTTACGTCATTCACGCCTATTATATGAGCTATTGATTTTGTTATTCGTGTAGAATAATAATCTCAAGGAGCTCTTCAGGAAGTCAAGAAACTTTTGAGCATTATTTACAGATAATGTTCCGATTATTCCGTATTTTTCTTTATTGTCAACGAATCTCAAATGAAAGACAAAAAGATGAAGTGATCCTACTGAACTGATCCTCAGTGTTATGTGTCCTTTGTTCCATAGAGATCCATTGTTACACACACTTTAGCGAGCGTTGAGTCAAACACACACAGTCCTGCTGCCACAGACAACGGTGGGAAACATAAACAGACAGTAACTCCACCATGTAAAAACACTAAAGTACACAAATGTCCTTAAATTGACTCATTATGGAAAATGTTGTAATATTATTTATATATTGTAATATATCATCACTGGTCATATCTGTGAAACTGTTTCTTGTCACTTCTCAGAGTCTGGCAAATAAAAAAAACCCATAAAACAACACAGACTTGTGTAGGCTAGCTGTTTCCCCCTGTTTACAGTCTTTGTGCTAAGCTACGTTAGCCTCCTGCTGGCTGCACAGATGTGAGAGCATCTCCCAGAAAGCCTTGCTTCTCACTCTGTGTGGTCTCTGTTAGCGCTCTGACTGCTACCAGCTTTTCTTTATTATTTCATTTTATTTTTTAACATTTATTGGATAGTGACAGAGGGGGGGACGGGGGAGAGAGAGAGGGGGGAGGACATGGAGTCAAACCAGGGCCACTGTATTTGGAGTCACCATTACAGTCAGATATGTAACAAAACATGTCTGATTACCTTTTAGCATTAATGTTACTGGTTTTAAGCAAGATGTTTTATTTCAAAGTAATTAAAAATATCCATATATATCGACTATGACGACATTATGGAGGTGAGTTCTCCGTAATGTTCACTTGAGGCCTGTTAAGACCAGGAAGCAGCCTTTCTGTGGCGTTAATAGACCCATAAAGAGTCTCATTTTGCTGGGTTTGATTTTCAGATCAATTTCATTTTCCTCTTCAACATCGTGAGGATCCTGATGACCAAACTGCGAGCCTCCACCACGTCGGAGACGATCCAGTACAGGTACATTTACCGCTGCACCTGCAGAGACGCTCTGGCTCCTGTAGACGGTCGCTTGTCTGTCGTGGTTGTCTGACTCCCGCTCTCCTCACCTGCAGGAAGGCCGTGAAGGCGACGCTGGTGCTCCTTCCTCTCCTGGGAATCACCTACATGCTGTTCTTCGTCAACCCGGGTGAAGACGAGATCTCTCAAATCGTCTTCATATACTTCAACTCGTTTTTGGAGTCCTTCCAGGTGTGATTTAGCGACACGCTCGGCCATCTCCAAAAGGCCTCCGCAGACTAAACAGAGTGTGCTGTCATCCTTGTGTGGGTGTGTTTTTGTCAGTGATTGCAGTGAGTGGACAGCAGAATTACTGTGTTCCTCTCTGGAGATGATTGAATGAATGTATCGCGTGTGATAAGCTGCCGTGTACGCGATTAAAACAGGATCAGTGCATTGATGTTTTGAATGCCCTGGTTTCTGATGATGTTTTGTTCCTCTCTTTATCTCCCTCCTCTGCTCACACAGGGCTTCTTTGTGTCGGTATTTTACTGCTTCCTAAACAGTGAGGTAAGCAGATTCACATCCGTTTATTGATCTAACATTTTATACCCCTCTACCCCCCCCACCCTGCCCCCCGCCCCTCTGCTTCACACAATTATTTATAATGCCCCTCTGCTGGCGCTCCCACTCTCCCTTTTGGTGGCTGTTGCTGTGTGTTATTGCAGGGAACTGAGTGATAAAGCTCGAAGCACTTATATTTAGGGCACAATTAAGACTTGTCATGTGCCGACATAAGTGACATCACTTTCTACGCTTTATGACAGCGTCAGCCCTAATTTGGTTCCATGGAGAAATCAGGGGTGAAATCCTCTCGGAATAGCACAGAAATATTAATATGCATGCATGTAGGACTGCTGCTTTATCTTTAATGTCTTATATTTGTATAATTAATATTAGTAGCAGTGGTAGCTGTGATATTTCCATTGATGTGATGATCTTTAATGTGGCACATCTGCACAAGCTAGAGCAAAGGAAATACACTGCTCACTAAAAGTTAGGGATATTCGACTTTCAGGTGAAATATATGGAAAATGTAAACAGTGAATGCTACAGTGATATTATATCATGAAAGTAGGGCATTTAAGTAGAAGCATGCAATGATCATTTCTTAATTTTAAACAATTTATTGAAAGAAAATCTACCAACAGTGGTAGGTAAACCACAACAAAACATGTTCAGTGTCTCAATAAATTGGGACGTGGCCAAAGGACGTCCACTCCTCTCCTTTCTGTGACTCTTCCAGTCTCTGTATCACTGTTCCAACCTCCTGATGACACTCTGTGACCCTCTAAGCTCAGTGAACACCTCCGTCTGAGGACTTCCTGTTTGAAGCCTCCAGTGTTGAGGTGCTGCTGATCAACTGTTAGGTGTCGTCTTGGTCTCATGATGTCAGAATGTGAACAGCAGGATGAGGAGGACTGTTTAAATACCAATTCTAACTGAAGCAGGAAATGTATTGGTGGATTCATGGATCAAACCTGTTGTGAATGTTGCTGTTAAGCTTCTTGTTAGAGAACAGCAGCTGGTGCAGAAAGTACTGAGACACTGAACAGTTGGACATGTGCATTCAAAGGTTTAGAGAAGGTCACATTAAGTTCACCTGGAAAGGTTAGAATGCATTTTAGGTTCATCCTGAAATTTCACCTGAAAGCTGAATATCCCTAACTTTTAGTGAGTAGTGTGTAGAATAAAGACAGACATACACATCATGCACACGTTAGCATCCAATAACAACAGTTTTGCTCCTTTGCTGCACATATTTGGCGCCATCTTCCCTTTTTTCCTTCATCCTAAACCCATAATCCTCCCGTCCTCCATCGCCCGCCACCTCGTCTGTAATCATCCAGATGTTTCCTAACAAACATACTAACGCAAACAATTATTTCATAGTTTAGTTTAGTTCCTCCTCCATAAACAGATAACAGAAGTGAAGCAGATGTCACAGGAGACGTCACGTTCAGCGAAGGGATCGCCACAGATTTTACAATTAATTCTGAATTAAATCTTTTAGTTTATGATACTTTTCAAGATATTTCATTCAAAACCTCAGATATCAGCCTCATGGTGGCGCTAGAGGAAAAGTCAGAGTCACTAGGATTCATTCTTAGGAGAATCCTGAATGTTTTCTAGCTCCGTCTGGTATTTTATACTCCGATTTCACTACGATTCAGTGAGAGGAGGTAGACCAGTGGACTTACATTTGTCTGACACCTATAGTTACTTATCACCTTTTAGATTTAACATGCAAACATAGAAGCATCTTATAAAATATGATGCTGTGTTTTACCATCAAACTAACCCATTAAAAAGTAATGAATAATATCACTATTAAATATGAAGGTGTTTCTGTGTAATGAATCTTTGTACTTTTGCCACATTAAGTACATTTTGCTGGTGTTTCTACACTGTGAATGTTACTTAATGGACTTTTACTTTTACACTGTGATATTTCTACCTGATTGCTTCTAGAAACAGAAGCCCAGCTGGCTGACATCACATTTTAATTCATGGTGTGCAGAAAATTCACCTTTTTTTCTTCTACTTCAAATGAGCGAGAGCAGAAAAATACTGAAAGCCAAAAAAAAGTGTTCAAACTCTGGCAGAAAGCTTGTGATGCCATGAGGGAGCTCATCAGTCAGAGCAGGAAGCTGAATGAGAAAGCAGATTATTAAGGCCTTCAAAGAAAGTAACTTCTCCATGGCGCTCGACAAAGATTCGATCGATACTCTTTGGCTTTGACTTCCACCTGTGAAATACTGCCAGATGTCGCTGAGCAGTCCCTAATAGTGCCACCTGAGCCAGAGAGTTGGCATAAAGATAATGATATTACCGCTTGACCTTTTTCATCGTGATAATGGGGATTACGTTCGATCTTTGGGTTTAATCAAGGCGACCAGCTGGATCGTCAGCTGAATAATAATCTGATGTTTCTGTCATTAAGACCCGGCTCCATCCAACTTCAGAGCCTAACGTCTTCTAATCGTTACCCTATAGGCTATTCCTCGAGTAGCATGTGGATGTAATGTCAGCTGACTGCTGCCCTTGGTTACCATCGCACACTGTGTTCGCTGGCTGGATGATGAATGAATATCTCATTATGCACCGTGTTGTAGCTCCAACAAGGGGCTTAACCAGCATGTGTAGCTCTCAGAGGATATTGATTTAGTGTTTTGTTACAGGCTGAGAGTAGCAGAAACGCAGGGTGAAGCAATGAGACAGATGAACAGAGGACAGCGGGGGTCACATTCAAGAGGAAAGAGAAACATTTAGCAATAACCCATGTGTGAGGATTAAATGATCCTACAGTGGGCCAGAGGACAGCGGCCAAACATAAGGCTGGTTAGCGCGCTGATGAATCGGGCTGTAAAATATTACATAAAACGAGGTTCTTTTTCGGTTAAAGCCCCTCCTGTGGAAGTATACTGTGATTACTGGAGGCAGGGGACGAGCAGAAGTGGGACACATGGGACGATTGATTTTAGAATGGGAGTGAGAGTGTAGGAGCCCCTTTTAATCATCATTAAAGTGATTTATAGCATGTTATTACTTTAGATTCTGTTTACAAAATACATTAAATATATGAACTGGAGCTTTAGATGCAGGTTTACGCTGCAGAAACGGACTCTTATGGAAACTCAGTCGAAAAAAACCCCAAAACAAAACAGGTAAAGATGAAAGAGAGATGTTTTTTTAAGACAAAATTATGAAATATGTCATTTTTGTTTTACTTTTTAAGTCAGAATTTGGAGATACTAAGTAAAATACTACTTAATATATTCATCAATCATCTTATAATATTGATTTATATTATTATAATTTTGCACATCTTCTAATATCAACTATTATCTCACAGTTTTTTCTTTTTTAGGCGTAATTTTAATCATTTTGTCTTATTAAAGTCAACATTTTATCATCTTTTTTTATTGTATATCTTAAATTAATCTTGAATTAACTTAATTTCTATCTCAGATTTTTTCCTACATACTTACTCCCTTTTAATTTTGAGCTAGTATCTCATCATTTTGACTTCCCTTAGTCATTTTTATTTTGCTTTCCCAGCATTTTATTATTTTTTTTGTCTTTTCTCAGCATAAATAAACTTCCATAGACTAAAATCTATAAAATACTAAACCAAACAACATGATAATTGTACGCAGTCATATTTAACCACATGAACACACTCACTTTTATTGGGAATCTGTCAGAAAAATACAGTTTTTTATTGTTTCATTGCTTTTAATACACAAATGTGCAATTTTTTTAATAGCATTAGTCACTTTCTGTATATATATTTTGCATAATTTGTTAACTTTAACCTACTTGTCCACCTCATTTAGTTAATATTTCTTCTATTCTTATGGTCTTTGAGTTAATGTTGGCTCTTTAGCTTCCATGTTGTGTGTTGCTTATTGAAATATCCACAATATTATTTATCATTTACAGCAAAAAAAAGCAGCGTATCCAAACCAATACGAGGTGTTATGTCAGTCAACAAATTAATCAAGTCATTGTGGAGTTAACACAATGGTGAATGAGCTGACTGAGTTTGTTGTTGACAGGTGCGGTCAGCTGTGAGGAAGCGGTTCCACCGTTGGCAGGAGCAGCACTCCATCCGAGCCAGGATGACCCAGGCCATGTCCATCCCCACTTCACCTTCACGGGTCAGCTTTCACAGCATCAAGCAGTCCACATCACTATGAAAGAGGAGACCAGCTTTGTCCTAGATACGTGCTTTGGGAGAAACCTCTAGCTGTCGTTGTCATCATTTTCTGCCACATCACTGGAGTACACTGAAACACTTTCTGAGCCGGGGCAGAGGCTGCATCAGTCTCCTAAACCTCAGGAGGGACATTAGACAGACTTTCAGGAGAAAATGGATGGGGACGGGGATAAAGGACACTGCAGACTTTGTGAAATGAGAGGTTAGTGGATCAAAAGATGCACGTGACCAAGCTGCGTCTGGATCTGTGCGACTTGGAACTTGTGAATGTACAGCACTCCATATTGTTTAACGTATGCCTGCCATAGAAACTCTCTGTTGTATTCCTGCTTGCACACTTCTTTTGTTTTTTGTTTTTGCTATCATACGTCGATGAGAAGTGGGAGCTCGTGCCGCTGGACTGCACTGAACTGGATTCCATCCCAGCGGACACTGGACTCAAACGCTGCAGTGACTAAGTTATTATGACATTTCAAGAGTTTAATTTCAGTTTTGCGGTCACAAACAACTGTCTGGTCATAGTGTTTGTTACTTTCGTGTTGTGCTATCTTCCTCTGTTCTCCGTCGGCTTTAGTGCAGTCGTGTTACTTTCATCAACTTTCCAGAAAGTTAAACACATTCCATATTTTCTACCTGAAGAGTTTTGTTCTAAGACAACATGTCCACCATGAATACGTGTACGGCATTTACTGCTGCTATTAAAACCAAGCACATAATGTAATCAGTAGTTTTAGGTCTTCTTTTCTGAGGGTTGGAGGAGAAGATTGATATCAGTGTTGGTGTAGTTAGAGCCAGAGGGCGATTAGCATAGCTTAGCATAAACACTGGAAGCAAGGGGAAACTGCTAGCCTGCTTCTCTCCAATGTCTAAAGACACGCCTATGAAATAGTTACAGTCTCCTTTGTGAGCTTTTTTACGTTTTCACATGAGTCATTTTGGAGCTTTGGAGTGAGCCCGGCTAGCTGTGACCCCCTACTTCCAGTCTTTAAGCTAAGCTAGGCTAATCACCTCCCAAATCCAGCTCCAGAATCAACAATCTCAATCTTCTCATCCACAGTAACTCTCAGGAAGTCGGTGAATAAGTGAATCTGTTCCTTTTAGAAATGTTCTCGTCACATTATTATTTTCTGTGGACATTTTCTTTCTCCCCTGATTTTGGTGAAGATTTTATCCAAACTCAATGTGCAATATAACAAAATAAGCTTAAACCTGCAGTAATTGATTTTTCTGGACACATGAGTGCAGCACAATGAGCTGCAAACCCAATAGCATCATCTCATGAAGCTGAAGTCGGCACAGAGCAACACAAGCATTTATTTTAAGTGATTTTTGTGTCTATCTGATGAATGTTAGCCCAATATTCTAACTCCTGGGGGGGAAATATTGTGTCTTTAGCAGCCAAATGCTCGGCCGTATTCACCAGCTAGTCTCTGATTGTGTCTTTCTTTCTGCTGTTTGGTGCAGAGCAGGTAAAGCACAGTGGGTTTATGGGAGCTTCTTCAACAGTGAACCAAAACAGTAGAGCTGCGAGCTGCTAAACCAAAACAACGAGATTAAAGACGCTAAAAAACTGTGTTGAGTTTGGTGATAATTCTCTGTGTTCAGGAGTGTTCACACTACACACAGTCATTTGACCCACAAATAAAAATTAGTGCAGCTTTAAAGGGCAATTTCGCCCAGTTTTATGTTGATGTCCAATCAGTGTTGATGGTAGATGGAGTCAGTTTGAGCAATTAATGCCTCAGTGCTCCTCCTGCTGCAAAGTTTGGCGTTTTTCCGGCACAGTGATGTAGATGGTGACCAGGAAGAACTGTGTTAGTTGAGTGCAGAGGATGTTATGTGCTTTGGCTCACGGCTCGCGGCTGAAGAGGTGGATGCTGTGGCTGCCGGCGCGCAAATTGCCACCTGATGTCGACAAAAAACAGCTGTTTTGTTGCCCACACCTGCACCGAGAGAGCGTCAGAAGCTCAGCGCAATGCATCCTGGTACATGTAGGCAGTGCACCAGCAGGCGAACTCATCTTTCATGGCCAATGTAGCAGCACTGAGATATTTAACGCTCTAATTAGCATCAACACTGATTGGACATCCACATTGATGGTGGCTAAACGCCCCTTTAAGTCAAGCTACATTTACAAGCTGTTTCTTCTTGGTTTTCCTGCATGATCCAGCTCATGAGAAGTTATTGTGTCAAACATTTTGCCACGTTCACGGTTGTGTGGTGTGTTGGAACAAAACTCTTCAACTGAATAAAGAGACTTACTATTGTTGCCTCACCAGCAAGCCAGATAAGGAGACCCATTAGCCGAGGAGAATATCTTCAGCCGGGATAGGCGATCTACCAAGTGACTTTCTGTGGTGTTGGGTTGACTTGAAGCACGACATTTGAGCGGGCTACGCAGTAACTATGTTTACTGATTCATTGTAAATATATAAATACTACGGCGGGGCGGTAAGGATCCAGTGGAGTCGTCACACAAGTATAAACCAAATAACACAAACCACACACTGTGAATCATATGGGCACATTATCCATGTGATCAGCAATTCACAGTCCACATTCCTACGATACCAGTATGCCTAGCACATGTGCATTTTTATGAACTGCTGTTTATGTCAAATTGTATATGAATCTTTTTGTTGCCCTAATATGATTTTTTTTGTGTTTGTTTTGTTTTTTAAAATCCTTTTCAAGTGACGTGTGAGCTCTGGTTGTGATGAAATGTCAAATTATTTAAGACAACAGATATTCACATGCCACCGTGATGTGTATTATTCTAATGTTAGTCATCTATTAGCAGGCTGTGTAGCTGCTTCCATCGTGATTGGGGGGTAAAAGACGGCTGGATTATGTGCTCAAGTGGAAAAAAAAGAGTCTAGTTAACGTGCACTTTTGCAATGTGACAGTTTACCCAACAAGTAAAGTCAAATTTAAAAAAAAAAAACCTACAGCAGGAAGAAGTAGGATGGAAGAAGATGGTGGTGAGATGTTTTCATTCCAGCAAAAAACATTTGGTCCAACAAAGATGAACAATTATTGACACTGACTTCTTCATAGTTCTGTGGTTTGTTGGTCAAAATCACAATGTAATTCACGACATTATTTATTATTATTATTATTATTATTATTATTTATTTATATTGTTGTTTTCATACTTGAAAAAATGTGAAGAGATAATAAACTGTGTGTTGCATTTGACTGAATGAAAAATTCAACAAATGGCTGCGATGTCAGGTCACGTTTATTTATAGACGATGTGCTTCCCATAAAAGAAACTCATACACACATTCAGCTTCTGTTATGGGATACCCGCTCTAAAGGCTGCGCTCGGCATCGCGGTGCCATTTGTCTCCACAGTCTCCCGAGACAACAGCAAACAAGAAATACATTTTGAGCATTGTGTGATCCTTTTAAGCTTTGTGTGTGTGTGTGTCTCAGAGGGGGCACAGCTGAACATCAGCTTTTAAATAAGATCCTTCTGCCCAAGTGAACACTCACTACTTTCTCCCATGACCGGGAACAAGAGAGGGGAGTCTTTCCTGCTTTTAATCTGTGGTGCCACGTCAGTGCACCGCCACGAAAACAGAAAAGAAACGGGGGATGAAACGCATGTTGCAAATATTGACTGTGACAATATCACAATATGCGCTGCGATTCAAGGGCTCTTTGCACGAGTGTAATGCCAGATTGGATGTGAAGTTACACGCCAACACTTAAAGAGACCAACAAGGTTAGTCAGTGCCCACAGAGCAGCTTCAGGCAAACTATTACTGCCATCTTACAGATTTCCATTCTTGCCATCAGGGTCTCCAGCTTTGGGGGAGCTGCTCATAGTCACAGTTACTGGTAAGACTTCAGTCAGGAGGATTTCATCCTTAGAGAGGCTCTAATGATTGTTTGTTTCACTGGAACAGCACCAGGGCTGCTATTGTTTTGTGGTACAGAGGCTGCATCACTTTTAGAGCACGAATGCAAAGATGTTTCCACCTTCACGCCAATGCGATTCAGCAATGGAGCTGGAAGAAAATCAATACATCTACATGTCCACTACTGCCTTGATTTTACCTCTTAAATCTCCCCGACCTGATGGAGGGTCGGCCAGTAAACAAACCCCTGCTGTGCAGTCACTTTTTTTTATTTTATTCTAGTCTCCACAGACACCACATATATCCATTTCCATCTTTAATATTTTACCGAGCAGCAGAGAGCTGGGAGAAGTGCAACACAGAATACAAATGATGTCCGAGTGGAACGAGGTGAGTTTAATAAAGCTAAAGAGGAATTAAGAGCACAGCTGCATGTTTTCAGGTGAGCTGCTGCCCGGCCATCCTGAGCCTGCCGTGCCAACTGGCCTTATTCATATGCATGAACATCCAAATAATAACGTGGTTACTAGAGTAACTAGTTCACATGTAAACAATATAACTGTGTTAGAATAACCCACTTAGGCTCATATTCCTCCAGCATGAGGAACCCAGTGAGTGAGCCTGGTTTTGTCCAACATTAAATGCCTGATTGTTGCACACAAACGTCTGCAAATAAGCTGCATTTTTGTGTTTTTGAAGCTTCTTTTTATTTCCAAAAACAGTGCAAAATGTACAGTGCACAGAATTACAACACGCTCTCGGTGCCTGTATTCAGTTCCTATGAACTGGGATGATTAGTGACATTAGTTCATGAGTGCAAAGAAGATGGATGAAGGTACAATTTATATGTACATACATGTGCACACACACACCTACACATACACACACATGTTCATGGCTGAATTAGGAGAAAACAGGGCCCACTTAAACAATCATTATGTTTCATATGTAGTAAACATCCTTCTCCTTCTCCCTCCATTGTGATAATCTTCCTAGTAATTAGGAGGAGAAACGAGGAGATGATGTAAACAACTCAATCCGAACGAGAACATAACTCCTGTTGTGTGGACGCAAACAGCACAAAACTGCATTTTTAATTCAAGCAAAGATCACAGTGAACACAAGATCGTGAATTACATCGAAAATGCAAATAGCACGACGCACAGCAGAGAAGAGGTATTATCATGGCGCTGAGAGCACTTGTAACCTGTTGTCTTGTTTGTGCTACAGTGATTAGCTGATCCTATACGAAGGGGAAAAACAACTGCTGCCCACAGACGCTGAGGGCCGGCAATGTTATATCATTAATGGGGAAAAACAGCAGCTCTTCTCCTCATGAAAATAGCATTCGGAAATATCTGTTATATAATATTGGTGATATAATGTAATATAAGAGCACTGCACATATTAAAAACCAGTCTTTTACTACAATACTTGACACAATATATCATAAAAGTGGTTAAAATGGTTCCTGCACTTTGAAGGTACTAAAAGGGAAATTTAAAGGAAAGGTGGAAACACTTTACTGAAAGCCTTTATAAGCATTAATAATAATATAATGTGTTTATTGATCCATTTGCCCACAACTAAACTCTATATTATACTCTGTGCTCTGTGCTATAAACAGATAATGAATGATAATGTAGTAAAACACAGTTCTGATATTACAAAATACGTCTTCACAAGTTGTGATTATTGAGAAACAGTGGACATCAACAATCACTTTACAGTGTCCTTACATCTGCTTACAGCTACATCATAGTGTTATAAACTGTTTAGATAGTGCTAATAGATGGGGGGCTCATAGGAAAGTGTCAGAAGTATGATTAATAACTGAAGTGACTCCACAGTAAACACGTGAGAGAGAGAACAAGCCTGGTGGTGTTTGTGAGTGTGGTGTCTCAGCACCATCTACTGTTATTTTCCCATAACTACATCGGCATGTCTCATCTGTGTTTTGAGCCCTTTGAACTGCAGCCTGAAGCCGGTTGAACATAACAGAAGACCTGTGCACGTTTAGAGGGAGGTGATGGTGGGGGGGGCTTTATAATGCCGTCCCTTCATGTCGCTCCTGTTCAAACACACTGGGAGAGAGTTTTCTCCGTGTGAGGGGCTCCTTCACCCCCGTGACAAGAACGTTCGTGGGTGAAGCTGGAGGAAAGATGGAGAGGTTGCAGAAAGGCTATAAGGATAAACACAGGAATGGTGGTGGAGGCCAAAAGGAGGGAAGTGAACGGGGGAACAGCTTCAGACTGAGCCACATACCTGCTGCTGCTGCTGGGGGGGGGGAAACACTTTGGAAAATTGTACATGAGTCATGTAGTGAGTCCACTTTCTGATCACAAATTAACGTTCTGTGAAACTGAACAAGAACATTTTGTGTCAACGTGAACGAAACACCAAACAGAAAAAATCAAACCTGTGAAAAAAAAGAATATTCTTGCAGACGGAGAAACGACCTGCTTTACCTGAAAAGTGTCTTGAGATAATGTTTGGTATGAACTGGTGCTACATAAATAAAGATTGATTGATTAATTAAAATTGCAGAGGAGTTCTGTTTTTAATAAGGAAGCACAAACTAACATTATAACAGGAAGAGTTCAGTCAAGCATCTCAGTTATTTCTCCAGTTAACACTTAAACCTGTTGGCTTTAAAGTACTGAAGTACAACGATGAGGCTCCTCTACTTTACTGAAGTAACTGTAATCCACTACATTTGTTTGATAGCTGTGATTTTGGAGATCAAGATTTTTTTTTTTACAAATAAACCATCTGATTATTTTAATATATAATATGATGCATTACTGAGAATTAAAATACAATATATTAAATATAATTAAAAGCAGTTGAAATGATCCCAACTGTGAGCAGCTACAATATTAACATACTGTTTACATGTTAATGCCTCAGTGACAAAATGAATATGTTCCAGTATTATAATGGATAATGCTGACACAGGAAGTACTGACTTTTGATGCCTACATTTAGTTTATAATATTTACTTTTAAAGCGTCACTGTTTCAGTAAAGGACCTGAATATGTCACCAAGTATATATATTTTTTTCTTCACAATTTTGAGGTGCTGGTTCTACGTTTCTGAGAACATTGGTCACTATTTCTTTCACAGGTACGGATCATAAATACAAAATATAGCCCACTAATAAATAACGATGTCTTATTATGAATTAAACAAACCAGCAGGATATGAATCACTAGAAATTAGATCCACCTTTAGCAGCTGTATCAATAAATATCAACCAATAATAATAATATTATATAGGAATCATGCTCCTTAGAGGATATTTGAATGCAAATACATTAATATTCTGAATGCATGACTTTTACTTGTTACAGTAAAGTCAGAAGTATCCACACACTGTAGTACTCCTGCTTTTACTTAAGTAGATGATGACGTCTATAATTACCTCATCTCTCTTTGTCCAAGCTTGATTTTGAATATCAACAGAGGTAAAGATGGTGACGGATCAACTAAAGCCAACAATACATATAGTAAAAATATTATAATAAACAGAATATGGTTAATTGTGCTTATATGAGCTGCTACTCCTTCATCTTCACCATGTGTTAGTAGCTACTGTCGCTCTGAATGTACACAGCCATGTCTTAACTCAGGCCTGTGCTGCTACGCTGCCAGATGCTGGTCATTTTAATGCAATATTTAACTATAATGTGACAGAGGGGTCAGACTGAGGGAGGTCTGACTCTGTGTGTGCTCGGCCGCTCCGTGGGGGCCTCTGAGGACTGTCCCACTGCAGGGCTACAGATTGCAAATCCTGCACACCCACACGTCCACCCATCCTCTGTCCCTTTGCATGCATTTGTCTCCTGCCTCTCCCTGTCTCCTAACTCCTTTCTTGTAAAGTAAATGCCCTCTCTTGTGTGCCCTGGCCTACTTTGGGGGGGTCAAGGACTGGGACGCCCGGGCCATGCAGACTTTCATCCCAGGCTGCAAAATCTGTTTAGCATTTGCTGCAAGAAATAATACCAGATGAAATGTAGTGAGGGAACTCATCTGCAGGCATCTGCAGCATGTGCGTGTGATTGGAGCTGTGCTGTGAAAGTCAGTGGTTCATTTCTGCGTGCAGCCCCAAAGACGAAGCAGTGAAAACATCACATATTGTAGTTGCATTGAGTGTAAATACATCAGGCTGGACTGTGAGTAGCTAGCATGCGAACGGCGTAAACAACACTGGTGTAATGGCGCAGCAAAAGCAGCCATTCACAAATAACGGGGAGGTTGTGAGACTCAAGGAAACAATTTCAATCGAAAACAATATTTTTGGATATTGAAGTTTCGTGCTATGAACTTTCGTCCACATTTCCGCTGTACGGGCATTTGCTCAGATTGACAGCCGCGGCAGCCAATGGGAAGCCTCCATTCGAAGAACCGACCAATAGGAACGCGGGGGATGGTTGTTATCAAGTCGTAAACGGTTAGTAACAGGACAAGCAGGTAAGTAAGATTTTGTCTTCTTATTTTCTCAAAATAAACGAACGCCCCGCTTGTCAGGAAAAAACTCTCGTTTGGTTAAACCTTCGGCTGTTCGATTTGAGCAGGTTGGATTTTTTTAGCGCACTTTTCCACCAAACGTGCATAAAACGGCAGTCATTGAGAAGTCAGTATGGGATCGGGAAGCAAACAAGCTAGCGAGCGTTAGCTTAGCCTGCTAGCTACGCTGGCTGCTATTGGCCAGCCAATAACGTTAGCTCTCTACGTCGGTCTCAAACATTAGCCTGGCTAGCGTTAGCTTCTCAACTAGCGCTGGCAGAAAGTGCTGTTAATTGTGTCACAAAAATCACTGGCAACGCGTCTTTTGGCACGACAGTGAATAGAGAAACCCCCCTTCATAACTTACTGTAAAAGATTCAAGCTCGGTGTTGAAATTGTTCAACATTATAAAACTTTTTCATTATAAATTTGCAATGATAACGTTCGTGTGGGTAACATTAGCCTGCTAGCGTTAGCTTGCCAGCTGGACGTAAAAAAAAAAAAAAAAATCCTTGAGACTCGCACCGCTGCCAAGACAGTTGACAAGTTTATTCCCTGAGCCTGGCTCTGTCCTGAAATGTTAACATATGATTTAACTCAGTTTGTCTGTTCGTTCTTTTTGTTTTAGGTGTCATGTCATTCCCATGTGTGGTGACTGGAATCATGGCCCCTTGGATTACTGACTGGAGTATCTCAACAATGGAGATGAAGGTATTCCTGCAGTTCACCTGTGATTATTTAGCTTTTATCTTCATATTTGAGTGTTTCTGACGGGAGGCGCTCTGGACCCATTTTTTTCACCTGTGGTCATGGGCTCTGAGTGGGGACCAGAACAGGAGCCAGGTTTCGGATACTTGTGGCCCATGTGAGTTGCCCTTTTTTCGGGAACCCCCGCAGGCAGAGCTGCCCTTTGGCCCGGGAGGGAGCCACATCATGAGGTGCATCTCGTTAGGATACGCACGCATTCCTGTGGAGGTATTTCAGACACCTGGGAGGAGACCCAGCACATGTTGGATGGATTACACAAGCCAGCAGGACTTGGATATGATACATGGGAAGCACCCAGGAGGGAAATGGAGGCAGCTATGCAGAGCCTGTTGCTGTTGTGACCTGGGGCAGGATAACAAGATGGACATATGGATGGATGTGTTTTTTTTTTCTTTTTTAACCAATCAACATTATAGCAGACGAGGATCAATGCAGGTCACCGGATAACTTTGTGGATAAACCCGCCAATACATCACATATTTGATCTTGACACACTTTTATTTAGATTTGCATTTGATATAATTTTCACATACACTCATGCTCTCTCATTCAAACATGCACACAAACACACACATTGATTATGACTTATTTATAATGTATGTCCGCTTTGGTAGTCTAATAATTCAGAGGCCATGCAAAACCTGAAACAAATCAGTGGTATGCATTCATTTGCATTTCGTAATAGCAGTGGAGTTGTACAACAGAGTAAGTCACAAGCATTGTCTGATCAGAGGCCAAACCCCTTTTTAGAATCACATTAGTTGCGTAAGCTGTTTCTGGTGATCACCAGGCTTAAGTAAATAATGCAGAACATTATTAAAGACATAAATATGCGTTATACTCGATAAGACACAACATGTAAACACTTTATGTGCAATGAGTATTTCCTGGGAAAATCTTCTAGCGTACAGGAAATACTTATTAAATGTTTATGTGAAAGTCGTTTAGAGATAAACTTAAGAATGAGGAAGACAAACAGAAGCACGAGGAAGATAAGCATAAGCAACAGTAGTCACTGAGTTACAAATGCAAATAGTCAAGTTACCACTGAAATTGAAACTTCCTCAACAAAAAGTAATATCAGTAGTGTGCACACTGCAGTTATCTCTGTGAAACCAGTAACTTATCTAAAAGGACAGTTTAAAATTCTAAAAATCCAGGACAGCTACATAAGTACTCAAACCTTTACAAAGTAAAAATGTGAGGGATTTATAAATTATTCAGTGCTACAACAACCTTTATTTATAATAAGTGCTAACAAGTCCTCTGTCCCCTAAAGATGGACTTTTATTGCGCAACTAAATGTAGTGAATTTTTATATCTTAATGTGAAGCTACATCCTGTTAAATTAAGGGATTGATCTTAATCTTATCAGCCAATGCATACGAGCCACAATGTCTAAATACTAATACAAGGCCCCATTTACACACAAGTACGCTGTCAAGTCCAATTTCTAGCAGTCAAGAGTGCAGGATGGACACACGAACAGCAACGCCCCTTCAATATAATGTCTTTTAATACAGTAACCCTGCAACAACAAATACAGTCTTCTATCTCTTCTATAGAATATTATATTGTTATGCGTTATATCATCTTAATCCGCTTTAAATGACCAAATACCAGCCTCTGCTCCGACCCAGACGCAACAAAAACAACTATACGTCCACCCCCTTGTAGGCCCAGTGATCAGTGCAGGTTTGGCAGGTTTTATGTGGCGTTGTAGTACATTTGGGCCATGGCTGCATGCAACAATCATGTGGGGAAGAGCTCCTTCAAGTGGCCACTGGATGCACCTTCACAGAGGCGGCTGTGGTGGTGGTGGGCGATCCAGTTCCTGTTAAAAGTGACATGAGAGGCAGCCAGTCTGGACTCCTGTAAACCATAACAGACACAGAGAGCATAGTGAGCCTATTATTATTATTATTAGTAGTAGTAGTAGTAGTATTAGTGAGCAGATCTGCAGCTGTGGGGAGCATTGCTTTTGTGCATGTGGGTTAAAAGCAGGTGGTTAAAGGGATATTTTGCTGTATTTTACAGTAGGAGAGTCATGCATAGCCACCAGCAGCACCTTTTATTATTATTATTATTATTATTCTTTAAATATACATACATACATATATCTATGTATATATATATATATATATATATCCAACAAGTACAAAACTGACATTGCGGTATCTTTATTTATTATTATAAAAATATTTATTATATATTTATGATATATTTGGAAAGACAATGCCCTCCTGTGGTATCTTCTTTTGAGCTTTTATGTCGTTTCTTATCTGCCCTTTACTCTAGTGGTGAGTATGAGAAATGTCTCCCGCCTACCAGCAACACACACACACACACACACACACACACACTCATGCGCGCACACACAGCCCTTCTATGTTTGTCAGACTCAAATCCGAGGGAGAGGAGCTAGCCGCCATTTTCTAAGCGTCTCTCCCTAAAACGAGAGAAAAAGGCTGGCGACGAACCGCCGTCTGGATTACCTATCGCTTACTGAGAATCGGGATTTTTGGTGGAGGATTGCGGTGAAATCGCCTACATTTGAAGTAAATCGGGCTGGGAAGGAGTGTTTCACGGCCTTGTCTTATATTCGCTGTAGCGGCTCGAGGCGAGCTAGCCGCCGAGCAAGGTGTAGATCGTTGATTCGCCCATTGCCTGAATCCGGAACGGACCCGAGCGGCTCCGCGAGCTGGGCCTCTTCTTCTCCTGGTGGGGGGCGATCCGGCTGCATTTATTATTATTTTTTTATTTTTGGGATTTATTCATGGCAGAGTGATCGATTCGGGCCGCGCTTTTGTGTTAGCACCCTTGGTTTTTTTCCACCGTAAAAAACTGCAGGGGGATTGTTGCCGAAATTCCCTCGGATAGTGCAACCTCGTCACGTGGTAGGTTCCTCCTTTTTCTTTGTTAGCGAGCTAGCTACACCGACAGGGTCTACTCCCAACTTCTCCGCCGCTGACATATGTGCATTAACGCCGACATACTGCCCGATTCCCCCGCAGCTTTGTGTAGCTCCAGCCCTCCGTGGTTTTACAACAACAGCCCGCCTTGTATGTATTTCCTCCGGTCTAATTGCGATGCACGCCGTGTTGTCTCCGCTCTGCAACGGGGGGGCTGTTTAAAATAAGTTGTGATGCATTGCGAGTGGAGGCGTCTTGTTATTATGGGCAAACGATGTCGTTTCGGGGTGTTTCATGACCTGGATTTGACTCTGACGTGAATGCACGTGTAACCGTGGCCCTTTTTAACCCACAAACGCATAAAGACTCCGGGCGTTATTGACTTAAAAACTGAGGAGGTGAAGCGCTCGGCTGCGCACACTGAAAATGTTTACTTGGAGAGCCCGGATTCCTCCTCTCTCTCTCCCTCTCCCTCTCCTTTTCTCTTTTTTTATATATATATAATAAAACCCCAGACATCATTAGGCTGCGCTGCTGAACCGAAAGCTTGAAAATGATCCATAATATGCAGCGTTTCACTGCGGTTGGCTTCACGCTAGCTTTCCGAGCAGGTTGTGTTTCTTGCATCAGCAGCTTTCCCGAGCTAACGCTAGCCAGCAGCCAAGCGCATTAATTTGCACGCAGTGTATAGAGTGACATGGTTTCTGGAGGGTTTTAGTCGATGTGGTGAATCGGCTGCTTTATTTATTTATCTTATTGTATTTTTTTTTTTGTCTTCTGGCACAAAAACACTGATCCCACACGGGGCTCGTCCGCGCGGATGCTGCTGATAATTAAAGATTATATTGAATATAACGCTGTTACACTTGCACGCACGCTGGCCAGAGGCGCCACCCTTCCTTTTAACATTTTCACATGCTTTTGTAAACACCACGGAGACATTTTGGGGATTGCGTTATGGTTGGCTAACGTTGGATGTGGACATTTTTTTTTTTTTTTTTTTTTTTTTTTTTTGTCGCATCTCTAGCCAGACAGCTTCCAGAGGAGCTGCAGCTGTAATGCATAATGAATTAAGGTTATGCATTTACTAATGTGCGTTATTTATTTCCTGCCTTGGAGCATGAACGACGTCGGTGTGTTTGAAGGGGGAATGGGCGGTTTGAGGTAGATGAATTGCATTGCATAATCTGCTTCGGAAATACCAACATGGCGTAGTGCGCGCTGACTAGAAACTGCGGTGAAATACTGAGCCCCCATTCATCTGACCCTGCAGACGATCCGCGGAGATGCAGCTCGCTTTTATCTCTCTGATTATTTGAAGGGAGGCTTCTTTTAAAAAAAAAAAAGAAAAGAAAGAAAAGTTTAACTCCTATGCAGGCAGGCTGTGTGAATGGCATGCTGTCCACTGAGGAAATACTTCATCTTAATCACGTCATAGTTGGTGACTTGTACATATTTAATTTGATGATCACAGTAATATTTTTGGCAAATCGAGCAGGTTTAATGGGTCCGGCTGAAAATGACACAGGAACATAGTCAGGATGACATCATGTGCTTTGGACTAATGCTGGGGCCTAAATCCACCTACTTACAGTGCCTGTGAGGAACCCTGCTGCACACCGACTTACCAGAGCACATGTAGGGCAGTGGGGTTTGGACAATTCGCCTTGGCTTTTCCCGTTTTGTCCCTCATCAGAATTCAATTCCAAAGCTAATTCTATAAAGAGAAGCCTTGTAAGTAAATGACAATGAGGGCTTGTTCACACAGGCATGGGTGTAGTGGGAATTATTTATTGGCCTGGGATGTAGCTCAGATGTCTTCTGTTATTCCATCTATATCGTTAGCATCCCACTCACCAAGGTCAGTGCATATCATTACATTTTGCTTATTAATTGAAGTCTTGGAAGAGGGCTCCGGGAGATTACTGCATGTTAGTGGTGATAATGAGGCAATCAAATTACTTTTTCTTGAATTTTCATGAGAGTTCAGATACTGGTCAGAAAGAGGAGAGTAAGTTTTCTTCCTCCCCTGAGGTGTTTTTCCCCAGTCCCTCTTTTTCTGTAGGATCATTTTTAGCAACACTTGCAACTTGTAGGTCAACAAAATGTCAGTGAGTTACCAGTTCGTTCGATTAGACCTTTAAATCATTAGGCCCGGGAGTCAGTATATTAGACTTGATATTAAGCAGGGTTATTAGTTTCCCTTGATTTATAGTTGGTGCAAAATCTTTCAGAAATGCTACTTTCTTCATAGATGGTGGTTAGTATTTTTCCACTCACCTTAAAGGCTTACATAACCTGTAGTGCAAGTATTTCAGTCGTTTGTTGTCTTGCTTATAGGTACAGCCTATATTCATGTTGTTTTCCACTTAAGTGGTATTTAATGAAGAGAAATATTTAAACATTTTCATGTTTATTGAAGTCAAAGCAAGTTTTTGAGCCCACTTGGTTATAAAGAGTTCTCATTTGCCATATTTCAGACTGAGCTTTATCCTTTCAAACTTGTTTAGGCTGTCACGGTAGCTGTCAGTCTTTACTTAAATTCCCTCAGAGTAATTGAGTGCACTGCAATGCAAATTAAAGTTTTGTAAAGCTGAAGGCTTCAGTATAAATATTAATAGTTAAACATGTTCCAGGTAGTGTCTGTATGTGGTTGTTTTATTAATGCTTGAGTTCATTAGACTTGTTTGTTTAACTTGTATTTCCTGTCTCTCTCCCACTTCTGTCTTTATTTCCTCTCTGTTCTATCCAGGCTGTCCTCAGGTGGGGCAGTAAGCGGGTGGAGTGGAGCAGGCCGCGGTGCCCGTCCCTCTGCACTGCATGGCTGCGATGGCGCCCGCTCTCACCGACGCCCCAGCCGAAGCTCACCACATCCGCTTCAAACTGGCTGCCCCATCCTCAAGTCTCTCACCGGCCAGTGCAGAGAACAACGGTAACGCCAGCAACATCCTTATCCATAGCAGCGGCCCCGCTAAGTGTAAGGCTGCATCTGAAGAGTGCCCTCTTGACTTCTGTGGCGGTGACCAGGAACAGCAGCAACAGCAGCCCCAAGCCGACTCTGTGGCTCAGGCCTCGGCCCTGGGCAAGCTCCAGCCACTGGTGGCTTCTTACCTATGCTCTGATGTGACACCTGTCCCTTCAACTAAGGAGTCAATCAAGCTGCAAGGAGTCCTCATCAAACAGTCTGTGTTGAAAAGCCACAGAATACTGCCCAGCTCTCTGCTCAACGGCGGAGGAGACTTCCTGTTGAGGAAGAGGCAGGCGATAGAACTCTCTGGTGGCCAGCTCAAAAGCCTCATGAGTGGCAGCACCAACGGTGGTGGCCAGCCCATGGCACCTGTCAACGGCCTGGCCAAGAAGCTGGCCACTATGCCTGGCCCTGGCTGCGTGGTGGCAGTGAACGGTGACAAGCCTTCTGCCACCACAGACTCTCAGTCCCAGAACCTGCCCTTGGACTCTGAGACCTTGACAGCTACCTTATCAGGGCATATCCCAGTGAAAGGAACCCTTAAACAGAAGCATCCCCCTGGGGTCTCTCAAAATACAGATGGAATAAACCTTGAACCACCCGTGCTTCAGTCTGTTGCACTTTCCCCTTTTACCCATGACAACCCTAACCCCACCGAACAAGTGAATTTGGAGGAGGCTGATTCACACACGCCTACCAGTCAGCCACAGGGCTCTGATAGGGAGAGACCAGGTAGCAGCCAGCAGGGCTCCCCGTCTTGCACACCTGCATCACAGCCTCCTCTACCCTGTAGTTCTTCCTCGGACAGCCTTGATGCTCATGTTAGGGAGCGCACCCTTCTCAACAGCAGCCGCCAAGCTGAGATCGAAAGCCGGCTACGGCGCTTGCGCAAACGTCTTCAGGTTGTACAGGCCAAGCAGGTGGAGCGGCACATCCAGCAGCAGCTGAGTGGCTTCTTGGACTCGGCTCTCAACCGGCTACTGGCTGGTAACCGCAAGTCGGAGGCGGCAACCCCTACGGCAACATGGAGGACTGGACGCCACTCTTCCTCAAACAACAGAGACAGCCTCAGTCGCTTCCTGAAAAGCGGAGCCATGCCCTTGGAACTGGAGAGGCTGTACCTGAGCGGATCGGCCAACCTTCATTCAGCAGAAAGCGCCTTTGACTCAGATGTAACAGAAAGCAGCTCCGGAGGGGACTCTGACCTGGAGGAGGAGGAGCTGGCCAGAGTGGACATTGAGCAGCGACATGTCAAAATGTAAGTGTGTGATCTCCCACCGAGACATCGAGCTTATTTAGTCCTGTACCTACTGTACGTACACAGTTTTGTAGTACTGAAGAGTTCGCTGCTAGAGCTCAAGCTGAATGGTGAAAGCAGCATTTATGTGAAAACAGGTTTCGCTGTGAATAGGATCTCTTGCTCAAAGTAACTCTCATTACTCTGTATGGTACTTGGAGTTCTTCAAATGTCCTGTGAAAGTCCCTGTATTTCTAGGCCTTGCAATATGCTACTCAGGCCTAGCAGGTGCTAATGACAATTATAACTGCCTGGTCTGCCTCAGTAGTGGTTGGGTCAAACTCCAGGGAGGGGTAGAGATATCATTCGCCCAGAGAGCATGTGTAGTTGTGTGGGTGGTATCATCCTGTGGAGAACACACAGGCTCGAATGGACTCAAAGTGAAAAGCTCTCTCGTCACACCGAGCTTCCTCCTGAGAGGGCCACGGCTGAAACCGAATGTTCTGTTTATCTGCAGAGCGAACAAGTGAGCGCCCACAGAGCCAGTGAATGTTTTGATTTTAAACCGAAACCAAGAAGAAACAGAGAGTTGGGGGTGGTGGCGGTTTGCAGAAGGTGTGGGTTTTATGTTTTTACATTCTGCCTGTTGTGATGCCAGGTTTACCCCAGCAGGAGCTTGTGAATGTCTTTCATGGGAAGTTCACACCAGTGTACTCGTTTCTGTGTCATTAGTGTTTGGAAGGGGAGAGAAAATACAGCAGGTGGGTCAGCAGCGTTAATGGACTCACTGACCTGTGTAGGATTGGGTAGATTATTAACAACGTAGCTAAGAACACTGATTTTTATTATCCTTTGCTGTGTTGACTTTAGACCTTTGACCTAAATATCTTCATAACCTAACGGGAAGTGTGTGCGTTGCGGTGTGATCCAAAAGTAGAAACATTGCTTGTAATGTATTCATACTGTGTCTTGTGCCGTTTAAGGTCAAAGGAGGTATTAGAGCGGTTTGTGTGCAAATTTACAGCGTGTCGTTTTCAAGGCGAATGGGCGGTGGGCTGCATTTATATGGCCTGAGATTGTAGGAGGAGGGAGTCTGTAGAATTTTGTTTATGGGGAATGAGACTTTAACAAAATCAATTTTCCTCTTTTTAAAACCTGGATGTTTATGTACGTTATACGTGTCTAATTAATAGAAAAGGGCCAAAACTAATGAAGTAAAAATGAAAACATAATCAGAGCTTTTGTCTTCAGTTGACGGCTGTAATGCAGAATTTAGATATAGAGGTAATTATGTAGACGGTGAAGGTAAATGACCCAAAAAGGGCATCTCATTATGGAAAAGAAATGTAGGCCTGACAGCTGGGCAGTGTGCTGCGCTGTGACTTTAAAGTACACAGTAAGTCACTTTGCAGCACTGTTGTTTCTTGTTTTTTTTTTTAAACAGTCGTCTTTGATATAGATGTTTATTACTCTTTCATCATAACACCACACTATCTGAACTGCCGTAGCAGTCTTGCTAACAGGTAATTTTGTTGTTTGAGAGGCACAAAATTAATCAGATCAATTTGATCATTCACATTCACAGTGTCCTGATACTTATTATTAAAAGGGGTTTTATCACCCCAGGTCCAGTAGTTTTTTTATTTAATTTGTTGATTATTATTTAATTGTAAAGTGAATAATCTGTGCCATTACATGACATGTATCGCCACCTATAAGAATATTGAATTATGCTTATTTCTTTGTAATAGTGAATGAGATTTGTCAGCAGGTCGACCACTTTGGGGTCGTGGTGATAGAAATTGGAACTGGCATTTTGAATAACAGTGTCTCATTAAATTAGGAATACAGGGAATAGATCAGAATGATCAGACTTGGTCCATCTGTCTATTCTGACTTAGACCTGAACCAGGAGTGTTTATAGTGTGTTTTACACATACCAGACAATTACATCGTATAAATATAAATGCCCTTCCAAGGGAATGAGGTTATAGGCTGCGTTAATTATAGGCTATCACAGTGTTCATGAATACCAGGTTGGTTTATAGTTGAATGTAGGATTTAGCCCTTTGTCTTAGCACCACTTCAGCACAGATGATTGTGTCATCCATTATCAGGAAGTGGTGTGCTTTTTTTTTGTTTTTACGTATCCAAACTGACCATTCTCTGTTTCTATTTATGATCTAAGAAAAGCAACCCGCTCTGCTTGTTTGCTGAGCCCAGTTAGACCAACCATACTGTATTTAATGTAGTCTCTTCCTGCCTGTTTAGCAGTACCTACATCTTTTAAGTATCTGGTATTTTTCAGATTTAACAGTCAGGAAACGGCAGCTACCTCAACACAATGGTAACATAACTCATCACTACAGTCACCAATACCTTTTTTTTTTTTCCTAATATTGATTAAGCGACCCCTAATGTCCTCAAACAACCAGGCAAAATAACTAAGCTGGTTCATTCTGAGCTGCAGTAATGGTTAACACGGCGTTTCTTGTTCCTGCTTTACCATGAAAGCTCTCCAGCGGCTGACCATCGTAACGGTTTTATTGTGAAGCAGCTATAGCCCCCCGCAACCCCCTAGTTTCTGCTGATAAGTCCTCTGTGCATTGAAATAGCTCTCCATAAATGTCTGGGCATTTTTAGTGCTTTTTCTTTTGTCAGTGGATTAGTAGAGAACATTACCAGTGTGGAATAAAATATTAAACCGTTTGTGTGAACATGAAACCCCCAACAGAGCAGACGAATAGTTATACACCTCATTGAAAAAGCTGAATTAAAGTCAATGTAAATCGATAATAAACTATTTCTGAGTTTGTCACTGGACATATAAATTGTATTATTAACCATCCAGCCTTATTTGAATGATCACCACTTCTATAAAATGAGGCTGCTAAGTAAGCAGTGTTCTCTGCTCTGAAACGAGGAGGGTGTGTGTTCATTAAAGGTGCTGAAACCAGGAAGACTGTTGAAACCACACCCAGTATGGTGTGAGTGTCGACAGCTGGTGTTTACTCTTCCTCCTCGTTTGTCTGTTGTCTGACTTGATGGGTTTATTTCCAACCTATCTCGATGTTGACGGTAGCCTTGTTAGCCTGCGGAGGTAGCTTAACCTAACCTAGCGTTACCAGTTCAGCCATCAACCCATCCTCAATAACCAGCATCCCTTCTAGAGAGACGTGTCCATGAGTTGGAGCCGTTTCTCCCCATTAGCTCTACATTAGATAACAGGAGCATCCAGATGCAGGCTCGTTAGCAGGCCTGCTAGCACTGTCAATAGCATAGCCTCATCTGCAGCTGCTGTGGAGTTTGTCCCTGGCTGGTGGGGTGGGAAGGCAGTGTGCCAGTTGTGTGACCCAGGCTGCGGTTACCTGCCCTGATTGTGAACTGATTTTCAACCCTCGTTAGCTCCGTTGTAAGTCCCGTTGCACCGCAAGCTTCACCCACAGGGTTAAACAGCACACACTAGTGATTGGGGACTCCATTACCTGCAACGTCAGGTTAGCATCTCCAGCTGGTGTTAACTGCCTCCCGGAGCCTCTGACACAGAGGAGCTCTAGTTTTTATGTAGTGTTAGCGGAGGGGTCGAGGTAAATGTGGCTCCAGCGCGCCATCCAGCCATGATTTCATGTCCGCCCAAAAAAATCCTGAACACAGAAATGGTGGCAAATAGTTAAGCGGTCGAACTCGACGATTCAGTATTACATTGTTCAGTCTCTTGACGTGTGTTCAGCAGTCATTTTCTAACAGGATACTTACTCAGACTTTAATATATGTTCATAGACCAGAACTACTAGTGCTTTCCTGGTTTGAAACAACACTATTTTACCTCCAAAAGAAATCTGTTGTTACTTCCTGTACTACAGATGTTGTTACTGATATCTGTATTCAGCTTGTGAACATGGCTTACTTATGCACTTTTGGGGGGGGGACAAAAATCACTGATTAATTAGTAACTGTAATCTCAAGATGCTGACCCACATAACAGCCAGCTGAAGCAAATATTGAGATGTTGTTATTGAGAGGATGTTCCTGCTCCCTGCAGGAGATGTGTTAAGCAACCCAAAGTCATATTTCACTCATAAAAATAACCCAGACCTTAGTGCACGTGACATCTAATTCAGCCGTGTTTTAGAAATGCACACGAGTTTCACTGATCTGCATTACATGTTGGACAATACAATCAAATTAGAGCTCAACAAATCGGCCTGAAAGAGCCTCGTTAATTTGCTCAGATGCCCACAAGTTTTTGTATTGCTGTCACAGAAACACCTGTCACTTACAGGTCTGCAAATGTTTACCAAGTGGGAGCACGTGTAAGCCTAATAATTCTCTGCGCTGAGTGAAAGCTGCCTTGAAATTGTAAAAGTGTCCATCTGTTAATGCCTTTATAAGCAGCCGTCTGATGCGTATTGTGTAATCATCTGTCACACAACACAACAGGGGGGAAAAGTGGTTCTCAGCTCCTGCAGAGGAGAAACCATACCTCAGCGTGAACAAGTTACAGGCCTTACAGCAGCAGGGTGTGTGTGCATGTATACCCATAATGCCACATTCTCACAACTGACATTTTGCCTCAGTTACCAATTAATGGCTTATGGCACTACACCAGTCAACACTACAGACAATGTAATGTCTTCTTCAGGCAGCAGCAGCACCTCAATTATTTAACGTCAGCTGAGTTTACAGCATTCGGGAAAACAACCTATTTGGGCTGCTTGTTACGACGCAGTGCATTGCTTACAACTAATCCTGTCATCCCTGTCTATACTGTAGACGTGGTTTCCCGTATCTTAGAGGATTGGGGGCCTGCCAACATCTGTTGCCGTGCTTATGCTGCAGGGCCTTTCTGCTCTAGCCAGTGTGTCTGTCTGTCTGTCTGAATGTGATGTCCATAATGGCCTCTTCAAGGGTGTGGGTGCCTTCTAGCTTCAAAACGATCTCTGCTTTTTATGCTAGCTGCAAAACGACTCAGACGGTTGATGGAGTAGAAGCGGACTTTCATGGGAAGTCTGTTATTTAGGCATTTTACACGGAGCACGGGTTGTTCTGTGTTAAGAAGCGAGTGGGCACAGCTTCTTGTTTCTGAGGCAACAATAATGCTCATCAGGAAATCTCAGAGCTTACATAATGGCTCATAGACAGAACAATGAAAATGTCTGAAATTTTATTGTCTGCCTGCAGGTTTCCAGGGTTTTTGTCTGCCCGATGATAAAGCTAGGTCTGGCTGGTCCAGAGTACATATTTGAAGGATCTATATGCAATAAGACAGTTAAAATGCCGGTCTGTCTGCTGCTCGTGAACTAGGGTAACTGGGTTGGCTGAGACTACAGCGTGCCTTTCATGCTTATGGCTCAGCATTACTCTGCAGTCTGAGGAGCTTAGCTATGTTTTCCCCTCATTTCATTCCTCTGTGTGTGTGTGTGTGTGTGTGTGTGTGTGTGTATTTATGTACGTATGTGAGTGCCTGTATAGGTTTCTGTCCCGTTTAACACATCTGGATGTGTTTAGCTCAGCCCAAGTTCCTCAACACGAACCCACAGGCGTTACATAACCCCCCCCCCCCTTTTATGTAATGACTGCTGCAGCTCTCTGGCTGCATTTGCCCTCTCTAGTTTTTCCTGCCCCACACCCTGTCGGCCTGCCTTGTTCACAATCCCGGCTCCTGAGCAGTTTTCTTCCTGTAAAAGAGGAGTTCAACCAGCTGTCCTGGCACATCAGATGAATCTGGAAACGAAGGCCATTTCCAGCCTCACTAAACTTTTCAGTGTTTGGATAATTTTCAGATTTTTTAATGTGTAATCTGCGACTCTGGAGAACAAAGACATGAAAATGACAGCTGCTGCTTTGATTTTCCCCTTGTTCCTGTTACTGAGCATGAATGACTGGTTTGTGAAGTATAATTTCAAAGTGGTTTTATTGCGTTTCATAAGGAAAGCGAATGTCTGCAGACATGATGTCTCAAAATGTACGTGACTATGATAAAGCGGAAATTATGCCGTCATTGATTGTCACTTGATACTCTGAGATAACTGCCCTGTTTAAGCCGGACATGGGCTCACTTTTTTGCCCACAATTGGAGTTGATATTAAGTATCCGTAATTAATTTTTCCCTCATTATCCATATAGCTGCACAGTGATTGGGCCAAATACAGCCGTTCTCACACAGGAACTCCAAACAATGTCCATAAAATCAGGTTCTAACATTGTCTCGACTTGCCCTTTCAAACATGTAGTGTACAACAGCAGTGTGTTGTGTTCTTTTACCTACTGGAAATACTTTGTTTGGCTCAGGCGAGGGTTGGCGATTGGGAAGATTGTGCAGGAAGAAGAGGACTTATCCATAACGATGGTTGATTTTGCATTGATTATCACCGCCGCGTGTCTTTGGATGCATCCACAATATCACAAAAGAGTGGAAAGCAGTTTGAGGAAAGCAGAAAAGCGAATAAAGTGTGCCCACCCACTGCCAATTCTCCAGATATTCACACATTGAGCATTACATGGATTTTATACTGCGACGCTTAATGTACGGTGCAACTGATTTGGACGTTTGTGTTCACACATACAGCTCCCCTGGGTGATGTCTAGATAATTTCAGGATGGAGTTTGTCAGCCCAATATCTGCATTTAGAAAATAAAGCCTGAATCACAGCTCTGCTTTAGTGTCCCTCTATAATTGGATGTTTCAGTGACGAACTATTGTGGCAAATCTCATACCTTCTCATCATAGTTAGCTCGAGCAAAACATGATCAATCCACAGCAGCGGTGTGGTGTTGTGGCACATGCCGCTGAAACAAGGAAATGAATCTCGGTGAGGAAAGGGGACAGATGAACGCTGCTCCGCCAACTAGAGCCCAAAACTGTATTATATTTTTTGTGCATGAAGGTGTCAGAGGAGACAGCTGAGCATGGAGATGAGCAGCATCCGTGTAATGGACATAAATTGGATGGCTGCATATTTTGTGCTGTTTAACGGCAGCTCACCTCACTTCCTCCTACGTGTTAGAGGTTATTTATTATGGTCTGTGCTCACTGTTTGTGTGTTTCAGCATTTTCTTCTAACATGGTTTTAATTGGACTTATTAGATACATTTTACATGTGGTGTGTTTTGTTTTTTTTTTTTCAAATTAGGATGGATTAAATCATCACAACAGGCTTTTGTGAGATTTTGAATTATGATGCTTGCCTTGGGAGGCTTGCCTGCTCCCGTTTTGTTATCTGTGGAAATGGTGTATTCTAATAAAACCATTGCTTATGAAATACAGCAGCAAACAAATAAAGATGCAGTGTAAAAATGCCTCTGTAGTGGAGTGATGGTATCATAAGGTATGATGGGAATGTCAGAAACCTCGTTTCTGAGTATTTTCACACAGGAGACTTGCATGTATACGCTCTACCGCACATGTGCTCACGGTGCTAATTGATGAAATGGTGAGCAAAAAATGGCAGAGCAGACGACAAAAGAGCAAATCTAACCTAAGACATCGACAATTTGGCCTTTAAACTGTGATATAAATGTGATTTTGTGCATTTTTTTTCTTGTAGCACTGACTGCACAACTGTGATATTGTTAATCTTAAAGCGTCTTAGCATGAAGGAACATCACACGTCTTCTCTGCTGATGGTGCGTCAGGTGTAAAATGTGTCGGCCGTTTCAGCCCAGAGGCCTGTTGGTTTTTTGGCGGACAGCTGGGCCCCGTGTTCGAGCCGTCGTGTTGGTTTTGGGAGGGACGGTATGGTACAGGGGTGCCCAACGCCATACAACATATGTGCTGCATCCAGAGAAGCACCACAATGGAGAATGTGCTGACGGCCAGAAAACGACGGCTGCAGTGATTGCCGCTGGTGCTTTGTGTGTGTGGGAGTAGGGGGGAGGAAAATATGTCCTGGTTTGGGGGTGGGGGGGTGGAGCTCCTAGTGTCGGGAGAAGGGGGATTTCTCAGTGCTGCTGACTGACCCCTCCTCCTCATCCTCCTCCGTCACTCTGACGATTAAGGTCATTGGACTTTTACTGGCCTCTGTGTATGTTACTGAACTGCAGTTAAAGCTCTTCCTGCATCCCTCTCACTATAATCTACATTTGTGGCTGAACAAGAACTGGAGTTGGGCTCCAGTGAGCTCTTCATCCTTAATTTCCCACCTCAGTGTCCCTTTTCTGTGCCCTTTATACACAGCTTTGCTCACCTTTGTGCTCGGGCCAATGCTGAGCTACCTTCTGCTTCGGCGTTGTGACACACTCTGCAATATATCCCCAGTCTTCTGTCACTGAGAATATGAATCTCCTTGAGATGGTTTTCCCGCACCTGGCCTCTCCTCTCCTCTCCTCGCCTTCGCCGGATCAGGTGTCCACCCACCACTCGGTGAATCACGGCAGCCTCAGACTTAAAGTGTGCAGCAAAACGTGCGCCACACTTTGCGCCTCCAGTGTTGTTCCAAGCTGAGCCTCCACGGGGACTCGCGTATGCAGATGAATTGCCAGTGCATTGATCTGATGCACCAGCCATGGGCGTGTTTGTGAGCGTTGCAGTGTTTGGGAACATTTCCCCACCAAGTGTGTGAGAACAATACATGTTTATGTGTGTGGAATAGCAGAAGGAAATGCTATTAGCAGGTAGCACTGCAGCTGTGTCCTTGGTAACGTGTTTGAGTGAACGAGCCATAGATCGCTAAACGCTGTGGCTGAGTGAGGGGGAACAATCAAGACATCCTTCATTGCACTGATTGGTGGCTGATGTCTGCGTCAAAGCCACAGTAACTCTCCTTCCGCTCAGCTCCACAATAAGACAGGATGCCTGGTTGGATTATTGGTTATCCCAGTGTCTGCTGCGCTGTTCCCTGACCCAGCCCCACCCCCTCCAGCGCCCTGTGGCCTGTAGATTGCTTTTAAAGCCCGTCTGTTCCTCTCCAGGCTGCCAGAGCCTCCCAGCCCTTGTTGCCACTCGTTCGCTCCCCTCTTCATCCCCTTCCCAGCTCCTCTCCATTCCCAGCAGTAGCATTTTCTCCACTTCCTCCATCCTGGTGGAGCTCTGAAAATTGAAAACAGAGACGGGCGTGGGGAGGAGAGAGCGCAGAGGAGTCCAAGGTCTATCTTTGTCTGCCATCTGAGTCATTTTTTTTTTTTTTTTTTGTTCAGCCACGGTCACTGCAGCCAGTATTTTGATGAAACGGCGCCCTCTGTGGTCACTGCTGCTCAGTGCAAGAGCAGACATTTTCCTCTCATGTCTGCCTTTGAAATGCCCATTCTGTGTGTCATACTGGTAAAATGGAGTACTCTGCTCTCAGTTGGCATCCACTCCTAGTCATGAATTAAATCAGCGTGATTAAAAGAAAATCCCTTTTTCTAATGTTTCTCCTGCTCTTTGGATGCATGTCTGAGCATATTTTTTTTTCTGATGAGAGTGCTCTTCAGGGTGGCTGCGGTTCCCATTGCTAGGAGCTTTGTATAATGCTGATTCACTGACCTCTGCAGTCTGATGGGGGAAATGCTCACTAGATGTGCTGTGCTGTGCTCCAAATGACCAGTTTTAGTAATATTTCAATGTAATATGTTCAATAGGATTATTCATAACAGACCAGACGTTCACCATACCTGCCTGAGTGCTATGCACAGCTGAAAGGGAATTGACTAAGTGACTGTAATAAGAGCTGCAACTGGTATTATCATTATTATTTTTTAAAATCTGTGGATCATTTCCTCAATTAATTGTCAGAAAACAGTGAAAAATGTCCATCCAGGATCTCAACATATCTTGTAGATATAGATATTCTATTTACAGTTATATAAAACAGACAAATGCAGAAAATCTTCATATTCAAGACTGAAAACAGCAATTTTTTTAACCACAACTTTGCCTCAAGTCACAGATTATTTTACTTGCTTAATCATTGCAGCTCTGCGCAGAATATATAATCATTATAGTTGTATTTCTTATAATTGATTCAGACTCTTCCCCTGTTCACCTTTTTTAAATCGAACTCTCAAACCCTTCTCTGACCCCCAGATGGAAGCGGGCAGAGAGCCGCTACACCGTGGAGAGAGCTGCTATCATCAGCCACTGGAACTGGCTCCAGGCCCACATCTCGGACTTGGAGTACCGCATCCGACAGCAGACCGACATCTACCGACAGATCCGCGCCAGCAAGGTTAGTCGCTCGCTCGTATGTTGAATACGCCCGTCGCCGTGTGCGTACATGTGCAAACGTCCTCCCTACACGTGTCTCCGGGGTGGAAGTGTAACACTCGGGTCTCGATTCTGCAGGGCTCAGTAGAGTTGGGAGGTTCTGCCCCCACCGTGGTGTCCACAGGTGGGACAGACGTGAAGACGGAGCCCGTGAATACTCAGGTAAGCAGAGTGAAAGTTGGCAGGGGGTGGCGTTCTGCACAGCTTTAAAAACTACACGAGTTTGTCTGTTAAGATTAATTTGCAGTGTGAAGTTGATATCAAATCTCTGGAGATGGTATCTCTAACTGATCATGCAGCATGTTGTGCTAGTGGAGTTTTTTTTGTGATAATTGAGGCAGTCATGACTGACTGGGATGGACATATTTTAATTTGGTGATGCGTTGTAGTGATGATTAGGCCACTGGGACAAAGCAGCACTTTTAAGCACTCACATTTAATGTCAGGGTTTGTGCAAAGTATTTGAGATTTGAATATACTCCTTGAAAAATGCTTTATTTTCAACACACGATCACTCATGTAAACCACTTTTTCTGTGAGTAAAAAGGAATTCTGTAAAGCTAATTCTTCATTTAATATACCCACTTTAATGTGGCTAAATTTTTTGGGTTAGTTACCTTGAGAGTGCTTGAACTGTACTCTTAAAAAGCTGGGCAAACCTTGTAATGTGAATTTGTGAAGAATCAATTATAACAGCAAGAATAAACCTCAAAAACCCTGTTGCAGGAGTAATTTAGGTAAAAGAACTATAAAACAGCACTGCATTAACCTTCAGACATCTGCATAAAACCATGGAAGCACATTCAGGTTAACCCTCCATTTAAATGTGCAGAATATCAATAATGTCTGCTACAAAATAAATGAGAGGGACTTTATATTAAATTTAAATGTGAGCTGTTGACTGTCCTCTGCACTCACAGGCTTATTTCTAGGTGCCTGATAATCAATGAAACATTCGGCTTGTTTGTTCTTGTCAATCGAAGCATCTGGTGGAAATGAAATGTCAAATGTTCACAGGAAATTATTTCTTTTTATCTGTCTCTCAGGTCTGGACTCAATCAGACTGAAAAGCTTTTGTGTAATAATCCCTCACCATTCATATCCAAACATTTGATGCCGGCAGTAGCTCGTCTTTCTGTATATGCTCATACAAATGTTTGTTAAACTGCAGGCGGTCAGTTTTCACTTCAACCTTGATCTTATGCTATGATTTAGTGTCATCGCTGAGGCACAATGTTGATTTAAAACAGAAGTCATCGGCTTTTATCGAGCATTGCTGAATAAATACAGAAGAATTAGTAAGCGTCAAGTGTGGAGTTAATAAGATAAAACCTCCAAACGGTGACGGCGTGACTTTGGATAACTAATAGTGTTCATTTGTGTGAGACAGAGCTCCAAGCTGTGCATTGTGATGGCAGTGCAGAATAGGGTTTTTTACGTTTTGGGTGAGCCAAGCCCTTTTCACAGATGTAGCCTGAATAATTCAAGGCCACAAGACCGGGATGATCCAGTGAGTCCAGTATGTAGTTTCCTTAAATATCGCAGGTCCGCTTAGTGCTGCTGGTGTGAGCCCGTGTCGCTGTGCTAGCTGACACCGCGTGTGGTCTTCACTGGTATCTTCTTATCTGTCCACGCAGGATGCCGGTTCAGAACGGCTGGAGCACGCAGGCGCCGCCCACATCACCAACGCAGAGGCCGGCCCCTGGAAAGGTCAAAACACACAACCAGTTAACGGCGTCCTCAGCAGGTACAGCTGATAACGATTACCTCACTTCAAGTTCCCAGAAGGGACTCTGCTTTCTGAGAAACACAAGAGGAGACTTGTTGATGATAATGGATTTTAGGGATTCTTAATCATGAGCTGCTGATGTTGCTTAGAGCTGCAACAATTAGTCGCTGAATCGACAGAAAAGTAATTAACAACCACTGAGAATAAAGATTTTTACCATTAAATATACTAATTTTATTTCACTTTTCCTGCTCAAAAATGAAAGATAAAGGAACCACCAGTGTCTGTTTCACCTTTCAAAGACACAAAATAGACTTTATTTGTTACTGATCTGTTTTTAATTTGTCACTTGAGACAAATCATGTTTCTATTTTGGTTGGAGGTCTGCGACGTGTGTCCTCATTTTGCTCTGTTGGCTGTTGTGGTAGGATGGCAGAGAGTGCAGACACCAAGCACCAGCAGCCGTTGGCCTACGACAGCACGTGCGTGGCCGCGCGCACGCGACCGCTAGTCAGCTGTCGGCGACGTCGGCTCATTCAGCCCAACACTGTGCCCAACCTCAACGGCAAGGTGAGTGTCGCTGGGCAGAATGTGGACAAACTCGGTGCATGCAGAAAATGCTTCACTGGCAAACCATGCAGCGCTGGAAGGAACAGAGAGGCCGTGTGTGTGTAGAAACGGGTCTGATACTGACGCCTGTGTGAGGAAGTACGCTGAAGATGTTGAATGAAGCGGCTTTTTATTCTCAGAAATCCTGTGTGTTTTTAAAGCTGATGTGTCTCTCAGTTTGTAACCTAATGGCTGAGTAAACTGGAGATGGCTGACTTGTTGGTGGAAAACTAGGGCAAACAACAAAGAAGAGTAATCACCCATGTGACAACTCACAAGTTGTAGTTGAGGGGGGAAAAAAAAGAAACATTGGCTGGTTGCTCATGCTTCTCCCCCCATGACATGACTGCTTAGGGTTATAAGGCCTTAAAATGCCTTGTGTGCACTTATATTGCAGGAAGATTAACAGAACAGTTTGTTTCCTCAGTCTGACCATTTATAGTTTCAGGACTGACGTGTAATTTTACCTGTATTGTTTTTTTTCTTTCTGGTTTGTAAATTAGTCTCCCGTTCAGTACAACTAATATCAGAGCCATTTCTGGAAAATGCATGTACTCAGTCACCATGACGACAGCGGCTTAAATGTTTTATGGGTTGGCTCAACGGACTTAATCGGTGCATTAAATTGCCCTTTGTTCTCAACTGAGTAATATGTCCTAAATTGTTGAGTTAATGTAGCTGAATTATGGGTGTTCACAGCTGATTTTCAACCGTCCTCTGTCCACCCACAGGCCCAGAGGAGCAGCTGTGTCCAGTGTAACTGCAGGGTTAACCCCAGCTGTGTGATGTGTGGTGGCTGGCCCACCCCCAGAGAGGACCCTCAGTATGAGCTGCCCACCCTGGAGCGCCTGTCAAGACTGGATCTTGGCGTCCACCCCATCCTCTCTTTCCCTGATGGTCAGTGCGGGGCTCCTCGCTCAAAGGAGACCTCAGTTTACGCAGTCATTTCCTACTTTACATCCAGAGGGGAAGACAAACAAGGAGTGGCCGTAGTCAGACTTCTCTCCAGGAAGTTCTGCGAGAACATTTTCAGAGATTTAGATAATCTGTGACGGGTGTCACGTTCCCCTGAATAAGGGATGTCTTCTCAGTGCTTGGCTGCTTCATACCGCTCACTGATAGTAGTGTCCTTTTAGCTTGCAGAATCTTGTTTTGTTTTGTATCTTCATGTCAGAGCATATTTCATATGCAAAGTTGTTGTATTCACAACCGCAGGACAACAACGGACTTGGCATGAGCTCATGTAGTAGACTGCCTATGGCTCATTATAAATTTTGCATGCCATTGTGAATTGCTAATGTTGAACTACAGATGGCAAATCTGAAGAATGGAGCTTTACGCTGCACACACGGTTGAATAGTGGTGAAATGTTTAAAGGCTCAAAGCCGCGTGTCTGTTCCCTCCTCAGACGTTTGTATAGGCCTACGTCTGCAGCAGGTGATGAAGAGCCAGTGGCAGACCAAGTCACTGGACAGGAGCAAACCACTGAAGAAGCTCTCCCTCAAACACAAGCTGTCCACGTCCAAAGAGAAGCACAAGTTCACCAACTCGCTCATGGCAGTCAGTAAGTACAGCTTCAGTCTGCAGGGCCTCTAATGTCCCTTAAATGTCTGCGACTGTATTCCCTGGATATAAGACTCCCATATAGGCATTAAAAATACACAGGGATAATGAAATAATTTTTAAAAATCAGACAAGTTCCTGTGTAACGGCCTGAAATTGTGAAATAATCCAGTAAATTCTAGTTACTCATTATGATGCAATGATATTTCATCCTGCTTCTTTTCACATTAACAATTTATTGCATTCTTAAATCCAATCCAGCTGTTTTTATTTCACAATGCCGTTTGGTCCAGTAACCGTTTTGTGTCACAATGCCACAGAGCTCCAGCAGCAACAACCTATGATCTTTCTACAGTAGCTTTCCCTGTCTTATTTGGATGTGTGCTCCCTAAAATGTTTAAGTTGAAAACATGTCTTTTCTTGTATCTGCTCCGCCATCTAACCAGAACTTTAACTCGTTCCCGTCGTTGCAGGACTCGGCCACTATAAGAACCGCGCCGAGAAGCCGAGGACGGTGGACAGCAGCGGGGGCAGCAGCAGTGCTGTCCTGAACACGGCCCGGCTCGAGGGCCAGGCTGTGTGCAAGACCGAGCGGCTGCAGGCCCTCTCCACGCCGCTGGGGCCCTTCGACAAGAACTACAGTCGCAAGAGATTAAGAGAGCACTCGCTGGAAAGGACTGACTGTGAGTCTACTGAGTGAAGCCCTGGCTGTAGACTGTAGAGTCGTGTATTGTAGCATAAATCCATTTCTTTGAGGTCCTTTTTAATGTGATATCAAAGGTCCATGTTGTAAGAAATCATCTAAATGCGCCTGTGTCCTGTCCTCCAGCCTCCCCAAAACTTTTCCTGGACTCGAGCAGCCCCTGTCCAACTCTGGCCAACATGCACTCGTCCCTCCACAGCCCCCTCACACGCCAGCTGTCCACGTCTTCAGAGAACTCCACACCGCTGGGCCCCAGCAGCCAGAGCGTCCTGAGCACACCTGTAAGGACACGCTGGACCACTTCTCACTGCTTGTTCGATCTGATAATGAACAGGGATTCACTAGGACCGCCCCCCCTCCCTCAGATTGAAAAGCCATTAGATTAGAGGTCCTTAACCAGTCAGTTTACAAACCCAATCACAACACACACAGTTTTTATTTCTCTGACCGTGTGGAAGTGTGACAGAATATGAGCGCGTTAGAGCCTCTAAAACGTGAGTCTCAAAGGAGCTGCAGTGACTGAGACATTTAGCCGACTCGGAGATACTGTAAATGACATCAGGCCGAGTTTAGGCGACGTTCTCTGACAGACACTGTTGACATGAGAGATTCTGATAAAGCGAGTGGGTGGGCAGAAAGAGAAACTAGAGTCAGACTGAAACTTTATTTGCTTTGTTTTTTTTGCGGTTGCTGAAGCAGAAAAAGTTCAGGAAACAAAAACACTGAGCTGCACCGCTCACAGTAGATGAACTGTTGACATCAGACCAGCTGCTGTGGTTTCAACTACTGCAGGACTGGATTGCACACAGGACTCCTTTGAGAGATGATCTGTAAGCAAGACTACCCAAGGCGTCGGTGTTTAAATCTCAGCAAGGATTACAATTATTTTGAAACATGTTTGTCAGAAATCCTCCTCCCTAGTGACACGACAACATGGAAACCTGTTCAGCACAGTGTGTACTCTAATATAAGCAGTTAGAGGTGGGTCAGCTGGACAGTAACTGATAAATGATCCTTATTGAAATGGGCACACGTGTTAAACTCCCACTGACTCGAATACGGTTTCAGGCCGTAACAACATAAAATCGTAAGGCTGTCGTGATGCAGGGGCACAGACGATACTTGTGGTATTTAAAACTATTAATACACACGTGATAACAAAGTGCTTCGTTGCAAACTAAATGTGCTCGTCTCCCTTTATAAAAATTAGCCACAAACAGAATGTGAGGGCAAAATCAGTGGACATTAAATCACAGTACACCAGAGTCATTAGTTTAACCTGCGGTCTCGCACACAGAACCCTCTGTTCTGCTCCGCCAGGTGATTTTATTTCACCTGTTTCAGTATAATCAGCTCTTTGTCCTTGCTGCCGTACAGTTATGGTGGCGGACGTCTGTCTCCACCTCCCCACGCTGGCATTTTGAGCGTGACTCATTCACCACACAGTAAACAAAGTTAAAGATGAATTTGAAATGTAACATTTATTATCATTATCACTAAAGTTTTCTTCTTTTGGCCACAATAATTGTGTGGTGAAAATCTGACACCATGACAGCCCTCCTCTGCAGCGAGCTCACCTGTGGTATTTAATTATTCCCAGCAGGTCATAGGCTGATTAAAGGCCGTGGTGTGAAGTCACTGATCTTCTAGTGATGCACTGGATTACATTACAGAAGCGTGTAAACTGTTTTCATCCATGTTGAATCCTTCCTGTGTCCCCCAGCAGCAGCCCATCAAGAGGAGGCGAGGGGAAAGCTCTTTCGACATCAACAACATAGTCATCCCCATGTCTGTGGCCGCCACCACCAGAGTGGAGAAGCTGCAGTACAAAGAGATCCTCACACCCAGGTGAACACCACACCTCACCGGCCTCACCTTTTTGTCCCGTGTGGTCGGGTTCCTCTTCAGGTGTGATCATACAGTTACTGGGAAGCTGCCGGTTTCCTCTACTCACATTCATTTGTCTGTCTGTGTAGTTGGCGATCTGTGGACATCTTCTCTCAGCCCATCACTGAAGAGGAAAACGAGCGGGAGGTAAGTGCTCGGGACCACCTGACCCTCCCGTCTTTGTCCCCGGTGATCTTTACTCATTTACCTGTAAAACTTTCCACTGGCTCTAACTGTGCGGCAGTGAGTGAATGGCGACATCTGGTGGTCAAACCCTTTGAAGGTTCTCTCTCTGTAGTGGAGGCAGAGCAGTCGAACAGCCTTTTTTTTTAACTCAAGAAAGCAGCGACCTGAGGTTATTTACATTACTTACTAATCTACAGATTAGTTTGGATTAATAGTCAAAATAAAATGTGAGAGAATAATAAAAAATATTCAGTTTGATGAAGGCAGGGTGTCTGAAGTCTGAAGTTTATAAAGATCTGAAGTATTTTCTAGTCTGCTGGAGGCTTTAACATTCGTCATACTGTGTATTTGAGCGTCATCGCTGCGTTAGTGCTGTCACTAGGCTGGAAAATCCTCATTCAGGTTTTGTATAATTGTTCCAGAAATCTGACCTCTGAATGTAAAACCGAGTTGTTATCTTCTAATTGGTTAATCCACTCACCCTGCTGCTGCTCCTGCTGCTGCTCCACGTCTTGTGTAATGATTAATGAGGAAGCAAACCTGAGAAGGTCGAGGTTTATTTGACATTTTTTTTGCTCAGTAAATGACCTAAATGCTAAATCAGTCATTAAAAATGTGGCCGTTGGCACATTTCAAGGGTCCTGATGGTGTTTTGTGTCTGCAGGTGGAGGATCTGACAGACGCAGCCTTCACCTTGCTCCACCAGCCCTACGAGGACCAGGAGCGCTCCCGTTGGACTTGGATGGCCTTGGCTCCCGCTAAGAGGAGGGGCAGCAGGTCAGTACCGCCATCACACACACACACACACACAGGTCTTTGTTTGGGGGCCGTACATGTGAACCGCTCTGTCCCGCAGGTCGTACAAATCTGTCGACGGACGGACCACGCCGCTGCTGTGCGGGACCAACCCTCCCACCCCTCAGCCTGCGTCCCCAGGCCACTGCCCCATGCTGCACGACTACAGCCACGTACCGTCACCCATGAGTCCGGCCAGCCCCGACACCACCTCCAACCCCCACACGCCCTGCTCAAGGGACTCCCATCGGCTGCTGTCCAGCGAGGACACGCGGTGCTCTACGCCGGACTTCACCTTCGAAGAAAGGGTTCGTACTGTGACACCTGATACTGCACGGCTTTGTTGAAGACTTTATTCTAATTGGTCAATTTTGCCGTGTTATTTCTGTATAACACACTTTGTTGTTATAATATTTTAGGCCAAACTATTGATTTCATTAGTTAAAAGCCAAACAAGCCTCTTCAGGGTTCGTTCTGCCGTAATGACTCACTTTATTAAAGGCCCCATGTTCTGCAAAATGCACTTTTTAATGTTTCACGGAGATGTCGAGAGCGAAGCAGCAGATTGTTTCTGTTCTTCTGAAACTGCTTTTAGAAAATTTTTTTAAAATGGGACCTTGAATGTGTAGAAATGGTGATTTGACGGCGTGTTTTTCGCGCTGTGATGTCCGCAGACGGTAGCGCCGTGGGAGCGTCGCAGCTTCCCCCTGCCAGAGGACCCGGCCCCGGAGCCCGAGGCGGAGAGCGACCACCACATCAGGCCCAGAATGCGCAGCATCTCCGGCTGCCGAGCGGCGGCCTACGGACGGCTCGACTCGGACGACATGGAGATGCCTTGTGACGACGACAGCGGCCCCAAACACAAGGCCCCCACCCACCGATGAATGACTCACAGGCTGAGGTCCCTCCTCCCCCCCGCCCTCACCCAGGCAACCTCCCCGGCCCTCACCCTGCCTCCCCCCCCACCCGCCCCCACAGCTCCTCTCTGGCATTAACAAGCAGAACCTCAAAGCAGAATAAGATATTAAATGGGTTCCTGTTGTTTGATATTCAAACATCAGTCTAATACTTTTCACAGTTTTTAGTGAACATTATGGAGATAGAAGCCTTTCCCTACACTTGTTTTTGTCACAGGAAAAAAAAGGATAAATGTTAAAAAAAAAAAAAGTATAAAACAACACGTTACAAAAAATGTTTTCTGTAGTAGGCTAAACAATGTACATGGGGGCTTAGTGGTGTTTCATATGTCGCGTGTACACTTGTAGCGCACTATGTAGCGGACTCCTCAAAATATGGCCAAAGGGTGTTTTCTATTGACTAGTTTGCTTGTAATTCCCATGTACATTTTTAGTGGAGTGACAAATAACAAAACAAGAAAAAATACCCTCCTGCCCCTCTTCCTCCTCCTCCTCCTCCTCCTCCTCGTCCTCCTCCTCATCCAAATAAACAGGTACATTTGAGATGTGGCCCCCTTCTTCTCCCTCTAGAGGTCGCCTGAAATCACCAGAGCACTTCTCCAACTGCCAAGTCCACTTTTGTTGGTTTGCTTTCTTTGTTTTTGTTTTTTTTTTCATTCCTGACATGTTTTATTTGTATATCTGTTTTGTCTGTTCCAGCGTAACACATTCTTTGTGTTTTTTGAATAGTAAATCATTCCTTTTTACAGTCTCTTTGGAGAGTGTCCAGCTCCCGTCTCGCCCCCCCCCACCCTCACCCTCACCCTGCCCCTCCTGCCCTCCCTTCCCTCCCCCACCACCACCACCGCCGCCGTCTCTTTACTCTCGGTTCTGTTAGAAGAGGGGTGATGGCAAAGAGGTCTGGGGTGTCTTTATGAGCACTTTCCCTACAGGAAGCGCTGCTGCATGCTGAGAAACATGCTCATGTTAGTCTTATCACAACAGCACACAGTAAGATTTCCACTTATTAAAAAAAGAAACTAAATGGCAGGTTATCGGGGATGATTGTACCATCTGCTAATGTCACTCCCTTTTCCTTTTTGCGTACAGTCCTTGCTGTATTAGAAAAGTTAAATTGTGGCAAAATAAAGACGTAACACAGTTACCCCCCCACCCCCTCCTCTTCTTTCTGGTTCAGCTTGACAAGTTTTCTCTTGCAGAACATTTCAGATGTAGCAGCTCTTAGCTAGAAGCCACCCCGAGCTCAGGTTCTTCAATTTAAGGGAATATTTTCTGCTGTTTAATACCTTCACTCTCCGATTGATCAGATCTAGACTACTCTGTTGCAAAGATGGATTTTGTTTTTGCCACCCCCACAAAGTCATAACCGCACTCTTTGCCCCCCCCTTAAGTAACTAATTGCTATGCAAAAAAAACTATGGTTTTCATTTTACACCTTTTTATGCCACAGCCATTCAATCACTGTTTTTTCTTTTGTAGTTAAGCAAGATGTCAATGTACCTGTTCGATTGTTGCAGCAGTTAACCTAATCAAAAAGCAGAATTGTTTTCTTTTTTGTAAATAGTACCATTAAAACATTTATGTTTAACTTGGCGTAAATGTTCTGGCCTCGAGTCCTTCAGTGTCAAAGCTGCCTGAAATCACTCCCTCGGCCCCCCACGCTCTCCTCCCTCTGGGGGCGCTTCATTTCTACATCACAAGGGTGGTTTTTGCATCTAAATCTAACTATCGTGGGGAATTCCTGGGGGCACATTGTGGTCTGTGAATTGGATTCTCTGAAGAAATGGACGGTGAACTCAGCGCACCGTGTGGTAAACTGGGGGGTGATTTCAGGCAGCGGTTGTATTGCAATCCTCCACGCCGACAGTGACTTCATAGCATTTATTTTCAAATACACATATACAGCAACAAGAATCATCATAAACCAGTTATTGATCAAATGCACAATAACGAGAACAATCACATTTCCACAACTGTACAGCGTCAGAAGTAACCAAGAGAAAGAAAAAAAAAAAAAAAAGGTGATGAGTTTTTTGTTACTGCAGAAAAAAAACCTCCCCGACCGCCCGGCTGAAAAAAGATGCACGGAGAGGGACCACCAAAGCACACAAACTTAACCGCACACCTACATCCTGGGATCAGCTCCCACCCCTCAGCACCCATGACTGCCCGCACGCTCCCACACACGTGGTCTGTTTGAAGAAAGAACCAAGAATTTAGCATGCAGGTAATGTTGCAAACACACCTTTTTAAGTCCTCCCTACACAGCTGGGAGCGCCGTGTGGGACGGTTTGACCTATAACCACCTATTTATTTATTTATTTTTTATTATTATTATTAGTCCTAGATCAGTATATCCTTCCACATCCAGAGCGCATATATAAACAGGATATACAGAGAGACCACGTAATGAGAGGGAGGCCACAAGCAGACGGCTGTCTCTTACATGAGGTGCATGCAAGAAGTTGTTTCACTTCTATTAATGTGAGAAAGAGTGAAGAATCACCAGGAGCATCGACCAACATGAGGACATGTTCGAGCACGTGAGCGGAGAGAGAGCATCTCTAAGGGAACTAGTTAATGAATCACCGGCTGGTCGCTCATTTAACAAACACTGAAGACGAGATTCTTTACATGAAAGTGTCCAGAAGGGAAAAGCGGAATAAGTCCCTCTAAATCTTTTCTAGTCTTTGACCTTTGATATTAAACACACGATGTGGCCAAAAGTACGTGGACAACTTTTAAACAGTTTTAGTCCCAATGAAGGAAATCACAGTATTGTACTGTGGTTCTCACCCTGAGGGTCGAGACCCCCGCTCGAGGCCACACGATTACTTTAAAGCGGTCATCAGATGATTAAATCACATTTCAACTGCACAGAATCGTTCTGCGTATCTTTGCTTTTAAATTAATGGACTGTTTTATCGTTTCAGGCCTCTTTTAAAGTGTTAGAATAAAACAAAATGGGAAAATGTCACCAGCCAGGAAGGTTGGGAAGCTCCAGCTCCAGTTTACAATCCCATACGTGTGTGATCTTCAGGTGTCCACGTACTTTGGCCACGTAGTGTGTTTGGCTTTGCAGAGAAGTCGGTGAAGATAAAAGCGACCAGCTGAGGCACCACCTCACCATGAGTCCTGACACTGAAGTAATGTTTAACTGCCCGAGCTAAATGAACCCGCTGCTGTACAGTTTCTCTCGCTGCTTTCCCAAATCCCTCGTCTCAACTTGGCCCAATCAACCCATCCATCATCCATCCATCATCCATCCATCATCCATCATCCATCCATCCATCTGCTTTGCAGTCAGTCAGTCATATTCATTCTGGTTGAGTGAATTTTTAAAGTACTACAATTTTCAGCCTTTAAAGTGAGACTATGTAACGTTAGAGAGCAGAAAACAAAAACACCATCCTGCTCTTACCGATGAAAAGTCCAATTCCTAAGCAGTAAAACGCACCCTTGCATAGTGAAATACGCCGAGGAGCTTTGCTGCTACAGCCTGGCGTGGTCTGGTGTGACCACTAGCTTATTGTGGCTAACGTTAGCACATGTAAATATACAGTTAGTGAGTCAGTCTGCTGCCTTCAGGACTCCTCTACACTAGTGCTACTGTTAGAACGGCTTAGCGTTGCAGCTAAATGATAATAATAGTAGCTTGCACTAAGCATCACCTCTTCATTTTAACACTCAGTGGCCTCCTTTGAGCAGAAGTTACGTAGTCTCGCTTTAAGTGATTGCGACGAACATCATTCTAGCTTTTATGTGCATATAGCAGTTTAAATACTGATGAACTCTCCTCCCTCCTCACAATTTTGGCCATGAAAGTTACACTTTAAAAGCCTTAAGGTTAATTTTCCTCCTCATACGTCGAAGCTTTAAGCGCATTTACAACAGAGCAGTAACAAAAAAAAACAAAAACAGAAACACTGACAGTAGCAGGCACGATACAAATGTTTCTTCATATCAAATACATGTCATATATCCACAGATTACGATTATAAAACTGTGCCCAACACAAACCAAAGTTTCTACTCTAGCCGTTCGTATTTTTTAATCCGGGTTCCACCCCCGTCACCTACAGTAGCTCGGGGCGCAGCACGTGTCGGGACTACACAAAGCAAAGACAGCAGTGAGGTCTGAAAGCTTTTTTTTTCTGCCTTGACGAAACATTTGCTACTTTTCCTCTAACGGTTTTCCTCTCACGCCCCTCAGCGGACCCTGTTACTGCAGCACAAACTGGCACCTAACAGTCAGCGTCTCCCTCCAGTTTTCCAAGCTGATATTCTGTATTTTTATCCAGAAAAAGAAAAAGAACTAAGCATCAGGGGGACACCCATCAAAGGGGACATTAAAACATACCTTTCTAAAGGGTTCACAGTCAATGTGACAGGAAGCCAAGTGTTAAATGACGTCAGATTCACCAGGATACGCATGAAGAGAATTCCTCAGGGAGAATTTAGCTCTGCTGGGGTGCTTTAACTCTTAAAGGGAGACTTACAAAAGGTAGAAATAGCAAATAAAGAGATCAAAGACCACAGAGAGAGAGAAATTAAACATGTTTTGGCCTACTTTGTTAATTATTATCATTTTTTTTTATCTCAAGACCTCTACGAGGAACGCCTCGAGAGTGTTTTCAAAGGTTAGTGAAGGATAAACAGTGATGGGTAGCTAAAAAAGTCCCGTGGGAATAATGAGGAAGGCATCACAACTCCTCTACGTGGTCGTGTGGTGGAGGTGGAGGTGGAGGGTGGAGGGGGGAGGTGGGTGCATTCACAAGCCTTGTTTGGCCAGAGAGGCGGACACCTGGTCGGCCAGCGTGGAGAGCTGCGGAGAGTCGGCCATGTTGATGCTGCCGGAGGAGGACACGGTGCTGAGCTGGTGGGGGGAGTCTTCCAAGGAGACGATCTCGGCGCCGTGGTCAGTGCGGGCCTTGGCCGTCTCACGGAAGGTCAGTTTGTGGCTCTCAATCTGCGGTCAGATCACAGGGGAGGGTCACACTGAGCCACCTGTGGTCTCATTCAGGTGGGAATAAAAGTTAGAACATCACCCTCTGGTGGACAGCACACACACACACACACACACACACACGGCCTCATCCTCACTCAGTGTCGGGGGGGTCGCAGTGAGCTGCTGGGGCCCCCGTCAACCCCTGGATGTGCTCTGGGACTTGTACTGTTGACGTGCACCAAACTCCATTCAGATTCTGGACCAAGATTCACAGATCTTTACAATAATGATGCTGTTTTTAAAAACGTTTAAATCTGGACCGACTCTAACTGGATGAAGGCCTGTTAGTTTAGACTTAAGCTTAGACTTAAACTGGTGTCCTGAAAATGATCCCTAACCTCTGTGATCTGTTGCCTGTGGCTTTACTTCCTTTACTAGAGGTGTGAAAATAATAATAATTTTATTCTCTTTTCTTTCTGAGCTTGGACCTTTGATGAAAACAGGATAATAGATTGTTTTATATCACGTGTATACCTGTGTGTGTGTGTGTGTGTGATCACTCAGGTAACGACACCTTTAACAATCACATTTTATTTTATGATACATAGTGTAAATATTTATTTATCATCACAACACATATTTATTTTGCTATTGCTTTATTTTCCAATGTTGCTTTTATTCACTCTTTCTTGTCTATTGTTGCTGCTGTAACATGTAAATTTCCCCCTATGGGGGATCAATAAAAGAAGTCTAAGTCTAACAATCACATGCAGGCGTAATGTTCAGGCGTCCACATACTTTTGGCCGTCTGATGTCGCCGTGCATGTCTAAAAGAATGTGAATCAGTAACGAACACACTGCTGCTGTGAGACGCAGCGTACAACAGTCGCCTCGTATACTTACGGGAGTCCTCAATCTTTATGTGGGGGTTCGTCAGGATGGGTGTGATGGGTGCTGGAGGGACAGTCAGAGGTGACTGAGGGGGGGTGACAGCGGGGGAGGGGAATGAGGGGCTGCCTGAGGTTCTCCCCTGTGCTTCCTTCCCCTTCTCCCTCTGCAGAGGAGCCCCGGCAAGGGAATGACAACGAAAATACACGTGATGGCATCAACAGAAATCAAAACGCAACACAACATGTGAAAAACTGACCAAGAAACAGAAGATAAAGACGAAACAGGCTGCCGTGAATGGTGAACATAAAATCAGCTGGATGGAGAGAGGATGGAGGCTCGAACAGAAGAGGGAAAGAATGCTCAAAATGTCAAACTCAGAGGAGGGAAGGATGAGGGAGGAAGGATGAGGGAGGAAGGATGAGGGAGGAAGGATGAGACTCTTGTAATAACCCACCTCTGACCCTCAAACCTCTAACTGAGCTGCTAAATGATGCAAATCTTCACTCTCAACCTGAAATCAAGACGGAGCTCCTGGAGAAAAACGGACTGAAATTTGGTTTCTTCAAAGATTATTTTGTCCTCCTTTCTTGGAGAGAGACGGTGAAGGCTGACCGAGGAGCCCCCAGGTTCAGGGCACATTTCTGATCCACCAACCAACATTAAGACACAGTTAATTCTATTTCCTGCATTTCTGCACATATAAATTAATATAACAAAGAAATAAAATATGATGAAAGTAGTTATCCTGCTCTGTGTAATAATAATATAACATAAAGCTGTATAGAATTAGTTTGGAGGTGGAGGTGCTTCCATTCATTCGCTGTGAGTTCACTGTAACACGAGAGACGACTCAGATCAGCAGCTGCAGCTTCATTCCCACTAAAACCAGCACAGAAACAGGATCTTTAGTGGAAATGAGGCACTTGGAGCCTTTTCTACGGTGGCCGGGAGGTGCAAAACAATTTTACAATACGAGAAACACTTTTACAAAGCTGGAGACAAATTTACATTTGAGAAAACAAATTTACAAGATGTGAAACACTTTTACAAACGCCGAAACAAATTTACAAGTAACTTTTTCAACCGGAAAGGGAATGTACCGCGTTAATCGGCTCATATGTTCGTCTCAATACGGGCGAAAGACCGCTTGACTGCCGTCCATCGTGGGTCGCCATGAACTCCTTATCACTTCCGGTTCTACTCAACAGTTGGTATATTCCCTTTCCGGTTGAAAAAGTTACTTGTAAATTTGTTTCGGCGTTTGTTAAAGTGTTTCACGTCTTGTAAATTTGTTTTCTGATTTGTAAAAATGTTTTCTAAAATGTAAATTTGTCTCCAGCTTCGTAAAAGTGTTTCTCGTATTGTAAAATTGTTTTGCACCTCCCAGCCACCGTACTTTCTGGACGGACGATTTCTTGTTTTTTGTGCCTGAGGAGTGAGACTCCTGCCCTCCTGCTGCACTGCCACTAAAGGATCTGCTGCTCGCGCTGCGTTCAGGTGCGTCTGAATGAGTGAGAATAAGCAAAGCTCTGCAGCGGCGCTGACAAAGCTTTGGCCGAACACAACAACAACAACACGAAGATGAGCAACAACACAGTAACAATGAAGACATCATCTGGTGTTTTTAACGTGGAGCCGTCCGGCTGTGAGGCCGTTACCTTTCTCTGTCCACCTCCAGGAACGTGGCCGATGTTGTCGAGGGAGCCGACCTTGGACTGGACTCTGAACTCCAGCTTCTCATTTTTGATCTCGATATTTCCGCCACCTTAAAAAAAACCCAAAAACAAATATAGTGTCACTATTAATAAGTTATTTATTAGTTATTTAGTTAGTGATTCTATCAGATTATCTATTTGCATGTGGGTGCATAAAGCCATTCAGCTATTTAGGCCTCGTCTGGTCACGTTGGTGAGGCTGACATTCATTTATTTGTTGTATATCTCAGGTTTCTTTTACTGTGATCAGTTTGGTTTAGGCTTTTATTCTACTTGTCCTGTTGTTTTTATTATTGCTTCGTCCTTCTGACTTATAAATTGTTTAACTTAATGTTAAACATTCTGACTGCTGCTGCTTTTAAACGTGCCTCATAAATAAAGCCAGGTTGGATTGGAGACACCGATGGAAAGTCTTTTCATCTCTTCCGGGACAAAAGAAGACCTGAACCGTACCTGGTTTATGACGAATGTTGTCTTTCGATCCACATTTAGCCGTCACGCTGCTCAGATCGATCTTTTTGTGCACAATTTGAACCTGTGAGGGAACAAAAGAGGAGAGGAGATTTAAACCAGAGCAACACGTCACAGTAAACTCTAGTTTGCATGCAACTAGAAAACAGACTGTTAGTCCTCTAAAGCTGCTACCAGAGAGGAAACAGATCAATAAAACACTGATTGGGATCAGATGTTTAAGTCTTGTGCTCTCGCCTGAGCCTGCTGCAACCTTTAATTTGAAAGAATCCAGAAAAATGATCCAATCTTTACACTAAAATGTCTTTTATCAAGTTTAATTGATCACATTCTGCATTCTTCCACATGCACTATGAAGCCGTGTTTCTGCGTCACAGTGACCTCAGGCTCTCCCGTCATGGCCGCCTGTCTTCGCGGCACAAAGCGCCCAGTCTCTCAGCTGAGGTCATCTCAGCGCTCGCCACAACAGGCACAGTTTGGCGGAGAGGCCGAGGACAGAGGCTCTTTGTGGCTCCTTCTCCTCGCAGCTCTACGACACAATCAGCCCGGGATAGAGGATATCATAAAGGATATCATCGGGTCGTGGAACTGGACGGACGGATCAGTGTGAACGGGAACACAGAACACACACACACACACACACACACACACAGGACTCATGCATGTGGTTTCAGGGGCCAGTTTGGGTGCTAAAGTTATCAAACTTACAGCAGAGCCTGAGCATCACATAACAGTGTTAGCAGTGGTGGAAAGTTAATGAGTTATACGACTTCCCGACTTCATCTCAGAGGTTAATATGGTTCTTTGTGCCTGACGGCTTTAGTTACATGTGGTGAATTTAAAAAAAAGAGCTTCAAGTGGATGTTTCTAAATGTCATGTGGTTCATATTAACAGGATGTTATTATTCACTGGTCTGTTGTGTTTGTTTCTATTGTTGTAACCATGTCAAAGCTGCCACGTCTCTCGTGGGAAGCAGATTTTAATCTAATCTAATCTACCTGATTAAATAAAGGTGGAATAGAAACAGTTTAAAAACAAGTTGGATCGGCTGGAAAAAGCGTCACCACAGTTTGTCTGATAAAACTTTTTAAGATAAACGTGGTTTTCTCACAAAGCAGCGACGCTACATGATGATCTTTATATCCCATGATGCATTGCTGCAGAAACCGTAAACATCTGCAGCAGTAAAACACATGAAAACACTGAGAACTTTTACTTTAACGGTTTAAGTACATGTTATTTCCACAGCACAGTCTCAGCAGTAGGATCTGAACACTTCTTCCACCACTGCAGTTGACTTCCATCTAATATTCAGCACAAGCAGACAGAAAACTACGTACAGTTCAGTGCTGCTCTAGAGCTCGGTATGAAATGCTCACGGCTGTTTTTAAGTTTACAGATAAACTGTTAATAGGAGGAGTTAACAGGTCTGAGCACTGAAGGGTTCACACAGGACAGACGGGAGGACTCGTGCACCGACTCCCTCCGTCTTTATCAAGAGAAGCAACAAGAGGGGGGTTTGGCCACAGCTGCATACCTGCAGCTTCGCCACATCTACTCACATTGCCACCACCGGGTACATGTTTTATATTATCTTTGGAGCCACAGCGGGACTGCACAGAGCCTAAGTCCAACTTCTTATCAATAATTTGTACCTGGAGAGTCGATATGTGGGGAAAGAAAAGTTTGTCAGGTTATCCTGGAGAGAGCAACAGCAGCCGACCAGTGCTGGAGAGGAAATGAGCTCTTGGAGGTTCGGAGGGGGGGGAACGGGGCTCGTTAAAGGGGACGGGGAGGGCCGTCTTTAAAGATTTTAAGAACACAGACTTGTGCCATGATCATGAACTGCAGAGAAGTGATGAGGAGACTTTACCTCAGTACTACAGTTTAACTGTAAACTAACAAGAACAACATTTCCTCCACTTGTTCATCATGTAAAAAGGAGGCAGTCAAACACAAATGAGGCGAGCGAGCACGTTTCTCACCTTGCCCCCACCAGGCGTGTGCTTTATGTTGTCTTTAGAGCCGCAGCGGGACTGGACGTTGGCCAAGTCCAGCTTCTTGTCCAGGATTTGCACCTGCAAAGTGCGAGAAGACAAATAAAAAACAAAAGAAAACTCGTCAGGAGTTGAAAGGGGAGCGTTTGCAGGATGGGATCAGCCCAAAAGGAGGAAACGAAATGTTGAGGGGATGAAAACTACACACTCATTTCAGTAAAGCTGCCATCCATAACTTGAGCCAGCCTCTGCAGAATTATGACTTTAATGCCTGGAAATACAAATATTGTGCAAAATGTGACACTTTTTTTTGCTCTTCACCACAGAAATCATCCGATAGCTGATGAGACGTTACAGATGCCAGCTTTAGCGCATTAAGGCAGTGGTCTTTTGGTTAAATTCAGCTTTTAGTGCAAGAACAAAGAGCTAAATATGAGCTGTGTCTCATTAGTGAGTGTTTAGCAGAAGTCCTTCTTCTGACCGTGTATTTTAACATGGGGAGAAAAATAAGAGAGCACGTTTTGCTGATCATAACTGCAGAGATACTCAAGAGTCTGGTGTTGAGTTCATCCCTCAGTTACTCACATTGCCGCCACCGGGTACATGTTTCACATTGCCTTTGGAGCCACACCTAGACTGGACATTACAATAGTCCACCTTCTGATCAAAGACCTGTACCTGGGAAAAACGAAAACGTCAGCTTTTAGAGTTTGAGCGCAGACGGTGGTTTGACACATGAGCTGTGAAGGCTGAAAGAAACGAGTGAGAAACGGCCCTGAACTCGTGTTGAGGTGACGTTATGTCAGGGAGAAACAGAGGGGGGGGGGAAACCATCAGCAAGAGGAAGGTCTTCTGTTAATTTGATCTGCCCTTCAAACATTAAGACTCTCGTCCACAGTGTGAACTTCTTCTTCCTCTTCTTCTTCATTTTGGGCCATAAATATCACAAAACAACATCCTCTAGATTTCAGACACGTGACTGCAGGCTGCACTAAATTAGAACAAAGACACTTACACACTCGTCAACCACAGCACAAGTACACACACACACACACACACACACACACACACACACACACACACACACACACACACACACACACACACACACACACACACACACACACACACACACACACACACACACACACACACACACACACACACACACACACACACACACACAAAAAGGCAGATTGGAGTTCAGCTCCACCAACATTTCTCAGAGGTAAAGCTGCTCTGGAAGAAGAAATATTCTGATTGGCCCAACAGACACCTGAAGAAAACAGGGAACAGGTGCGACAACTGATGGTTTGATCCGGTGTGACGGCGAAGGCCTCATGACGTCCCGACAGAAGGAGCACGTCTGAATTTTATTTTTTTTGTGCCTTTTAAGACAAATTCTGACCCTTAGCTGCACAGTGACCTCATCAGCTGTGTGTTTACATCCTTGTTCCTGGAGGTCGGTACAAGCACAGAGGGTCAGAGTCTGTAAACTGTGAACTGTGCTGGAGTTTGGATAATAACTGTTAAACATGTTTGAGTGCTTTATGTTTCTGACTTCTTCATTCACCAACACTAATAATACACATTATTTAGGTATATTAAAGGAGTTTTGACCACTAGAAGCACCACGGAGGACTGTTTGTGTGAGTGGCTCTCCGTTTTGTTTGCACATCCTTGTGTGACTCAATACATCCTCCTGCCGCCACTTCTATGCTGCTCTATTGATCGACTGTACCTGGTCGTAACACGAGGAGAAGAACTGTGCAGAGGAAGACTGCAAACTTAGGTGTAAACTATTTTTTAACCATTATTTAATGAGGATGTCCCTTCAGATTAAAATCTCTTTTCCAAGGGAGACGTCGAGACGCCAAGGCCCTTTGTCTAAAGGGAAGTGTTCTCAAAGCCTTTTTGAGGTTTACCTTGCCATGTATTGATGCCATGTGTGTGTGCTGTAGGACGGTGAATGAGATGTGGTTGTGTGTCTCTGGATCAGCCTACTGAGGGTCAAACCTACCAATACGATTATTTCTGCCTCCAAAGCAGCTCCGTCTCCAGAAATGTTAAAAGCATGTAAACCTCCCGTCTGTGCTGCTGGAGGAGGAGGACTGTGTGCAGTGTGAGCGCTCAGAGGCACAGTCAGGGTACCTTTCCGCCTCCCGGCTGGTGTTTCATGTTCTCCGTGGAGCCGATCTTGGACCTGACGCTCTTCAGGTCCGGCATGGGTGCGGCTGCAGCCATGGGGGGCGGGCGGCCCTTCAGCGAGCCCGGGGACTTGGGCGTGGACCGAACCACCGCCACCTTCTTCACTTTGTTGGCCTCAGCCGCCGCCTTCGCAGACTGTGCTTGGCTAGAGGGAGATTTTGGAGTACCGGGGCTGCTCTGTCCACTCTGGGCATCTTAATCAACCGCAGAAGCAACACGTCAGAGGTTTGAAACAAGTCAACGGTCATGGATGAAAGGAACAAAAGGAAGAAAGGATAATAAATCAGAAGAATAAAGAACAAACTAGGAGCTCTGCTGGCTAAAAGCTGACCAAGTTTGATCCCGGATGAACCGGATCAGACTGTGGTTCTGTGGTCATGCCAGGCTGAAAGTGGTCTCTACTGATTTGTGCTGCTTATTTTTTATTCTATTTTCTTTTTACCTTTTTCATTTTTTGGAGTGGGAGCTTTCTTGGCACTAGCTGCATCACAAAAAAATATGACACATCATAAGTAATCCTTAAATGTTTCTCCTTAGAAGACGACAGAAATCAAAAGGAATGAATGTAGATGAAGTGGAATTAAAACGTAAAGTCCTGGTTTCTCACCTGGTTGAGCTGCAGTTCTGGCAGAAGCTTTGGCTCCAGGGATCTGAGTCTTTGCGCCTCCACTCTGAAAACCGACAACAAATGATTTAGTTTTCAGCATTTGACGTCCAAGTTACCCCAGAAAGCTGCTTTTATTCTACTTGCGTCTAACGTGGATGCTGCAATCACACAAATCTCGTACAAGTCATTCTGATCTGGTTGAGCGAATGAGCAGTCAGCGATGAATGGACGAGGCTTTGTTAGCGTTTTTTGGTAAAAGAGCGTGTTTGGGTGCAGGTTTGGATGCATTCAAACCGACTGATCAAACACGAGGAATCGGGAAACTGAGCATCCGTCCATCCTGAGCTGAGCTCCGGTCTGGACTCTAAGCTGCGTTCAGGCCTGTACTTACTCCGGGCTGCCTGGGCCCTGCGCTGCTGGCTTTAATGGGGATGTGGCTGTGGCCGTTTCGGGAGGAAGCGTGTGTTTTGTTGCCCTTGGTGACTATGGATGGTCTTTTAAGGGAAGAGGTTGGTTTGGTGGCAGTTTGAGTCTTTTTCATGAAGAGGAAAAATGAATTAAAAAAGCAAAACAAAAGTGCTGATGACAGTGATCATAAAACAGGAGGAATGATGTAACAAATGGAAAATGGATGGAGGAGAATGACTGCGTTTCAAAAACACAGTGTTAAAGGATCATTCTGGTTTATTACAACTTGGGTCTTATTTTCACACCATTGCTCAACCAAAAGGACAAAATAAGCTCCCAAAACTGTTCAAATCACATAAATGATGAGACAAACTTTGCTTTAATCACCATGTTTGTATTCAAAATGGATCTCAAAACGTTTTAGCATCTTTTAGCTCCTCGTTTTGGTTTTCTGGGTCGCAACTTTCCTGTTTTGCTAAAAACCCTCTGATCACCACCTGCTACCACACAGAGACTAATACAGTGGAGCGTTTAGGTGCTATAGAGAGTTGGTGGTGACCAAAACGGAGCTAAAAGAGAGTGAATATTGGCCATCAGCATCATCAGGTGACCAATCATGTGACTCCAAACGTATGATAATGTTGCTCAGATGTCCACATCAACGCAAAAGCTGATAATATGTCAGTTTTGAGCTTCCAGCTTGTTTCTGCTGCCTTCAAGCGACCAAAAAAAAATCTGTTATTGCAGGTTTTCAGGTTAAAGGAAGATCGGCACTCGTGGTTAAAATAAACCAACACTGACTGTTTTCCATTTTATTTTGGAGGTAAAACAAAAAAATTAGCACAATAATCTCTTTTTACACAGGAAAACCTGAGTGTGATTTGGGGAGTTTTGGATATTTTGCTTTCATTTTCTCTACTTGTGTCTAATCTGGAGTTTTATTTCCAGCCTGCTGGATCATCTGAGCTCATGTTTTTAACTCCAGTGTTCAACTTCTCAACAATACAATGGTACAACTCCTGATAGAAAATATGAAGAAAGCTACAAAAACATGTTCCAAGATGTAATAAACCAGAATTCTGCCTTTAATAAAAGAAACAAGACACCCGTCCGGTAATGTTCTCGGTCACATACCTTATCTGCAGAGCCGTTATCCATCTTAGCTTGAGCTACACACACAAGAGAGAAGCAGACTTTAGATTTTCACCCATTTTCTTAAAGTTGAATATCTATAACTTCTCCTTTATATCAACCCAAGTGGCACAAATTAAGACTTTTGCTTCCCAGTGTGCGGCTGAACACATTCAAGAAATGAAAGAAACGTTTGGTGATGTAAGGTATGCAGCATGCACCGCCACACAAAGTGCTTGTGGAAAACAAAACAAAAAAAAAGAAAGTGTTTTTTTTTTTTTTCGGGGCTGCATAACCAGCGGTGAGAGCAGAGATGGAGAGATGAAACAAAACAAAACAAAAAGAAAAGAAGCTAAAGTGGGGAGGGAGGACAACAAGCTTCTCCTCGGGTCAAAGTTAACGTCCAGAGAAAAAAGTCGGAGGGAGAAGTGCAGCATAACACAGAGTAGAAGCTGCGTTGGAAAAGAAAGAAGTGGAAGGAGGTAACTGAGGAGGGCTGGTTCTGAACTGGTGAACATGACAGGAAACAGACCTTTGAAAATAGGGACCGGCACCAAAGACTTTCTGGCTGAAGAGCCTTGGGGGGGCGTTTTCTGGAGCCCGGTGGTCTGAGCCACATTGCTCCTCATGTCTGAGTCATTACAAATGTCAGGCTGTGAGTAGCTGGGCCTATGTGACCATGAGTCACTGCTGCCGTTTTCTGTTGACGTGCCAGATGGCATTTTGGTAAAAAGGCTATCCTTCTCGGAAATGTTCCTACCGCTATGTGCTGGATGGAGATCTTCTGAATGAGAATCAAAGCTCGACAGTGTCAGACTTTGGATGGGAGGCGGCTGCTGTGGTTCTGGGGCGACATTTCTGCTTCCAGAGTCGCTGCAGGAGTTTAAAGCTGCTCCATCTGCAGTCGCTCCATCTTTTGTTTGTTCAGAGACGAGCTCCTCGCCCCGATTAGTCCTCGAGCTTCTGTCTCCGATGGACGTCAGGTCTTCCAAAGCGGCGCTGCGAACTAAAGACACCCCGGAGAGATTGCTCATTTCAGTCAGGCACTCTGCGGCGTCCAGGCTGATCGCCCTCTGGGAATCGGCGGCTGCCGTCCACTCAGGGCTCCCCCTGCTGACCGGTACGTCCCGTCTAAGCTCCGACCCGCAGCTGAGGTCTTCAGAGGCCCATAAAGAGTCACTTAGCCTTTTCCCACACTCTCCCACCGCCTCGTTTCCTGGGTCTGGGGAGCAGGAAGCTCCCATGCAGCCAACGCCCTCCCCAGCAGCTCCGTCTACAGCCGGCTTTGATCCGTCGCCCGCAAACGCAAACTCGCTGCGGACTCCAGAGCCAGGCTTTGCTAATTTGTTTGGAAAGCAGATTAATGATGACATTCACAGCACTCGTTTTCCATCTCCCCATTGAAACCAAAAGATAATCAAAGAAGTCCATGAGGGAAATAAGGCTATTTTAATATTCTATTAACCAGAAAAAACGCCCCCAACATAACAGAACAGAGAGCTATAAAAGGTGAAGATGCAAGACCATGAACCGAGGTGTGACCAATGAGTTTACGTCAAAATAAAACAAGATGGAAACGGACAGTAATGCATCACACTGGGGTGACAGACGGCAGATGATGCATTCCAGTGAACATAATGAACAACAGACCACCAAATTATGTATTTTCATTGTTAAAAAGTGATTAAAATATGATTCCTGAACTCCTCCTGACTGTAAAATAATGTATTCCCCCCCAACAAACTTCACCTCTGGACTCAAAAACAAACTATTAAATAGCTATAAAAAGCATATGGATTATTATTTACATGTATTTGGCCTTTAAATGCTGCATTAATAAATAAGGGATGAAGAAACAGGATTGTTAATCTGTAAATATAGTGATATTTTTTCATATTTCTGTTTACTTTTAGTTTATCAATCCAGCATTTATCCCCAAAAATGTAATTAATCAATCTAAAATTAACTTTTGAAAGACTTTAATGTATAAAATAAATTGTGTAATACAATAGAGCAATATATAATCTAATCTAGAGCTCCTTCCTCTCTGGGTTTTGGAGTTTGAACGGTGGTCATATCTATCTCCTGCAGTAAATAAATCCGATCTAAGTGCGATCAATACACCATAAAACAGCCTACCTGTTGAACTCGCTCCTCCTGCTGCTGGTTGAACATGACGAGACAGATGGAAAAGACATTGGAAGAGACATTAGAGCGTGATCAATAGTGCGTTTCCGTCATTCATGCCTGATTAATACACTCACTCACTGCAAAGAAATCAATACAAAGCCCACAAACAACACGTCTTCGGTTAATTCAGAAAAGCCTGCAGCCAATAACTGTTAAAGATCACTCAGAAACATATGATTGAATATGCAGACGCACAGTCGTGGTGCAGAAGTACCAAACCTAAGCTGGTACTTCAGCTGTTTTTAACATTATTCTGGCGTTCCCCCGCGGCTGGGAGCGCTGCATCTGTTTAACAGATCACAGGAGTCCTAAATCTGCCTGCGGTCTGGTCGTTTGGTTCATTCTGAAATAGCCAGGATGTAAATATCTTTTTGTTTTAAAAATAACAAATAAAAAAAAAAGGCACGTTTGAGTCTGCTTATGATCATGTTGCCGGGCTGAAAGGAGCAAAAGTACCAACCATCAGAAAAGGCGTGAAAAAGAAATGAAGCCACAAAACAAACCCAAACAAAAAAAAACACTGTTTTCCAAATATGATGCTGAAAGAAAAAGATAGTAAGCTTCATTTTCCAGTCAGGACAAACACGAGAGCAGCAGGCCGCTTTAGTCATGAAACTCAAAAGGAAAAGTTCAACATTTTGGGAAATAAACGTATTCTTGCAGCAGGTTCGATTTAAAGATCGATACTATTCTCATGTCTGCATGTTTGATATGAAGCCAGTTAGCTTAGCTTAGCTTAGCGTAAAGTGGCCAAAACAATACAGTGATGGTGTCTATAAAATGTTGGATGCATTTATTGAGCGTCACAACCTCCAAGAAATTATTTGTTCCACCGCAAGAATTTGATCCAAAAACATTTGCAAAATCTAGAACAGCTGCATGAAACAATAATTTCATCCCTACTGAAGTAAAAGGAAAGTAAAACTTTTATACTTTGGTTAACTTTCATAGGATTGAACAGACCAGAGTCCAGATTTATAAAACATTCAGGCTGGAAACAAGACGGCAGCTCGCTAACTGACATGTTACAAGTTTGTTGAATTAAGTGTAACAAAAGGTTTTGTGGAGGGTTTATTTGCTAGAAATTATTATTTTTACACTGCAGCGAAAACTTTGGTGCAACCGAGAGTTAATACTAGAGCCGCCATCATTAGCCAATTAATCAATAAATCAGCTGTAAGATACGAATCCAGAGCTATTTTGATAATCAGTTAACCATTTAAAACATTTTTCAAGGGAAAATACCAAAAACTTCATGGTTCCGGGTTGTAAACAGAGAATTGATTGGTTTTCCTTAGCTCTTGTGTATTTTGACCAAAGAACTGATCAATTATCTGCAGAGTAGTTAATTCAACAAGCACGTTACTGCACGTCTTTGTTGAATACTTGACTCTGATTGGTCAGTTACAGCATCCTGTGCTCTGTTTGATCTGTATAGCAGATTAACATTAACAAAAGCAGCTATAAAACTATTTAAAAATCAATAAAATCATCTTTAAATCAATATTTTAATGTAAAATTATTGATTTCTTTAGTATGTCGTCATGCAAAATAGCAAAATGAATGTCCTGCATCACAATGTCGGGGTTTGTTTTATCATCTCTCACTCAGAAGGTCTAGTGAGCAGGTTTGGTACCTTTGGATGAAGGCTAGCTGTTTCCCTTTGCTTCCAGTCTTTATGCTAAGCTAAGCTAACTGGCTGCTCATCTAACTCTCCACACAAAGAGCGCGAATAAGAGTATTTCCCAAAATTTCAAACCGTAAAAACAACTAAACACACAAGCAGCCGAAAGGAGGCAGGAGCTCAAAAGCCGGAGGCATACCAAGCTGCCCCTCGTCTTCACACGAGCTGCTCTCTTTTTCTGAGAGCTCGGCTTCAACGCCGCCTTTCTCCACGGACGTGTCTGCTGCGGGATAAACGCATGTCAGTCAGTCAGAAATGAGGAACCTTGAACCTTCCCCAGGTTTACTCGGCTAAATCTGCTCTGAGACCACCCCTCCTGCCCCCTTTTGGTTTTCTGCGATGGGTCACTTGTGGTATTTCTCATGTTTGCACACTCAGGAGCTGTTTAACAGATCAAGGAGCCTTTTCAGCCTGATGAGTCTCCCTTCAGCTACGCTTCGGACTGGCTGTCACCCTCAGTATTTATGATCAAAGCATGCTCGACCAAGACTGGAGTGGAGCTACTGTGGCACAGAGAGCCATTATTTTCCATGTTAGTCAGCGACCTGTAGCTCGTGAGGCGGCGATTCTACATGTTCAAGGGTAACCGATTCTAATTGCACTTTGTCTGCGGTGACAACACTGCTGCATGTGCCTCGCTACCAACAGTGGGGTATAAATATCGGGATAATGAGCAATTTAAAGCACACATTAGCAGGAAATTCAAACCAAGGCGGGTTAGAGTTGGAGAAAACAATGAAAACTGTGAGGGAGGAGAAAAATCAACAAAAATAAGACGTGACGTTTCTTCGATAATGTCTCTGAAACAAAAGAAAGTTATCTGTAAAAGAGGAGAAATTAACTGATAATCTGCGCACAAGCTCAAACTCAAAATGCAAAATGCTAAATGAGGGCTGAGCAGCGTTAATAAGGTCTTTGGCGCTGAAGCGTCATGACAGGAGGAGTGCAGGCAGGCGTACCAGGTCGCACTTCGTCATCACACTGGCTGCTCTCTGGCTGAGAAAGTTCAGACACAGATTTCACCCCATTTTCACTCAGAGCTGCTTCGTCCTCTGTGAATTAAAAAGGTAAACTGGAGGTCAAGCTCGAGGTGGAACGTGACACAAGTGGACATTACTGAGAAACACTCAGTGATGTGAGCTGTGAGAGAGTTCAAGTGGTTAAAACATTGGCAACAGTTAGTGTTACACAGAAAATAAGACAAATATTCACCTTTTATGACTCATAACAAACCATTTAAACCTGTTTAAGGCATTTCTAAGGGCTGGATGATTAGAACAGATACAGATGTGACACTATTTTGCCTTAATTTCAAATAATGTGACAATATTTTTTTATTTTAGATGAAACATGCACAAAAAAATGCACATTTTATTTTTTATTTTACTCAGCTGGAGAGAATTAAAGCAAGGAAAACATGATATTGAGCTCAAACACAACACTGCAATGACTAAGGAATCTTATGACTGAAAAAACATCTGATATTATTGTGAATTCAACATTTATCTTTTTTTTGCGGCCTTGACGTCGTGCAGGTTTTTCCAACCTGCAAAAAGAATTTTTATGCAACAATACAGGTTTGTATTTTGGGCGTTTTGACGAAGGACCGGATGTTTTTTAGTGCAGTTGTTAAACTTCTGCAAGAATTTCAAAAGTGCTCCAACGGTGAGTCACTTAAACCTATTTTTTTTGGGGGGGGGGGTTGCAGCAGAAACAGGTTGCGAACACAACACTGACGTATTATCACCTTTTAAGTCGACAGAGAAAATTGTATTTACGCATCCAGCAGTCACGGAGCAACACTGTCGTTCATTCAGTCGTGTTTGTGTCCACCTGATGAGTTAAAGCACAATATTCACTCTTTTTTTTTTTTGTTGTTGTTTGTTTTTTTGCTCTGTTTTTGGTCTCCACCACCTCCCGAGGGGAAATACGTCTATGAAAACGACGCCACGAGAGTCGACGTTGCAGCCGGACATCTAAACAACGAGCAACATGATTGCAGCCGCTGTAACGTCGTCTATCGAGAAAATGAACAGGACTTTTTTGATTTTTACGTTAAATCCTAATTAGTTTGGTTATTTTTAGACACGACGCTGCGGCCCAGAAATAACCAGACCATCTATAAACCACACAGTTTCTACATTTCCTTCAAACTAGCCACACAGCTAACTTTACACTACAAACACTAAACTTTCCACAGTCACAGTTTCTACTCAGCTCTACTGCCGTCTACTCAAACAGGTCGATGAGATACTCACTTTGTGTTTGGCCGCTGATAAATGTGCTGTTTACCTCTGCAGGCGGACCTGACTCTGTGTGCTGCTTCCTGTTTGTACGTGAGATGATGGGAAGTGGAAACGGGGAGAACGACTGCACTAGTGAGGGCTGTAAACTGGGGAACGCTAGGCTACGTACTAATTGGCCGTATGGTTGATAAAGGGATAAGAGGAAAGAAACTGAAACTGATTATTAGCTGAACAATCTGTCGGTGGTGTTATTATTTATTTTACAACCTCTGCAGCTGACAAACAAGACAACAAGATCTTCCCCTTGACATGTATTTGCTGTTTTCACATCAAAAACCCTTTCAGCCAGTTAAAAAGCCGGCGTTTTCTGCGCAGCATTAAAAGCCTGATTGTTTCTGAGCTGAATTGGTAGCGAACAGTGACACAGGATGGAGACGGGGCTCGTTCTGAGGGGGTCTGACCCAGATGCCTGGATTACAGAGCGCAGTGCAGCTGCAGTCGGGCACTCAGGGCCATTCAAGCATGTCTTGTATCCATTATGTAAAAAGGGGGATTAAAACAAAGCACAGTCGGAATTGCGGGGCTCAGAGTCCATACAGGCTGCAACGACTTCCAGGAAACTGTACGAGGAAATAAAAATCCTTCTGTTTGCCTTCATGTGGGCGTTTTAATCCCTGGATATATTCTTAAATTACCTCCAACAGACAGACCTGGGTCGAGCCGACCTTTGACCCGTGGGGCCTCAAAGTTTACCCACAAGTCAGACGACTACAAACATGAACCATTAACACGCTTCAGCCCTCTGCGCTGCCTCAGCTTGGTTTTATTTGGTGCTGTAGTGTAGTTTGGTCTTTTCTTGTGCTGCAGAACAGAAACCTCCAGTTTAAATAACACATTTTAATATATAAAGACATATTTTATACATGTTATATTGTCTTTTATTATCCGTTTATTCAGCATCATCCTGTTATGGAGGCTTCACAGCAGCAGTTAGAGCTCCTGAGGTATAACTGAGGACTGCAGATACATTTATAGTCTGTTTTAAACCATTTATCTAATGTTTATGTGCTGCTAATGAACAATAGCTTTAGTTCCTCTTATATGAAACATGTATTATGATGTGTACATTTACCATATTGTGATGAATAATTATCTATTCCTCATATTTACTCTGTGGATTTATTGTGTTTGAATGTGAACATTTCCACAAACGTTTCTGCAGAAATATCTACTGAAAAAAATTTATTTTATAATCACACATATACGATAAAAACAAATGCTGTTTGTGGCCTAATTTACTGTTTGAATAGTTTGATTATTTCACATTTATTATTATTTAACCACTCAGAACTGAAAACGTGTTCATTTAGACATATTTTATATATTATAATGATCATTTTTATACATATAGAATTAGTCTTGTTGTTAGTCTTTTGTTGTTCTTGAGCATGAACTATATAAATATATATTATTACATTTGCACAGCGTCATGTTTGTTTTCTTCGGCCTAATTAATGTGAAAAAGCTGCTGCTCTGTTTCTCAGTATGAATCTGCTGTAGCCTTGGAAACTGTGCACACGGCTAACAATAGACGTTTATTGGCTGAAGACTGAAATATTATGTAACAAGCATTTTTAATCGCTCACTGACTGAGAAAGTGCCAAGTGCTGGCGAGGGTGAATCTCAGCGCTGATCCATGACGTAATCATAAGAAGATAATACGAGTGATGTCATCAGGTCACCTTGTTCGGACAGACGACGGACGCCAATTTGAAAGGAGCAAATGTGCAGGAAACGACACAAAACTGTGGCGAGCGTGACGTCGTCTGGCACGGCGCGGCGTCGGCCGACCACAAACCGACTCCTGGTGGATTCATTTGTTCATTTGTGGCGTGAACGCAGCTTTTACCTGCTGATGAGAACCAGAATGTGAACTCCCGTCATAAGAGTTTCTGCTGTCCGACTGTTTTTCGGTGGGGGGGCGTGAGTGTGAGGCCTCTAACTCAAGCAGCTTTCATGAGAGTTATTTGAGGCCTACCGTCCTGCCGAGAGGACGCCGTTGGCTTTCTAGTGATGTCACACACACGAGGGCGGGGCCAAAAGATGTCAAAAATGGCGGGAATTTTAAAAAAACAGCTGTAATGTATTTAAGGTGATTAAACCTATGAGATATGTTGTTTCTGTTCTTCATGGGGATGTTTTGTATTTTTTGAGAGTCTCAACTACATAATAGTGAGATTTTAGAGTTTATGTTCATTTTAACCCTTAACGTCCTGAGGGGGAGTCGCTTCTTCTTCTTCTTCTTCTTCAGGAAACAGAGCAGAGAGAGAGAGAGGCAGGAAGGATTTAGCTAAAAAGTGACCGAAGCGAAGGAGAGTTCAGATAGAGCTGTCGGAGGAGCGGGATGACGAGGTCCAGGCGGTAGAGCAGGTTTTAAGTTCTTATCAAATGAGACAGGATTGTTATGTCATTCACAAACTGGCCTTGAAATGCACCTTTTGAAGAGAACATATGGACCCGATGTCGACTACAAGAGGTATATTATAAAAAAGCAAACACATTTTTAAGAGAAAATGTTCCTCACATCTATAAAATTTAAATATTAAAGCCTCTTTCCCTCCTGGTTGCTGTTCATGAGCTGGAGGAGCATCTCATCATGTATTGGCTGTACGTCTCTGTATGTCTGACCTTTCATTTTGGCGTCTCCGGGGCTTCTGTGTCCCGCCTGGACGCCGTTCTCCTGGTGATGCTGGTCGTTGATGGTCATGTTGGCTAAGGAGGAGCTCATGGTGTCTCCAGAGCTGTAGCTGTTGTTCACGTAGTCCATTGCCAGTCGCAGGTCAGGCTGGAACGGTTCAGTAAACACAGATGAGTCGGACTAATGGGTCACACAAGCGGTTTCAAACACATGACAGGTGCTACATCCAAAGTAGGCGACCTTAGAGGCGATTAAATGTAACGGCGGCGTTCTTCGTGGACACTTTGTCTTCCGGCGTGCAGAAGCCAGTCCGTCACCACGAAATGTAAACAGACACTGAGTCTGTAAAAACCAGTTATTAATACATCCTGACGTGGGGTCGGCGCCTCATGTTACTGCCTGGCAGATAAAAATAGTCCCTCTGCCCATGTGCACGCCGTCCTCACTGTGCTAAGCTGCACTTCCTGAACTTCCACCTCAGAACGAGTCATTAAGATGCTGAAGAGTAATTCTGCTGATTTTACCTTTCATTCTTTATTGACGTTTTATTTCTAAAAGCACTTTGAGCTGCATTCTAAGTATAAAACGTGCTGTTTAAATAAAGTTTACATCATTATTATTAAATATACACACACATGTATATACATATATACATTATTTTGTTATGTATATCATGTTTTCTGTAAAGCACTTTGAGCTGTATTGAAATGTGCTGTATAAATAAAGTTTGTATTATTGTTATTATTATTATTAACAATATTCATATTTTTAATTAATTCTATTTTAAAATAAATTCTTATTTTTTTATTTGTGTTTTAGTGGAACACTTTGAGCTGCATTTTATGGATCAGTAGTAGTATTAGTATTAGCAGTAGTAGTAGTATCAGTAGTAGTATTAGTATTAGCAGCAGTAGTAGTAGTAGTATCAGTAGTAGTATTAGTAGTAGTGGTAGTAGTATCAGTAGTATTAGTAGTATCAGTAGTAGTATTAGCAGTAATAGAAGTATTAGTAGTAATATCAGTAGTATCAGTAGTAGTATCAGTAGTAGTAGTAGTATTAGTAGTAGTAGAAGTATTAGTAGTAATATCAGTAGTATCAGTAGTAGTATTAGTAGTATCAGTATTAGTAGTATCAGTAGTAGAAGTATCAGTAGTAGTATTAGTAGTGGTAGTAGTATCAGTAGTATTATTAGTAGTATTGTATATCAATTGTTTATTTAAGTGATAGATTTGTTTTTCTGTGTTCTTTAAAAAACAAAAAAAACCAAACGTGAAGAAGAAAATAAAAAGCTGAACGTCCACCTGACGGCCCGACGTGCTCCTTCAACCAGAGAGGAGAATTGTGTCAAATCTCATAAAAAGAGGATTACATGTCAGATTAAAGCCAAGCCGCTGGTTACATCAGCTGTTTTCAGTTTGAATTATATTTTTTCACTGCCTGTCTGACCGTCACACACACACTCTCACACACACACACACACACACACACACACACACACACACACTCTGACACACACACACACACACACACACACACACTCTGACACACACACACACACACACACACACACAGAGCTTATGCCATAATCAGTCTCTGCATCCAAACTGCTCTTTCTGTGTTTGCATGGTGATGCAGATTTGTCAGCTTCTGATCTTTATTTTCACCCTCATGTCCACTTTGGCACATAAACACCATCAGGTTTAATCTGTCAGGAGGTCCAGACGCTGAACGTCCGTTTACACCGTCACTTTACTAAAGCACCACCCGTCAACATCACGCAGCCATGGTGACCTACCAGAACTGATCAGAGTGATTGATGTTAATTTATACTTCTGTATAGCACTGTTTCACTCCACTACAGTTCTCAGAGGACCTGCAGGCGACCTTGAAGGGGTCACAGGACTATTAAACATCTGTGAGTGAAACACTGAGACAGAACTTGTGACTATTAAAATAATAAAACGTCTAAAAAGCAGAAACGGGACCAGATCTCATCAGATGGGGGTCTGTGGTCTAATCTGTGCCACTTTTAGGGGTCGTTGACGTGATGAAGTTTGAGAAACGATGATGTAATCCACAGATATGCTGTAGTTACTTTACAGATTAAGACTTTATATGAAACATGGTCAGATTATAAGTTAAAACACATCATAACTCAGCACATTCACTCGTGTTTCTGTCCTTAACTGCACTTCTGAGGTTCTTGTACTTCACTTGATGAATGCAGTCTTACATCTGTCACAGGAGACGTATTTCTGCAGCCCTCTAAGTACATTTCCTCTTAATGAATGCAGGGTTTTACTTGCTCTGCAGTATTTCTACACTGTTTTACTGATTTTGCACCGTTAAGTTGTCTAGAGGTTTTTTTTTTTCCCACGCAGTGATGTGACGTCACTCGATGCAATCGTCTCTTTACAGGCCGCGGTGCCTAAACCGTTGCCGTGGCTACTCGCCCCAATAAAAACCCGCTCTGAGGACGCTCTCGGGCTCAGCTATGTGACCTCCCCCCCCCCCTCTGTGTGCCTTCATATCTCCTGACCTTGGACGTTTAAACAACATTCCTCATTCGGCGAGAAAAGGAGAAAGTGGCCGTTCAACACGAGGTTGTAAGATGTAAGAGAGTTATTTTACATGATTGTTTTGGTAAAAAAAAACAATCAAATGACACATTAGAATAGAAGTTTAGTCAATTTCATCAAATAACTGAACAATTATTTAAATAAGAAAACATGCAGTAAAAGTATTTTGCAGATTTCGCCAATAATCCAGCAATAATTAGATTTTAACTCAATTATTGAAAAGTTTACTTCAATAATTTGGTGTAAACACAAATAAAATGGCCCAAATATTTCACATTCACATTCGGCTGCACTCTTTGATTTTGGCCTCAGTTGTTCTCTTGATGATTTGAAGTCTTTTGCATAATAAAGTCTTTATTCTATATTTTATGATCGTCAATAAATCCCATTAAAAAGACCAAAACCAACGATGAATTGATCCGAACAAGCATCATCTTGTTCCTCTTTACTAAAAAACACATCAATGAGCTTCACTGTTACACCGGCTGACGTGTGTATTAATCCGCAGCTGAAAATAGTTCCCCAAAAATTCCCAATTTCCTCTTGTTTGAGTATCGTTTAGTAAAAAACTACAGTGAGAAGCTGGTTTAGTAAATAATTTAGCCTTTTTTTTCTGATAATCAGACTTAATTGTGTGTCACGTCCATGTTAGGCCACTTTCTGGGTCGTTATTTTGCAGCCGTTAAAGGGAAACTTCGCCAATTTTCAGCCAGCTTTGCATCATTACAATGTCGGTAGTGTAAGCAAGAGCTCCCCGCTTTTACATTTACTGTCTCTAGGGCCGTCGCTTGATTGAATATCTAATTTAACAATCAAATTATTTTACTGTTAAGTCAGTTATTTAACCAAACAACGGCCCTACAGCCGCTAAATGTCCAGCAGAAGAGCCGAGAGCTCTCGGTACCGGCGACACGGAGGAAAGTTAACCATTGTTTAAGAGCCCATACTAGCCTCATTGTAACGATACAAAGCCAGCTGAAAACATTTGTCGATGAAGAAATCTGCCAGTTTGAGAGTTATTATTCCTGTAAGGTCACTTACAACAACCTGCGCGGCTTCATCGGTCTCTTCCACGCTTGCCGCCATTTTCGTGGCCTTGTCTTTGGTGATGTTTCTGGCGCTGGCACAGGAACATAACGTCCCCATTCTTAATCCTGCCCACAAAGCTCTGATTGGCGCCGTCGGTTTTTCCAAATGATGGAAAAAACGGCCGCCAACGAGCACAACACCGGACCTATGTGAGGGACTGGAATAACCAGAGATGTAGGCAGAGGTGTGGAAGCAGACTTGGATCAGAGCTGAGCGCCGCAGACTGAAAACATTGAGACGAACACATTTTGTTTTTTAAAGTTTAAGACTTTTTCTGGGATTTGTTGATGTTACAAAAAAAAAATAGCACCAGCTTTAACCTTTAAAAACTGCATTTAAAGAAGAGGGATCTCCTCCTCAACGTTTCATAGATGGAAGAGTGATGTTTGTGTGTCCCATAGAGAGTCTGATGAATAGTGGACTCTCAGCGCCCGGACAAAACCTCCCATTGTAGCATCACACATGACAGAATCCAAACAACAAGAAAGCTGCGCTCCTGCCAACGAAGACAATCCTCTGAGAGGCCGTTCGCTCTGCATCCGGGAGCTCAGACGGTTAGAGAGCAAACAAACTCAAGGCTGATAAGAACTGGATCCTTTAGCTGATAATCATGTGTGTGTGTGTGTGTGTGTGTGTGTGTGTGGGGAAAGTGCATTAGTCTGCACCAGAGACAGGTGTCAAATAATCGACTGTGTCAACAGCAGAGCTTTTATTTTCACCAACACGCCCTCAAAACAGGCTAATTTCACCTGCAGCAGAAAGGGAACACGACAGCGGTCTTTGTCGCAGCTTCATGAGGGGGGTAAAAGGCTCAAAGGTCTGCTGATGCAGCTTGTTCCTCTCGGGGGCGTGTGAAAATGTAATCTTGGCACAGGCCCCGGCCTTCTGAGCAAACCGCTAAGACGGCTCTGCGAGCAGCACGGTCAACAGGGATGTTGACACGGCTCCAGGAGCACCGAGCAAGACGTGCACAGTCAGGCTGTGTGTGTTTATGTGCGTTTTTCCGCCCTGAATTTAAAGTGTGCTGCGCCAAAGTGGGTCAAAATGCTGAATTATCTTCGGGGGGAACTCCGCTATTTTTACACTTTGACATCAGTTTTGTAGGGAGGAAAACACTGTTAAATGTTTTCTCTGCAGGAGATGAAATAATAACTCTGAAATAATAACCAGTTATCTCGGCGTGGGCTTGTGTAAACTAATCTTTAATGGGAAACCTGCTGTCAAAGCTGGAAATCTGCTGTTTGAAAGGTGCAGGTGTTTAACCAGGTATTACAGCTCTAACAGAAAGATGATTGTAGACTGTGTGTTTTTGGAGCTTGACCCATATTTGGGACTAAAAACCAGGATATCCCGGCTTGTGCTGCTTCCATTTTCACTCTCCCTTTTTAAATCTGTCTCCTGCGAGTCCTGCGCCGCAACACTACATCCCTGAAACACTAACAACAAGGGTTTCATACAGATTTTATGCAGATAAATGCTCTTCACGTGTTCTCAAAACACCAAAGATGTTCAGCTTACTCTCATATGAGACAAAGAAAAGAGGGACATCCTCACATTTCTGAAGCCAGACAGATCATTTGAGGCATTCTTGCTTGAAAAAATGTTTTACATTATGAACCCATTGGCTCAGGAGCTCTCTGAGCGTCTACCAGCCCAAACAATTACTCTACTAATCAAAGAAATAATCTAGATTAATAGAAAATCAATCAATTGATTGATGGTCTCAGCTCTGAAGCCTGGCAGAGACTATAACTCAAATCTTCAGGGGGGGGTTGGATGTTAAAGCGTTCATCTGTTAAATGTCACAAAAGTCGGTTTTATCTGAGCAGAAAAACAAAGATTTTCCATTTACGACGACACGAAACAGAGAAAAGCAGCAAATCCTCATTTGAGGAGCTGGAAGCAGAGAATATTCAGCCTTCTGCTGATTAATCTGATGCCTTTTAACTAATTGATTCATCGGTTCTGTGCTAAAACGGGACAGAACCCAGAAACAACAAGGCGTTTGTGGGATGCCGTGCTCCGTCCTGCCTGCTCACCAGCGCTGCTTGTAGCTCAGCTGAGAGACGAGGATGCTGCTCTCATGCTTGATTGCTTCTGTATCTCTGACCTACTTTCCTCTCCTCTCTGTGTTCTCGCCCAGCCTCCCAGCCCCCGGCGGCCACACACTGACTCTACCTCTCTAATGTGGGCCCGGCCCTGCAGTGGTGGGGCTGAAGGTGGGGCCCGTTTCCGTCTAGGGCACTGGGGGAGTGATGGTGGTGGTGGGGGGGGGGGACATCTTGCATCTTGCAGGGCCGGCCTGCTCAGCATCTCCTGGAGGAGCTGCAGTCACATAGGTGGGATCCTTTTCTCTGCTCCCTCCAGTCCGAAGACACCTCGGCCTCTTAAAACCAGACTCCAGCCACGTTAATCAAAGTTTGCAGAGAGATTTTGGAGGCGACAATGAAAATATGAGCCGATGTGTGTGTTGTCATGGTGCAGAGAGGAAAGTCCTCGGATGCTGCAGCTGCTCAATGCTTCAATATGTAACACAAGAGCTACGATCTCCACACACACACACACACACCTACAGGTCCTCGGGTGAAATGAGCCACTTCCTCTATCAGCATGGTGCCAATTAACTGCATACAGTTGCAGTTTAAAGCCTGCTGTGTTATTCCTCCTCCTCTTCCTCCTTCTTCTTCTTGTTAAAACGACACGACGCAATCTGAAAAGACGTCTGAGCGGCTTCTTCCCGTCAGACTCTACAGCTCAGCCGAGCTTCTCTGGTTTCTTATCGTGCACCTGAGCGAACGCACCAGGAAGGAATCAATGTGTCTTCACAAAACTGTAAAAGTGTGATGACAGAATATTCAGGTGGGCTGAAACTAATAATTATTCTCATTATCAATCATTCTATCGTCATTTTCTGTTGATAATTGTCCCAAAACTGGTGCTAAGTGGTTAGTTTTAGGGTCAGACTGCTTCCTTTGGTTGTTCAAAACCTAAATGCATGAAGTTCACACTTGAACCAGACATTGACGAACCCATTAACCATCTAATTGTCTCGACTCTGACGCTGCAAATCTGGAAAAGCTCGACTGCAGAGAAGTCATCTGAGTGATGCCGTTGGTTTTGCCGGCCTCCTTCAGAATCGGGGCTGACGGGATGCGGTCACCTTTGGACGTGAGGCCGTTGGTTAAACGGAGAACTTCACAGATTCATTTCATGATCTATGACGCTCAGGTGGCCACGTCGCTGAACTTCTGCTCAACATCGTCTAGTTTTAGATTTCCCTTCAACTGCTTGATGGATTTATTTCCATCGCTGTCTCCAACCTTCATCAAGATAAACACACATTCAGCGTCTGACCAAAGAAATGCTGGAAACCAAAAACTGGAAAATGCACCATAAATGTATTGAACAATAATTGATTTCTTTGTCTCCACTGACTTTATACATGAAGTTTGGTTCATTGAGGATCTGTACTCGTTCAACTCGGACGCCAACGTGTCTTTTATCCAAATCCTTTCACATTCACTCTGTAACAGCTGAAATAAAATGACTGAAGCACAATACTAAAAAATAAAAACATCAGATTATCCCTTTAGTCAACACTCACATGCCGGCGCTGCCCTGCAAATCACAAAACACTGTAACTACATATTTCCCCTTTCCTGCAATTCACAAATCAGTTTTGATGCTCCAACGTTTTAATAATTCAGGAAGCTAAATCGAACCATGATGGAGGACTAATGTCATGATAACGTAGTCCTGCTAACAGCTAGCTTAGCTTAGCATGTCCCAGTCCGGCCTCTCTCAGAGGCACATCATGAGATATTCCTTCATGTTTGCTGGTTTAAAAGATCATTTTGCAGGTTAAGAAAGTTTGTCGTACGACGTGTGTGTGTGTGTGTGTTTGGTGTCTTCACAGGCTGATTAAAGGACCAGGACGTGTTTTATCTCTGGATGAAACACATCAGGTCAGATAACGTTACATTAGTGTGAAGCTGAAAACCAAACGGTACTTTAGCATCTTTTTACGACAAACCTGCAAAATTATCTTTTAAATGTACAAACATCGTGTGTGTGATTCAGACAGGTCCTCTGTAACTCAACACAACCTCTCTCTCTCACAGATACTGAATATATAAACGAGCCAGACTGATGACAAAGTCTCTGTTACTGGACTGGACTTCAGGATATGAACAAGCTTTTCGTACTTATGGAACAAAAGATAAATAAATTCTGATTTCACTTTGTCTCTGTGGCTGTTTTTGTACCTTTTAAGTGTGTTTCTAAGCATCAAGTCATCTGGTTTTTACTGGAATTCACATGTAAACATGTTATTCTGGTATTTCTGTTATATAGAATAGAAACCAGGACACTGTGGCACATAAACACCTGATCCAGGTATTATTATTAGTAGTAGTAATAATAGGATTTGTTGATGCCTGCAGACAGATGATCAGAAACCTTGGGGTCTGCTATGATCGCCAATAGACAGATTTCATATTCTGAATATGATCAAAACCAGGATAAGACTAAAAAAAAAAAAGGACACTAGTGCGCATGTCTGCAGCACATCTGTCCACACGGGCCCTGAACGCATCCCTTCATGGCCCCTGAGGGCAGGAGAAACGATGATGTGAGGACTGTATCGATCTGATCTACATCTCCAACAGCTCCCCACGAGGGAGGAGGCCACGCCAGGCCTCACTGTGTGCGCAGACCAGCCCGTTTCTCCGGTGCCAACTGGTGCCAAAGCGCTGCAGAAACTTGCACAAGGCTGTCTGCGTCTCTCCAAACACTGACACAATGACACTGAGATGTCTTTCATTCCTCTCCGCGGATCATCTGGCCGCTCCAGCTGCGGTTACACACTACAACATGCCCGCTTCCAGCCCCGTGGCGCACAAGGAGCGGGCTCTTCCCAGCGAGGATGGGAAAGAGGTGTGTCTGAGGCGCCTCCAGTCCAGCAGAGCGCAGGTTTTACTGCCTCACACATGCAGACAGCGCATTAAAGCCCTATTGTTTTCACGTGTGCTCACGGCAAAGGGCTTTTCGTGCGCCTCCCGTGGATCAGATCCTGTCCATTGACCCCGGGAGGATTACTGAGGAGCACATATGTGTCAGATAAGCAGTGTGGTTCACCGCTCGGGCTGCGTAACAGCGGAGACGCTGCGCTGCTGTGCGGACACTCTCCTCTGTGAGATCAAATGAAAAATGGGCTTGGCATTTGCGCACAGGCGCCGCATCATTCATTTCCCCCCCTTCGGTATCTGCTCTCTAAATAATGTAAGACACCAACGGTGGAAATGAATGCAATACACCAGGGGCTCGTTCCTGCACTGCTTTAGATGCAGGGTTTTAACATGATAGAATAAGAATAAATAAAATAAAGGTTGATTGTGTGGTGCACAGCGATGCTAGAAGCCAGCGAGGCCTTCAAATGCAAGAAAGAAGCGAAAGCTCCAGAATAACGGGAGGGGACATAACAACGTGAGGAGCCGAATCCTTACATCCACACAAGGAGCATAAACGTCCTCTGCCTCTAAATAGGTGTAAATATAAGAGGAATAACGTTGCATTGTTGTCCTCCTGGGAGCCTTTAATAATGAGATTAGAAATATTCTGGCGGATTAGTCTTGTTACGGCGCGCAAGGACAATCTACCGTGCGGCTGGAGGGAAAGCAGGACCTGCTCCGGAGGATGATGGAGACATTTTATTTTCTTTTTTTTTGCAGGGAATGAGGAGGAAAGCATGCAATACACATCCACATCCACATCCAGAGCAATGATGGCTGCAACAAAAACACGTTCCTGTGTCTGGTGGAGGTGAGGAGCGGTGGTGGAGGAGGAGGAGGAGGTGGAGGAGGTCGCGCAAAAAGAAAAAAAGAAACAAAGTCTGGTTTAAAAAAAAAAAAAAACAACCAAGAAATGAGCCGCTGAAGGAGGATTTACGCAGAAATATCATGCAGGAGAAATGTATTTCATTCATGAGCGTGCTATTTCTCTACGTGTTAACGCACAGAGGCCCAACCTCTCCCACCTCATGCAAAAAATATTAAGTGACAAGACGAATGCCGATGGAGAATTACGACGCAGCGTCTCGGTTCTCGGGTCGGCCGCTCGCTGCGAGGTTTCGGGGTGATTGCACGGAGGTCGGATCGGTGAAATAGCAGAAAAACGTCGGGGTTTTTCTTACCTGGGTGCAGGCAGCGGTGTTGTCTCTTCAGCGGCGGTCGCTCACCGGGATCACACGGCTTCTCCTCGCAGTGCGGCTGCAGGCCGGAGCGGGGCGCTGCGGAGCGGCTGTCTGTCCTGACATGCAACCTGTCTGCTCCAGACAGTCCGACCAGTGTGTCTGCTCTCATGCAAACACAAACACACACACACACTGCAAATATCTGACATCATCTACAGACCAAAACACACTTTAAACATCAGAACACACCAAAAACCTGTGGAGGAGGAAGGATTCAGGGGGTTTAGTCACGTTAAAGCAGCAAAAATACAATTTAAAAACACTCTGCCACGAGTTAAAGTCCTGAATTCAACATTAAAATAAAAAAAAATATTAAACTATAATTACAGAACCAACAGTAAAAGTACTTATGTGGCCAAATGACCCATTTCCAGTGATGGAAAGTGCTAAATTAGTGAAATATGATATATTATCATGGACTGATTGACCCAGGTACCTGCTCATCCACATCACCTGAGCTGAATCTACACTGGAAGTTATTTCACTCTGTTAATCACATAAAAGTGGATGTTATTATTAATCATTAATGTCCAAACTCCACTATTTATCCTTTAATTTTCCTCTTTCAGCCATTAAACTCACTTTTAGGTTTCCACACTCTCAGACTCAGTATGTGGATGAATATTTGTCTTCCTCAGGTCATAATTTCTCTTTTCTCAGATAACTTGTCCACTTTCTCCACGTGCCGAATGTCTGAAAATAAGAAAAACTGATTTTGATTTGGAGTAAACATTAGTTTATTTATAGATTTCATCTGCTCATTGGAAGAAATATTCCAGCAAGACATTTCAAATAAAGGGTTTTTCATTTTAAACATGAGAGAATACAAACAGGATTATTGATTTTACACAGAAAGTTACAGCAAAAACAGCAACGACTGAACTTGAAGTGATTTAGTCTGAGCTCACTAAGGAGGGGAACACACACACACACGGTATTAAGGTTGTTAATAACAGATCAGATCCTCTTTCTGCTTCAACAAGGTGTCAATATCTTTGTCTATATTGACACGCTGACAGATTTGTCTGCTGCACATCCATCATGTGAACCTGCCGCTCCCCCACATCCCAAAGCTGCTCTGCAGGACTGAGGTCTGCTGACTGTGGAGGCCAAAACCAGCCTGAGATGATGTGTGCTGCAGGAAGTCGCCTCTAGGAGACGTGTGGTCATAAAGTGGTGGAGCAGCACTCACAGTTTGGGTACTAAAAGGGCTCGGATGTGTGCCAAGAAAACTGCTGACACAAGGCAGGATGGTTGTGCGGATACTGACTCCACTAACTGAACGTCGCTGCAGAAAACAAGACTCATGAGACCAGGAAACGCTTTTCCAGTCCTCTAATGTTCAGTGTTGGTGAAGAGAACCTGCTGCCTGCTTCAATGATCGATATACTGTGTGTTCAGAGATGCTCTTCTGCAGGCCTCTGCCACCAACAAGCGTTCAGGTTCACCCGGAGAAACGTCGCTCTCTGATGATTCTCTGTAAAACTAGACCAGCAGATCACTTTCTGAAATAGTCAGACTAGTCCGTCTGGCGCCAACAGCCACGCCACGTTCAAAGTCACCTTCCATTCCCCCGTTCTGATTCTTGGTTTGAACGTCAGCAGATCTACGCGCCTGAAGCCCCCCGACAGACATTTCTGTTAATGAGCAGTCAGAGTTCAGCCCTGACGAAACAAAATGTCTCTTTAAATGGAAACAGGGGTGCACTGACCTCTGTTATATTTGCAAGCACAAATAACTATTCACTGTGGCAGAGTTTGTACTCCTGATGGGGCGACACACGTGTAACATGTTCAACACAGAACCCGTAGAAAAACGTCTCCAGATAAAACACACCCCAGGTGTTCCTAATAAAAGGCCATGTGCCATTTACCAGGTCGCCAAACTATTTAACAGTCAAAAGGAATAAAAACTAGACTCAACGATGCATCAAACTAAAACACAAAATGTCACAAAGCATCTCCTGCTGTGGTACAAACTATTACATGTCATGTTAAATGTGCTTGTTCATTCAGACATTTTTACTTTTATTTTGTTTACTAAATGTGTTTTCAGTATATAAATATGTTCAGTCCATCAACATCAGGATGATTAAACCCCCTAACGAGGGATCAGTCATTATAAACTCACTCTGTGCAGCCAAACTTCCTTCAAACCCACAAAAACTTTATTTAAAAAATTCTAGTGGAGATCCCAACAACACCAAATATGTGGGGCCGAAGTTTTTGGGGGAAATGATGCACAAGACATGAAAACACTGAGGTTAATGTGTTTGGATATTCTGTTCATCATAAAGCTTCAATAAAAAGCTGAAAAAGATTTAAACAGCAGGACACAAAAGGAGGTTATAAATGGCTTTATGCTGTTTGCAAAGTCGTGAGCAGGACCGAACAGAAGCCGCAGTGACAGATCAGTGTGGTCGGCACACAAAGGTCGAGTGTTGGCACATAAAACACTGGAGGCCCGGGGGACTAAACAGTGCACCCTTGTGTCGCCCCTCTTTCACCGGCCTGGCCGCGGCCTCTCACTATCACACACTGGGTGCCAACTTTTGCACCGAGTCGAGAAACCATCCAGCTCCGGAAAACAGCAGTGGAATTACTGACGGTCAGATCTGTTTGGGAATGTTGAAGCCACGATGTGCTGGCAAGACAAGACTCTTTGTGCCTTCTTTCTTTCTCTCTCTCTCTCTGTCTTCCTCCCCCTCTCTCTCTCCATCTCTCTCTCTTTGGAAATGAGCCCAGTGCAACAGCTGCCACTAGCTGTGTGGCTGAAGATGATTGGATTTATCCTGTGGTGGGAGTTCACTGTGGGCCAGGTGCTGCCGTGGGATCCTTCTCGGGCCCAAAATCTCCCTTTTACACACCCTGTAAATCCTCATGTGGTCGGCAGTCTGTTTACCTGGAGGAGCCGCTTCAGTGACCGCGGGACGTTTCATTCTTTCCAGCTTTGTGTCGCTGGAAAAAGCTGCACGTTAAAGTTAAACAACTGGTTTTAGATTTGGGGAAATGGGCTCATTTGCTTTCTTTCTGAGAATCAGAGGAGAAGATCCACATCTCACATGTCCATATGATAAAAATAAGAAGCTAAGTCCAGTAGTATCATTAGCTTAATTAGCTTAGCACAAGGACCTAAAAACAGGCCTGGCTCTGTCCAAAACCTACTTACCAGCACCTCCGAAGCTCAGAGATTAAACAAAACCTCGTTGATTGATGAAACTAAATCAATAGAGGATTGATTCCACTCATGTTTGTTTATATAACACTAGACGAGGTGTCCGTTTTCAGCAGTTAATGGATGACGGGGAGGCCGTTAATTCCCGATTCTGGACACCTTGAAGGGCAGTAATCCTCTTATACCACTTGCCTAAGACTATTGATTTAGATTTTGGTTGCAAATATTGTGAAAAACGTTTCACAACTGCAGTTTTAAAGTTGAGAAAAGAGCTGAAATTAAGTAAATAAGTGCATTTACTGAAATACAGTAGCCAGCTGGAGTACTTCTACTCCTCCACTTCTCAGACAAATTCAAACTTGTCACTTTCCTACATTCATCCATCATCCGTTTCCTCCTTAATATAAATAAACTACATCTAAATAAATATAAATCCCTCTTAGATCAGCTGGAAAAAGCATCAACTCAAAGCAGAAAAAAGGAAGTTTTTCTGCTGAAAAGTCGACTTTTTTTTAGATCTGTGGTTTTTCACAGAACAGCGACGCTACAAACACATGATGATCTTGTATCCCATGATGCATTGCTGTAGATTAAACTACACAGCGGGACATAAAGTTGCTAAAACGCACTCAACCTTAAACATCTACATCAGAAAAATGCAACATGAACACATGAATGCAGCAGTGATACTAATCCAGAAACATCAGATATAAAGAGGAAAACACTGACAGGAACATTTCACTGCAACATGAACACTTTTACTTTGATATTTTATGTAAATTCAGCTGGTAATACTTTTATTTTTAATGCAGGACTCAGTTACACTGGCATCTTTTCACACTGGGAACCAGTAAAAGATCTAAATCTTTCTTCCACCACTGCTGAAATGCTGTGAGTTTATTCTCACTATCACAGTTTTTAGTAATATTGGCAATATTTAGAAAAACATCCCTGATAACCACTATAGATCTGTAGCTGTTGATGCTTGTGTGAGGATAGATGTACTAAGAAGTCAAAGGGGGGGTCACAGACTACAATTGTAAAGCTCACACAAGCTTTTCTTCCTTCTTAAAAGTTGTGATACTTCTGTAGTTTGTGTTTGAACATCACCAACCTCAGCAGGCAGAGGGAGAGTAGGAGGTTTAAAGCTTAAAGGGAACAACACACCAAGTTTTCACAGGCTGTAACAGATCCTGCTATCTGCTCTTAGAAGCACAGTGGAAGTGGAAGAAGAATCGGCGGCTCAAGTATTTGGGAGCTGACCGTGACAGTGGAGTGAGATCAGTGTTGACTGCACAAAGCACTTCACATCACGCTAATGAGTTCTCTGGATGCCAGTTAAGTCTTCAGGCTCCTCTGCCTGGAAAACTGTTAAAAACAAAGTCTAACCGACCATCTGCCGCCTCACTGGGAGCAAAAATGAAGTTGTGTAACGCGAGTTTATCAAATCAGACACACAAGTTGTGATAATTCCTCTGGATTACTCTGAAATAACTCACATTCACTCCCACTTATCTGCCTTTAAACGTCTTTAAACGCTACAAGGCCGTGTCACTATGCTGCGACAAGAGGATCACACCAGCAGAGACGTGCATCTTGCACCATTGTGATGCCATTACGACGCCAAACACAAGTAAACACAGCAGGCCTCTCAGAGACAATAACACCATAACACACACGTTCACAGTGAAGCCATGCAGCCATTTACACTACTCACAAAAAGTTAGGGATATTCGGCTTTCAGGATGAACCACCACCAATACATTTCCTGCTTCAGTTAGAATTGGTATTTAAACAGTCCTCCTCATCCTGCTGTTCACATTCTGACATCATGAGACCAAGACGACACCTAACAGTTGATCAGCAGCACCTCAACACTGGAGGCTTCAAACAGGAAGTCCTCAGACGGAGGTGTTCACTGAGCTTAGAGGGTCACAGAGTGTCATCAGGAGGTTGGAACAGTGATACAGAGACTGGAAGAGTCACAGAAAGGAGAGGAGTGGACGTCCTTTGGCCACGTCCCAATTTATTGAGACACTGAAAATGTTTTGTTGTGGTATACCTACCACTGTTGGTAGATTTTCTTTCAATAAATTGTTTAAGATGAATAAAATCACCATTGCATGCTGATACTTAAATGCCCTACTTTCATAATATAATATCACTGTAGCATTCACTTTTTACATTTTCCATAGATTTCACCTGAAAGTCAAATATCCCTAACTTTTTGTGAACCCTATATATTTACAATATGAAAATCAGGCTGACAGGTAACCAGTGAAGGGCACTTTGTCCCAGAGACCAGATTTACTGGGGGGTTACTGATGAGTTTGTCTCTGATATATATATATATATATATAATGATGCCCAACATGGAAAAATATTCAAGTGCAACAGAAGTACCTGAAGAACAAACATGGAGTGGAACACCAGAGGGAGACATTGCAGCAGTAACGTCTCCTTTTAACTCACCGATGGATTAAATCAGCTTCTCTTTTTAAATATTAACAACACAGGAACATATCATCAGCACAAATAGTCCCAGTTTGAGATGCATTTTGTCCAAACTTTGTCTGTGATGTTTGAACAGGACAAATATTAATATTACTGAATATTTTAGAATTATTTTAAGTCCTCAAATTTCTTGTTTCTTCATAATTTGAGAAAGATGTTTCACTGTGAGGGTCAAACATTATAAAAGAGATTAAAGACTCTTAAAGTATCTTGACATGATATAAACTTACACTAATACATACTGTAGTACCACTGCAGGCTTCCTCCCTTTGTTCACCTTGTTTGACTTTCACAGCAGGTTTTGTTTTTCACTTGAATATTACATGCTGGCTCCTGCTGTGGGAGGATTTGCCTTCAGTCCATTATGTAAACTATAATAAATAAAATAACTCCATTTGATGCGCATGTATGTTTAACGTTAAACCGACTTGTTTTGCTCTCAAACACTCCACACTGTGCAGCATTAATGATGCAGGGACGCACCTTGTTTTCCAGTTTTCCTCCGTCTGTGAAGTTGCCCAGGTGATCTTATCCTTTTATGACAGAAATCTTTGTTCAGTCATCTTGTGCTTCACATCAGTCCAGCTGCAAAAGGAGGCAGAGACAAATCCTGAGGAGGAAACGTTTTCAGATAGATAAAATTCAACATTTGGAATACAAACCTTAAACCTTCTGTTTGATCATCAGTCTCAGATACAGCAAAAAGGAACTGGACACTTAAGTTTCCACTTTTTAAAGACTGAAACCATGAACTTCAGTCTGACTGCTGCCGTTTACATCCTGATCATCACAAGATATTCGGTAAGTTATTGTAAACAATCCTATTTATGTGATTATCAGGACATTTTTAGTTTGCAAGTTTGGTAAAACTGTGGATTTTAGTCGTGCAGCAGGATGAGAAATGTGTTACATGTTTACTAAAAGGTGGACCGTACAGGTAAAGGAAATTAACCTGCATTAATCTTTGCTTTTCTGTATTTGTCAGGTTAGATCAACTCACCCAGAGTGTTCAATTGTTCTTCATCTACAAAAGAAAGAAGCCGAGTGTAAGATGAAGATCGCCGCCGCAGCATCTCCTCAGCCGACCAATAACACAGCTGCAGGTAAACGTTCCTCTGCATACAAATATATCAGATTAAAGCGTTAAGGAGACTCCATACAGTGTGTTGGCTTCTTTTGATCTGAAGGTTGTGTGATGCAGTGGGACGGGGTGAGCTGTTGGCCAGCTGCCTCTGAAGGAGAGATCGTCTCCGTCAGCTGTCCTCTGCTGCTGCTGAAGCCTGAGCCCCCTTCAGGTAAACACCATCACATCATCTGCATACAACCGTACGTCTCTAAATATGACTTTGTGGACGGGGGTCAGAAACTTTCCTCCTTCAGAGAGGTGAAACAAAGGTGTGTCTCTCCTCACCGGACACATTTCTGATGTGGAGATCATAGGAGCTCAGTGTCCTGATGCATTTTTATGGTCTTCGTTTAGCGTCATGGTTTTGACAACGTGAAATAGAGCGTAATTGCAGCTTTGATGGTGGTTGAGTTTAAGTGAGACTGTGGTCATTGAATTCATTTTGTGTCAAATTAAAAGTGATCCACAGTTTAGTCTTCTTCACTGACCTCTGGCTGAAAAAAAAAAAAACAGTGGATCAATCAAATGAGTGCATTTAAAGCCAAAAGATGCGACTGATCAGACTAAATTATCTGGATTTTTCAAACAAATTTTGGTTCAGCTTTAACGGCTCTCAACAGAAGAGACTTTCTACTACTTTAAAATATATTTCAGGTTTTAAAATCCTTCAGGTCTATCTTCTGACGCCTGATGCTGCTCTGTAGTAGGTTTGTTTTTCTTTCTCTCTGCTGTTCTCAGGTCTGTCTTCATCTCAGTGAGGTTTCCTGATTAAATAAAGGTTATATATAACCTCTGAGTGGTTGGCCCGCTGATTCATCAGTTCAATCAGCAGCATTATGACAGAAAACTGCAGCTTATTTGGTAATATGTTTGAATAAGGAGGACAAATTAACTTATACAGCGATAATATGTCCGCATTGTGTAAACAGCTCGTTATCTCGGCTCCAATTATTTCAGGTTTAATTTAACAATTAAAATGTTTTCTGTCAATTTTCTGTCCTTAAAGGGTTGAAAGCTTTATTTACAATATCAAGACCACACAGTGTTGTTGTTATTAAATATTCAGCCTCCTTTATGTTTTTTAGTTTTGTTATTTTTTAGCCTGAAACACCTCACTAATCTTCTCCAGTAACTGCACAGTGCTGGAGGAGCTCTGTGACTCTGAAATGTTGTTTAGCCTGAATATGACAAGAACACCTGCTGTTAAAATACTGTATCTGAACAACTTAATAACTCAAACTGACTCGACTGGACTTGTTTCTCAGGTTGGAGCTGCAGTTTGAACCTCTTCAGCTTCCTTTATTCTCTTCACAGTTCTGATCACGAGGAACTGCACGGAGCGAGGATGGACTGAACCAAGCTTACCATATTACAAAGCCTGTCACTATGACGCTGTGGAGGAAGATGAAGACATGCAGGAGGAGGTACGGTAGAAAGAAAAGGTTTACCGCCTCCTTCTGTGTTGGATTTCATCTAGTTTGAATATTTTCACCAGCAGGGAGCCACAGATTTACTTCCTCCTGCCTCTGATTGATCAATATTTCATGCTCTCCTCCAGAAACGCTACTTTGATGGCCTGAAGCTGATCTACAGCGTTGGGTACGGAGTGTCTCTGGCTGCTCTCCTCATCGCTGTCCTGGTTTTCTGCTGCTTCAGGTTGCTTTATTTTGACATAAAAAAAATGAGATGTTATAATTCATCACATGGATAAAACATCCGCTGTTGATATGTGCAACCATGCTGTCATATGTCTCCTCAGGCAGCTGCTCTGCACACGTAACTACATCCACCTCAACCTGTTCGTGACCTTCATCCTCAGGAGTCTCGCTGTGTTCATCAAAGATTCAGTGCTGTTTGCCGACAAAAGCTTGGATCACTGCACGGTGTCCACAGTAAGGCTCCCCTCCTGTCTGCAGCTCCTCCACACCTGGATGAGGGTCACCTGGTGCAGGACGGCTCAGTCAGTTCATCATTTATTCTCTGAGTTGTCAAAAAAAACAAAAAAGTGAAAAAACAGCCAATCATGACTTCTTGATATCGTCAGAAGAGAAACAGACCGAAACCCAAAGTTGGTCAAGTTATTCTGATATAAAGACACAGGGTCCCATTTGAGAAGCTGAAATCAGAGGAATCCAGATTATTTTTCTGTCGATTGACTAATTGATAAACCAACTGATCATTTCAGCTCTAAAACAACACAACTCAGTGTGTGTAACCACAATGCTTTGTAAAACCTGACCCCGATATACAGAATATCAATCAAACTTATAATTTCAAGCCCAATAACAAATGCTGCAAGTCTATTTTATATATTTAAAAAAGGACATGCTCAACTATTTACAAAAAATGTTCCTGTGATGTCTATAAGTCAAAAGCTTTAGTTTCTTGATCACAGTCATATTTCATACTTATATTGTCCCTTGTCGTTTGCCGTCTCAGCTCAGGTGCAAAGCAGCGGTGACGTTCTTCCACTTCTGTGTTCTGTCTAACTTCTCCTGGCTGCTGGTGGAGGGTCTGTACCTGCAGACGCTGCTGCTGCTCACCTTCACCCACACCGGGACGCTCTTCAGGATCTACGCCGCCCTCGGCTGGGGTAAGTTATGTGTTTAGATACGTTTCTGTCCTTTTTATTCACCTTTTATCTCTTCATCTTCTGATTTCTTTTAGGTTCCTCGCTAGTGACGGCTGTAATCTGGGCCCTGCTGAAAAAACAGCTTGATGATGAAGGGTGAGTAAAACCTCAATATGTGAGTCAGTAAGCAAATACAATATACACTACTCACTAAAAGTTAGGGATATTTGACTTTCAGGTGAAATATATGGAAAATGTAAAAAGTGAATGCTACAGTGATATTATATCATGAAAGTAGGGCATTTAAGTAGAAGCATGCACTGGTGATTTCTTCATTTTAAACAATTTATTGAAAGAAAATCTAACAACAGTGGTAGGTATACCACAACAAAGCATGTTCAGTGTCTCAATAAATTGGGATGTGGCCAAAGGACGTCCACTCCTCTCCTTTCTGTGACTCTTCCAGTCTCTGTATCACTGTTCCAACCTCCTGATGACACTCTGTGACCCTCTAAGCTCAGTGAACACCTCCGTCTGAGGACTTCCTGTTTGAAGCCTCCAGTGTTGAGGTGCTGCTGATCAACTGTTAGGTGTCGTCTTGGTCTCATGATGTCAGAATGTGAACAGCAGGATGAGGAGGACTGTTTAAATACCAATTCTAACTGAAGCAGGAAATGTATTGGTGGATTCATGGATCAAACCTGTTGTGAATGTTGCTGTTAAGCTTCTTGTTAGAAAACAGCAACTGGTGCCGAAAGTACTGAGACACTGAACAGTTGGACATGTGCATTCAAAGGTTTAGAGAAGGTCACATTAAGTTCACCTGGAAAGGTTAGAATGCATTTTAGGTTCAACCTGAAATTTCACCTGAGAGCTGAATATCCCTGACTTTTAGTGAGTAGTGGATATTATTTAATGCTGATGGGTGGTGATTTTTGTGTGTGTGTGCAGGTGTTGGGACAACCTGGAGAGCCGCTTGTGGTGGATAATAAAGATTCCCGTCCTGCTCTCCATCTTTGTAAGTTCTGCCTTCGTCCCTTCACCTTATTTTCCCCAAACAAGTTTCTGGGATCAGGTTCTTCCACCAACAGGTGATAAAACACAACTTTCTTTGCCGTTTTTCCTCAGTTGCTCGGACATAGTTCACAGAACAACTCTCCATTTTCTCACACACAATTTTAAACACCTCACACCCAGCAGTATCAACATGTATCCTCCAGGTCTAATTCAAACTCCCTAAGCCTCAGACAAGCTGCCAAAAACAGATGACATGACATGAGGTTACTTTTGTGTCAAAACAGAATATGCCTGATGCTCGTTCATGTGGGGATTCCTGAATCATTGGGTGTCTCTCTTAAGTAAAGGGTTTGGTCTTTGAGGTGCCATATAGATAAAGACTGAATATGCAAAACCTTCCTCACTGCAGTCAAAAACGTCAGAACTATTGACACTGAAGTGAATTGCAAGTAAAGATTTGTGAGCGACAGCGCTCCGTCCTCATTTACCAGATTCAGCTCAACAACAACAAACATTTGTTGTCCAGAACTTTCAGATTTGCTTTATTACATTTCTCATCACAAATCTATTGTAGTTGGAATAAAACACTTCTGACTGCAGAGTCAGTTTTGCTCTCAAACCTGTTCTGTTTTCATAATAAAGACACAAAGTCAAACTCTGCTACCAAAAAGTTTCAAACAGGTTTTCAGAGAAATTAATTGGGAACATTGTAAAATGACGTTGCAGAGACGAGCACTTACCTGCACACGTTGTCCAGCGTCTCTCATCCTCCTCCTGCGTTCCATCAGATTACTCCTCGTCATCCTCGTTCCTCTTCCTCTCTGTCGTCTCACAGCTCTGATGTTTTTAGGATCCACTCTTCCAAAGCACAAGGACAAACCTCCAGGCTCAGTTTACTGACCCTGACGCTCTGAACAATCGTTACTCTACACAGTGTTTCCACCTGTGTGAGTGTTAGCCGGCCTCCAGTCGTGATGAGCTGACTTAATTTCAGGATTCAAGATGTCTGTTGTCACTCTGGAGCAGCAAGAGGTATAAATCTAAAAAAATACTGTATGTAAAAGGTATATATATATATGTATCCTATAAATATGAGAATATAAAAAAAGTCTAGCATCACATATGAAATTAAATTAAAGGAGTTTATAGTCAGTGGAGGTGCTCACACATTCAGTGGTTGGATATTTCACAAAAATAATGATTTATGGCACAAACTCCTTGATAATATTGAACCCCAGTGTTCTCTAATGGAGCACTCTGTGCAGAGTGATATATGAAGGGATCTGTGTAGAGTTTTAACAAACATTTCAACAGATCTGCAGCGGGTGTGAAAGCAGGATTGTGTTTATAGTTAAAGGAAAGATCAGCCTGTCTTCAGATGGCTTCATGCTAAAGGAACGGCTCAACATTTTGGGAAATCACCTTTTTCACTTTCATGCAGAGAATTAGATGAGAGGACTGATTCACCCTCATGTCTGAGCTAAATATGAAGCCACAGCCAGTCAGATTAGCAGAGATTTTACTGAAGGACAGGCAGAGTGATGTACAGCCTGCTCCAGGAGTCAAACATCCAAGAGGCAACACCAACAGACCAGTTGGACACGAAGCAAACAGGAGCACAAGTACTGAGGGATAATGAGCTAACCAGCAACAGGTGTGTGTCAGGCTGGCAGCTGATTGGTGGACAGACGGGACAGGGGGGCGTGTCAGTGGGTGTAGACGGTGTGATGGCGGGAAAAGCTGCCAGGTGCTGATTGGAGGATGAGCGGAGGTGTGTGTGGGAGGGTGGAGATCAGGAGAGCAGTGTCCATCACACACAGAGAGGAAACACCTCGTCTGGCTCCGTCCAAACGAACCAAACACTGAAATTAGGAGTGAAAAAGCATTTTAGTGAACTGAAACGAGAATTAAAACTAGACTTTAGGAAAAAAATGAACCGGAAATGATAGTGTGTGCTTACAAAACTAACTGAAATAAAATAAAAATACACAGGAAATTAGTTTTTCTGGCCAAATCTGTCGGTTTAAACAACCTGAGCAGACGTTGGAGTCAGCTGCCTTCAAGTGTTTGTATTGTAAAACCAAGTCTAAACTTCTTAAATCCCCTTAAACTATCTCCTTAAATCTGCCCCCTCTTATTATGGTCTGTACTTGCACTTCCACTATGTTAGTTTCCTCTTAGCGTCTTACTTTGTCTTAAGGACACTTTGACATGGGCGACCTGCTCTTCCTCTGAGCCACAGCTGCTCTTTGTGTTAATAGTAATAATAGAAAATAGAAACTAATTAAAATAAACATTATTTAAACAATAAAAGCTAAACTGAAAGTTTCAGTCTGGGAATTTAAGGGATTTGTTAGAAATAAGAGAAACAGAGAGAATCTAAGATGCCATGTGGTCCACAGATAAACTTTGTGATCTTCCTGAACGTCAGCAGGATCATCGTGCAGAAGACAAAGGCCACACATGTGAACCAAAGTGAGGCACAGCTCTACAGGTGAGACCCACCTGTCCTCTCGTTGTTCTCTCACCTCCTCAGGTTTGTCTCCCCCCTCCTCCTCACCCCTCTGACCGTCTGCTGCCCTCTGCAGGACGCTCGTCCGCTCCGCTCTGCTCCTCATCCCTCTGCTCGGCGTCCACTACGTGGTGTTCGGCCTGTTCCCAGAACATGTCGGCGTGGGGCCTCGACTCTACTTTGAATTAGTTTTAGGCTCCTTCCAGGTATCCGATCTGTCACTGCACTCATCCAAAAGATGGATAAGTGGGTTAGTTAACTGGTTAAGGTCCTAAACAAGTGCAGCTGTATGCTGAAACACCTGAATGTGGTTGATATAGGTTGTGTTTGTTTGTAAAAGATATTTAATCTTCTAAAAATGCAGGAAGAAAGTGACATGTTTCTTATATATCTCAGAGGAAATCAGTAAATCCTCACATTTGAGCAGCTGGAATCAGCAAATATTTGGCTTTTAATGGCTTTTTTGCTTCATGAATGACCAAAACTATTAAACAATATTCAGAGTAGCTGCAGATTCATGTTCGGCCTCGTGCAGGACTTGTCTAACGTGGATTTTTCTCGTCACAAAAGGGTTTTGTTGTCGCTCTGCTGTACTGCTTTCTAAACGGAGAGGTAAGTTGAGATTTCACAGTAAAGTGCAGCTTCATCTGCGTCACGTTTATCAACATCAACATTAATCATTTTATAATCATTATTGTGTTTCAGGTGCAAAAGGAAATCCAGAGGACGGTGAGAAGATGTTGGCCTGAGGCTAAAACTAACGCCATCAATCTCCCAACACAAGAATACGTCCCCTGAACAGTTTATTCTCTTTCCTGATCTTCACTTAAACACTTGGAGGAAGTTTAGTTATTAGAAGTTACCTAAAACTAATTTTCGTTATTTTATTTATTTGTTTACATCATCCTACTTTACTCACAGACTCACTGCTGCCATGTGGAAACATCGTAGGATTGTTAGTTTGTTAACAGTGTTGATGTACGTCTGAATATCACCATTAAATAATAATAATAATAAAAAACATGATACAAGTAGTAAATATGTACAGGTGTTATTATATACATGAGGTAGATGGATGGACACAGTTTATGTTTGTATTTTTTGTTAAAACCACATTAAAAGGTCATTTTTTCTTTATACACATGAAAAAAAATAGCTGCTAAACTCTTTCATGTCACAAAGCTGCTTGTTCTGGAAAATTAATGACAAACTGTTCAAATAAATTAAGGATTTTAACTAATTAGTCGTGTGAAATGTCCCAATTAAAGGTCTTTTCAGTGAGTCTCTGATCTGTGCTGTAGGATCAGTGCTCCTGCCTCAGGTTGACATCTAGTGGACTGAACAACATAATACAGCTCGGTCCTCACAACAACACCACAAACTGAGCTGTGCTGCAGCGAAGGAGCTCACAAATGTCACATGACGCTCATATACTGTAAATATACTGTAAATATACTAAAATACAGACAAATCATAGCTGCAGAGAAGCGAATTAGTCAACTTGAAGCTCAAACAACAGACCTCAAACAGACACGGCAGCAGATAACAGTCATGCAGTTCCAGCTCCAGCGGTTCAAGCCCACGACTCATCTTTTGCTTCTTTTCTGAAGTGTTAAGAAAAGCTCTGCTAAAGTAACTCACCTATTAATCCCAGCTTGTTATAGACATTATTGTTGCAGCATTATTGTGCACTTGATGCCTGTTTCTGTTTAAATCTGCACAGATTTTCATCCTAAACTTCCAGCTTTTTCCCCACTGACAGCTGATTCCTTACTTATGACATATTCTTCTTTAACTCAGGAGGATCTTTGCCTCTTTCTGCCTCTTGATTTCTCAGTCTGGTTGAACCATTCTTCTGATTTCTCTAAAAATCTGTAATCAACACTAGTTTCTCCCTCAGAAAAAGGGATTTTCTGACTGCACCCAGCCACGTGGCAGGTGTGCTAAACAGCTGCAGCTGAATACAAACACAGTTTTATTGTTAATTAACATCAATAAATGTTACAGGTGACTCGAGCGTCTGCATCGGTTCACGTCTGAGCTGTGACTTGTGCAGTGGGAGCGTCCCGTTGGCAGACAGCTCTCTGTGTACACAGCCACAGACGCCCCATCAGAGACCTCAGGGGCCCCCAGGTACAAAGAAACAAAGAGCAGGCATGAATGCATCGGTGGAGGAGCTTCAAAGTGAGCGTCTGATGAAATGAACGCTCGGCCGTCTGACGGCTTTCAGAGGCATCTGAGTTTGATGAGTCCAGTTTCTGACAAAGTGGGAACTTTCAGCTCAGGAGGAGTTCAGAAAAAGTGTCTCCAAGAAGAGGATGGGAAAAAAAATAGGAATCCCACCCTCCCCTTTCTCGCCTCTGAATGGTCTAACCCACTGGTTCACATGGCACCCTCCCCCCATGAGTGTGTGTGTGTGTGTGCATGAGTGTATGTTGTCTTTGCCTTATATAGCGCAGAGTTATCCACAGCACTGCCTTGGGGACTGTGAGATTAGACTGCAGCCAAAGCCTGCCACACAATCTGCCCGTCTTTGTCATCCTGTTTTGATAAGAAACACAAGGACGCTGCTCGACCAGCTTCTCTGCTCCACACTCATCACCTCTGCCGTCTCTGTCCGGTTTGCAGCTCTGAGAGGGACAAAATGAATGGAACAGTGGATGGGAACTACGACCACGCTCCCCATGACGGGTCCTTCATGTTTACCTCCGAGTCTGTGGGAGAGGGGCATCCTGGTGAGTAGAGGACTCCCTCCACATGCAGCTGCTGCACACTGGGGTCAAGGAGTAGTGGTTATCATGTGTTAAACACTTTTATGTTTGACTGATCATTGATGACTTTGAGGAATGTGCAGAATCCTGTGCGCTGCATGGAGGCAGTGTACCAGAAAAAGTAGTTGGGGAGCTCCACAGCACTGATTTATAGCAGAACTTCTATTTTTGGGTGCAATTGTGAAGCATTTAGAGCATGAATCTTGTGCTATATGGATGTGAAATTAATCTTTTTATGATGTTTGCTCATTTTGAAACATGCTTCAGTGCATTATCGAGGAGAAAACCTGCGGCTTCAACAAAAATCATTTGGTTTAGCTTACAAAAATGCGCCTTAGCTGAATAAGTTAAGATTAAGTCAACTTAAAGTTTTGTTCTCTGGACTTAATTCGTTAAAAAAAAAAAAAAAGAAAATAAAGTTTGATATGAGGTTGAATCAACAACGGCTCAGTCCAACAGGATAGGCCTTTTTCCAACAACACATATGACCCGCTTCTTCGTTGTCACGGCAACAATAACATAAACATGCGGTTAACATTGAGAAACTGTCTCGGCCTGGTTAGGTTTAGGCAACAAGAATACTTGGTTAGGTGAAGGAAAAGATCACGGTTTGGCTCACAAAAGTTACGTTACGTTTACTTACATATGAAACTTAAACTTTTGGTTTTACACAGGACACAAACTGTGATATGTAGATATAACAGTCCTGTGTTTGAACAATCCATCGCCCTTTACACCTTTGCTACCCTCATAATTACTTCGACCACTAGAGGTCGCCGCTTAACAATAAACGTAAATATGGATCGTAATGAGATTTTCGGCTTTTATCCGTTACCAAACTAACTGCCAGTCTGTCACATAAATGGAAACGCTACAACTTGAAGAGTGAAACAAACTCACCGGAGCTCTGAAAGTTTAGCTTCAGGTGGAGACTGAAGGATGTAAGTTTCATCCTTTAGGTTTTACTGAAGCTGTTTGCTCTCACAGATCTGAGTGAACAGCCCCTCGTCAAATATAATATAAGAATAAGAAGAATTAGAGGCAAATAGAAAAGTTTAGAGCTTCTATTTTATAGAACTGGGGGGTTGTTCCAGGTATGTGGTGCATTCAGGGTTCACCAAGTTAAATTAAAGACTTTTTATGACCTTTTTAATACAATAAAAAAAGGCATTTTAATACATGTATGTCAATTTACACTGTATGACCAAGAATTATTTATTATTGTATCGCTTCTTCAGTGCTTCTCAGCAATATGAATAAGAATTAGAATAAGAATAAGGGTATAAAATGGATGGATTAACCCTTTAAGAATGACTGATTCATTTAAATTAAGTTTCTTCAACACTTTCCTGCAGCAAAAATCTAGTGACACCCGAATCCCACTGTGAGTTTGTAGGTGTGAGACGTCTCCTAACTGAGACATTACTGTCTGCTGCAGACAGGAGGAAATATTTAAGACTTGTTGCCAACACGTCTCATGTGATTTTATTGCTCTGCATGATGTGCAGACATCATACAGGTGCAACAAGCGATTATTTTTGTTATCAGTTAATCTGCAGATCTGACAAATGTTGGAAAAATGTTAAATATTACTAAAAAAATCTAATGACAACTGGGCTGAGATCCAGGTGACATCTTGAAATGACTTGTTTTGTCCAAAAACCCGAAAATCCTCACATTTGAGCTGAGAAACTAAGCTGCTGATTATTTTTCCAAACTTTATTATTTTCAGCTCTTCTGACACACATAATAAAGACATTGTTTGCACGATACACAGGTGGTCACATTTCCCCAGGTGAGCTCTCCTGTGGTTTAAGAGACGCTCAAGATGGTCCGATATCACAGAGTAAAAAAAAAAAAAAGTCCTGTATTAAAAATCTTACTGATGCAACAAAATATTTGCTTAAAATATTTCAGCTTGTTTTAAATTTAAGAATCAGCCGGTTTATAAAATGTGTGTGTGGCCTGAAACAGTTAAGTGCATCAAAATTATGGAAAATTAATCTTGATTTTGGAAAATATTTGAAAAATAAGTTGATTTGCATTGATAATTGGTTGCAATTGCTGATTTATTGATTATCTGAAGGACTCAGCAGTTACAGACTAAAATCTGTTGACCAGAAGGAGATTTTATGCATCAGATTGTGATATTTTTTTACATCTTAATCTGCAATGTGAGAGTAAATTTCATCAGTAGTTGATGACAGAGTGGTGGTGCTTTGATGACCTGATGAGGTTTGCGGTGCACCGTGTCACCCCTGGCATTCATTCACCAAGCCGAGGCTATTCATAGAGCCGCAGCTCCTAATAGGAGCGATGTGTAGTACCCTGATGGAGCGGTGAAATCTGATGTCTTCAGGCTCTGCCCAGACGAGGAATGTGACAGCAGAAGGTCGCACGAGGAAACAACCCGACACACACAGTGATGCAGATAGTGATGCGTTTAAGTCCTGTTTTTACAGATAAGATATGTGACCAGATCAGTGATGCTGTGCTGGATGCTCACCTGAGGCAGGACCCGGATGCCAAAGTGGCCTGTGGTGAGTAACAGCGAGCTTCTCTCCAGTGGGAAATACTAACAACACCAATAAGAGTGAACTGTATTGTACTTTCTATTTGTACCCTCAAATACCTGGGTGTTCACCTCAACAACAAACTGGACTGGTCTCACAACACAGACGTCCTGTACAAGAAGGGCCAAAGTCGTCTCCACCTGCTGAGGAGACTGAGGTCCTTTGGAGTGTGCAGGACTCTGCTCAGGACTTTTTATGACTCTGTGGTGGCGTCTGCAGTCCTCTATGCAGTGGTCTGCTGGGGAGGAGGGAGCACAGAGAGGGACAGAAAGAGACTGAACAGGCTGGTCAGGAGGGCCGCTTCTGTCCTGGACTGCTCCCTGGACTCCATAGAGGAGGTGGGTGAGAGGAGGACACTAACAAAACTCAAGTCCATCATGGACAACCCCTCTCACCCCCTGCATGAGACTGTGGGGGCCCTCAGCAGCTCTTTCAGCAGCAGGCTGAGGCACCCAGCCTGCAAGAAGGAACGCTACCGCAGGTCATTTCTCCCATCAGCCATCAGACTCTTTAACACCAGCATCACTGGCTGATGTTAATATACTGCCTACCATCCATGCCATTCCATTCCTGTAAATATCCTATGGTGTAAATATTTATTTCATTTCATCACAATCCATATATTTATATCTATATTTATATTTATATTTATATTTATATTTGCTATTTTTTGTCTTTTCTATTGCTTTGTTTCTTTCACTGTCCCTGTTTATATTGTTGCTGCTGTAACAAGAAAATTTCCCCCTATGGGGGATAAAATAAAGAAGTCTAAAGTCTAAAGTCTCAGCCTATTTAGGAGCCACAGCGTCTGAGGGGAAGAAAGTTTAATACACTGACATGAAAGAAAAGCTGACTACAAAAATAAAAAAGACTTGATGCCTTTATGTCAGATCTTTTGAAGTCCTTTAGGATGCTGTCAGTCAGGAGCACTTTTCACAACTTTTCTGCAGAGCCCTAAAAATGTCTGTAAGCTTGTGATTAATGGAATTGAAAGAAGAATGCAAGACAAAAGGGGTTCGAGTGTTCGCCCTTCGTTTGTGAATTCAAAGTTCTGTCACACTTTTTGAGCTCAAAGGGGAACTCCATTTCAAACATCTCAGTCTGTTTAAAGGTGTCGGGGAGCACTGCTACATACATGTAAATAAACTTGTTTGAGGCCTAAGTTGCCTCAAGTGACATCATGTGAGTCAGTGGGCCCAAAAAGACTTCTGTCCATGGACTGATATTGTGAAATATGCCGATATTTTTCACAGCTCCCATGAAACCATCAGAATTTGATCCATTCAGACGATTACATCATTTTATATCCCTGTTCAAGTTAGCGGAGGGCTAAGCTGAACTTAGCTGGCTTAGTGGGCCTGAGACGCTAGTACGCCACGCTCTATGGACCCCACAGTACCTGAATATCCAGGTAATCATATACGCAGGAAGGCCACTGAGCAACGTTCATCGTAATGAACGAACCTCTGCCTCCAACGCTGTATCCAGGTCAATTTACACATCCGTTAGCTACAGGCTCAAGGCTACATTAGCTGCTACTAGCTGCTACTGTTGCATTGTGGGTAATGTAGGCCAGGTTTTGTCAAGCGAGGGAGTCATACTGGGACTCCACCACCACTGTGCAAGCAACCATTCTTGTGATGTATAGAACTGAAAACAGAAAACATGTTTCTTACTAAACTAAACTCGTCCACCACCTCACGCCGTGTGTCAGGGTGTGACGCCCTCTAATGTGTGTTGAAACAGAGACGGTGTGTAAGACTGGCATGGTGCTGCTCTGTGGTGAGATCACGTCCCGCGCCAACGTGGACTACCAGAAGGTGGTGAGAGAGACCATACGAGACATCGGTTATGACAACTCGGACAAAGGTGAGCTCACATCTCTGCACCTGTATCATTTCTTCTGTTCATTCATGAGTGGAAACATCTCATCGTCTCCGTCCGTCCAGGCTTCGATTATAAGACCTGTAACGTGCTGGTGGCCCTCGAGCAGCAGTCCCCTGATATCGCACAGGGAGTCCACATTGATCGTCTGGAGAATGACATTGGAGCTGGAGACCAGGTCAGATGGAGCGACACAACAGGGGAACTAATACTGTCAGCTTTATTTTAGAGAATTTGTGGCCATAAAATCGTGTTGATATGAAAGATCCCATATTCTGCTCATTTGCAGGTCTATTCTTGTATTTTGAGGTCTTACTAGAACAGGTTTAGATGGTTTAAATAAAAAAAGCAGCTGTTTTCAGCCTCTGTCTGAAGGTGTCAGGAGGTTTTCAGTGGGACAGTCGGCCTGACGAAGGGCTGGAGGAGTCATGTGATCACCCTGATGAGCTCATAAGGGGAGCCGAATCTAAACAGAGCGTTTTCACACGTTTACTGAGAGGAGGGTCTTTACTCAGAGTGTACAGGGTCTGTACACATGAAAGACATTAAAATTAGCATTTTGTATAATATGGGGCCTTTAAAAGAAACATTTGACGTGACTGAAACTCAAAGAATTAATTATCAACTTAAAGGTGCATAGCAACAACCACATGTCTAGTCAGTTACTGAACACTATCAAAAATATGCAAACATATAACACTATGAAATACAACTGTTGTCCTATATACAACAAAAATGTTGGGGAAGTAAATTTTACTTGAGCAAAAGCCAAACCCAATGTGGAAATGCTCAAGAACTAGTAAAAGTCCTGCATTTAATACTTCAATTAAGTACAGAGAGTTAAAGTACACTATAAGTAGATTGGCTCATTTCAGATTGAAATTATTGGATTATAATTAGTGATGTCTGTGGGGGGGTGATAGTCATGAACAGCAGAAGGATAAAGGACCCAAATGCAGAAGCAGGCAGAGGCTGGTCTGGAAACAAAATTTGGCAAAAATGGTGCAGGTACAAACCAGGAGGAACAGAAACCAGAAGAAACACTGACAAAGAACAAAGAACAAAGGACGAGGGCAGGTATGTAAAGGAAGGCTGACAAAGGGAGTGATGACAGGTGAAGCAAACAAGGAGCAGGTGCAGCCAATCACAAGGAAAAAGACAAGACTACTACAAAATAAAACAGGAAGCAGTGACTTAAACTGAACACACAGAAGGGAACAACACAACCTCTGAGTTGTAGTGGAGCAGAATTAAAACTTAAAATGCAAAGTATCTCCAAACTGTGCTTCAGCAGAGTACTTGAATGTAAATGTACTTGGTTACACTCCACCTTAACTAACGTCACTCATTAGTCTGACCTCTCTCTGTGGGGACAGGGCCTGATGTTTGGATACGCCACAGACGAGACAGAGGAGTCCATGCCGCTCACCGTCGTCCTCGCCCACAAGCTCAACGCCAAGATGGCCGAACTGAGGCGTAACGGGACTGTGCCCTGGCTCCGCCCGGACTCCAAGACGCAGGTGGGATCCAGATACACGACCTGAAAATGTCCTGATATAGTTCATTGTGTTGTTCATCACATATTCATACAAACCACATGAGACACAAAGCTATAAATCCTCTGTGCATCACCAGCCAGCAGAACCCATCAGAGATCAATGACATTTTACTAAAAAGTAGGCGGCATCCTTATATCATCTTAAAATTAGCAGTAAAACATGAAAAATTAAATAATTAAATTAAATTAATTAATTAAATTCTGCTTCACTGGATTTGTTTGTCATGAGACAATGTGTCCGTAGGCGTTTCTTAATTAAACAACAGGAACAATTTGTGCTGAACATCATAAATATTAGACAATATTCACTTATTCTATTTTAGTTTAAGCTTTATTTTATCAGATCTCTTTTCCAGTGTGTCCCAGAGTGTGTGAGTCTGGTTTCAAAGCAGACTGCAGTTCATTCCAGTTAAAAGGTGCATTATTACCCTAAACCAGTTCTGGATAGTTATTAGATTTAAATACTATTTAAATTAGAGCAGAGCTTTATAAATGAGATGGTAAATTCTTCTCGACTGTAATGAAATCCATCCAAACTAACCTGTGACCACTGAATCATTTAAAACAAAGACTTTGCCTCGATAGTCCAGTGATGAACATGTAAAATATCCCAATTAAAGATCTTTCCAGTGAGCCAGAGGTAAACTCATGAAGTTCAACCCCCAATTACAATGTGCACAGGACTCCTACAGGTCTATTGGTCTCAATCCCAACACTGTATGAATGAACTAAAACACTAACACGCTTCTTGAAAGGCATCCTCGATATCTATATTGGTTGGTTTATACACACATGCTGTAAACCATGAAGACACTTTGATTCAGTCATCTTCTAATTCAAGTTAAGCCAGTGGCTCTGGCTGTGTTTATAGTTAGCCACTACTCGGTGGGACGGTGATCGTGACCCCCAGAATGTGCTTACCAACCAGAGCACGCTGGTATGCAACATCTGAGCTGGGTGACGCCTTTTCTAACAACCCCCACACTCATATACATGCACAGTGCCATGCCAGTGCATGTTTCGTATCGTACTGGTCCTTTGAGCTCAGTGCACACGTGGCGCTAATAAGGTTTGGGTTGGTTTGTCGATAGAGGCTTTTAGAGGAGACATAATCTGGTTCAAACTAATATTGGGGCTCCTACTATACAATGTTTAGGATATATCATACTTCGCCTCTCTCTAAGCGCTCCGTTTTAGCTCCTGTCTCTTTAAGGACCCCCCTCCCGGATGGCCCAGTCTGCTCTGATTGGTCAGCTCTCTAAAGTCCGAGCAGGCACCGCCCACCAACTCCAAAGGGGAGCCACGTTAGCCGAGCTAATGCTAACGCCACGTTCAACACACTAAGCTGCCAAATAAACAATAAAGCAACATAAAACTCACCAAAACTTACAGCTTTAGGTCTGACGGTCGGTATCGATCCATCCTGGAGCTCGAGGTCGCTATGAGGACATATAAATCACATTTTCATCTAAAATAAGTTAAATCTGCAGGAGTCTTCTTCACCTCCTCAGACGGTTGGAGGACATGAAGGGTATTTGGGTCTTTGCAGCCAACAGCAGAACAATCTGCCGCTTCGCTCGTACCTTCAACATCTTACCACTAGAGCTAGCGTTAGCCACATAGCAATGGGGGACGGGGATTCAGGTTTTCAGTGGGCGGGACTGTCAAAAAGGGAGAATGGTCTTTTGTCAGAGTTTGATGGTCTCTAGACACACCAGCAACACATGAAAGTTTTTATATAATATGTCCCCTTTAACACATAACACCATAATGTGGTGTAACATATACAGTTAAAGTGCCAGAACCTCTCCTCCACCCTCCGTCTGCTCCCCTCCAGGTGACGGTTCACTACACCCAAGAGAGCGGAGCTGTGATCCCCAAGAGGGTTCACACTGTGGTGATCTCCGTGCAGCACGACGACTACGTGAGCCTGGAGGAGCAGAAGCAGGTCCTGAAGGAGAAGGTCATCAAGGTCGTGGTCCCCTCCAGGTACCTGGACGAGAACACCATCTATCACCTGCAGCCCAGCGGGCGGTTTGTGATCGGCGGGCCACAGGTGAGGTGATCTTCTTTCATGCTCAGGCTGTCTGAAGGATCTCTGCCAAGTTTTTATCATGACTATGTGGACTTTTTTCCAAAAAGTAGGTGAAGTTGTGAATGAAATCCCGACTCTGCCAGACTGACTGAAACTAAACTACTATTTTGATAATTGATTGTTTAAATAATTGTATCAAGAAAAAAACCTCAAACACTTTTTCATTTTCAGCTCCTCAAACACATTTTCTCTGTTTTATGTCAATGTAAAGTTGTTTTTCCGGGGACAAAACAAGCATGTGGATCCTTTTGAAATCATAATTAGCACCTGTCACTATTTACTTCACTATAATCAGTGGATAAAGAGAATAACTGTAAACTGCAGCTCATGTCTAAACATCTGTGCAGAGTTTTTTTCCAACAAAACATGCAGAACATTTTAATGGCAGAATCAAACGAGCTGTAACAGAATCCAATATGTTAATCTTAGTGTTCATGCATGTTGTTATTTATCCTTAACTTAATTAGTACCTGAGTACATGTACAACATTAATATCAAACATCCACGATGGCTCTGGGAAAAGAAAAGAATCTTTTTGTGTGTTCGTCAGGGTGACGCTGGAGTGACGGGCAGGAAGATCATCGTCGACACATATGGAGGTTGGGGGGCCCACGGGGGCGGGGCCTTCTCTGGGAAAGACTACACCAAGGTGGACCGCTCGGCCGCCTACGCCGCCCGCTGGGTGGCAAAGTCTCTGGTGAAGGCCAAACTGTGCAGGAGGGTGCTGGTGCAGGTGGGATCGCTTAACGGCTAAATCCTTGTAACACATACAAAGCATCTGTGATGTTTGCTGTGGATCATCTTTCACGGGTTTTTATGCTTTTCTTTCTACCTCGGCAGAATCCAGTCTTGTTTTTAAAGTGGCTCAGCATTAAGTTTGGAAGATCAAGTTGTGTTTGTTATATTTGCCTCTCATGCTTCAGCATTTTATCCTGATAAAACCAGGTTATCTCAAAGGATAACAGAGCAGAGTACACAATCACAGGAAGATGTTTCACTGTTGCTTTACCTCAAATCCTTGGCTGACATTATTTTAGCTACTTTGCTGAAATAAATATGACCTATTTACTCTAAGGCCAAAAGTATGTGGACAGTCCTGACCACTTTAAGACTGTAGCTAAAAGTCTTAGAGCGATAGTGTTCTTCTAGACCAAATCAACTTCTCTGGGATGAACTGGATTGCCGACTCATCTGGTGCTGGACCTCACTGATGCTCGTGTGGTTGAATGGGAGCAAAAACCTGCAGCCAGGTTCCAAAATCTGTTGAAAAGACCGAAATCAGAAGAGTAAAGGCTGTTATAGCGACAGGTTAATGCCTGTGGGTTTGGAGCAACATATAAAACAATCAGGAGTTCAATACATCCATAAAACCCAACCTTCAACCCTGGAGAAGCTCTGAAACTGATCTCTGCTGCAGCTGAAAATGAAACTCACGTCATCACTGCGTCTCGTGTCTGTATTCTCAGGTGGCGTACGCGATCGGAGTAGCCCACCCGCTGTCCATCTCCCTGTTCACTTACGGCTCCTCTCAGAAGAGCGAGCAGGACCTGCTGCAGATCGTCAATAAAAACTTTGACCTCAGACCCGGCGTCATCGTCAGGTCAGCGTCAAACTGAGCAATGTGCAATGTGATTGTTGTGGGAAATGTGTTTAACACCTGAGTTTATCTCCGTTTGTTGATTGTGCTGCAGAGATCTGGACCTGAAGAGACCAATCTACCAGAAGACGGCCTGCTACGGACACTTTGGCAGGAAGGAGTTCCCCTGGGAGGTCGCAAAGACACTTAACTTCTAGTTGTGAGTGTGTGTGTGAGTGTGTGTGTGTGTGTGTGTGTGTGTGTGTGTGGGCAGAGTGTCAGTGATGTATTGATAGCTGCCCTGTAACCGAGTAGGAGAAAGGCAGCTGGGATGGTATGTAGGGATGGGTGGGTGCAGATAACGTCTGGTGATTGGACGTTGGGAAGAGGTTTCATCTGGAATTTAAGCCTTTGAAGCCCCTCAACAGTAACCTGAAATACGAGTGAGCTATTTTTGTCCTATAGATACAGTGTACAGTCACGTGCCTGCAGTTTGTTTCACACCTAAACTGGTCGAGAGAGAGTCGCTGTTTGCAGCTATTTGGCTTTTCTGTCTAGAAATAAGTGAATGACCAAATTTAAAGGGAGGGCAGTCATGCGTATGTTTGCAGATTCACTTCAGAACCACTTTGATGTCTTAAGAAAAATCTATATTTTTGTTATTGTGGCCGGTGTTTTTATATGTTTACAACGATGCAAGCAGAGCATCTGCTGATTTTAGTGTTACTGAAACCTGCAGATGATCGACCCTGAGGCCTTTAAAGATCTTAAAGTGTTTTGTTTGTCAGCATTTCTTTCCCCAAGATCCATGTTCAAACTAAAGCTCTTGTTCCATTAGTTTTACATTAGTTAGCATTAATATGAATCTCTAAAACATGTGATGAAAGAGGGGGAAGATATACAGCAGATATCCCAAAGAAGGTTTAAATGTTAGCGACTCACAGGTTGTAAATCAGAGAGGATTTTTCCTGCATCCCAGCTTTTACACTGGAGATTTTCATTATTGTTATCTGTATTTTTATGTAATAGACAGCCGGCTGCTAGCGGAGTGTCGGCAGGTTTTAGTTGGACAATCTGAAGCCTTTAAAAGGTCTTAAAACTACAATATAAACTTTAAGTCTTTGTAGCTTTTAGAAGCCTTTATGTCTTTTCTGTCAGAAATCAACGCACAAACTCTTCTAAATACAACATACTGTACGTTCCCTTTACCCACGTCCAAGATCCATTACTGAAATAACTTTTATATTACTTGGTATGAACATGAATTGTGTCAGTAATAACTAAAATGGTAACTTCTGGTGTTACATGGGACACAAACAGGATTCACACAGGGTGTGTTTGATCGATCCGACCATCCCGACAGCTTCCCTACGTGGACTTTGTCGCTCTTTATACTACGTGACCTCACTACTAGAGGTCATTTATGGAAACACTGGTCGTTTTAACCTCCTTGGGTATGAGGACGGGCTGAAACAAAGACGATCCCAGAGCAGGGGGGAGTCACATTGGATGTCCCAAAGAAGTTTCAGAGGAAACCTGCATGCTTCCTAACATTTATGCCACACATTTGTGTTGTCAGTCTTCATGGATGATAGATAGCTGACTGCAAGCAGAGTGTCTGCAGGATTTAGTGCCACACTGGGCGATCTAAGGACTGAAAAGGTCTTATAGGAGCTCTCTGTGTTTTGTTTTTCAGTAAGAAATCAATGTACAAATCTGTATTCTAAGCATCCGATCACATTTTCTTCCACAGTCCACATGGTGAGATGAAACTGTCTTGTGAATTTTGAACAAATACAGTAGAGGTTCCAAAGATGTTTGAAATGTCAGCAGCTCATAACTTGGGATTTAGAGAAATCCTGATGCTTCCTAACATGTATTTTTAGATAATAGATAGACGGCTGCTCGCAGAATAGCTGCAGGTTTTAGTGTTTTAGTGAATAAAAAAGCCCTTAAAGATCTTAAAGTTATTACATTGGCTGCAGGCTGAAAGGCTCACGACTGGTTAGACTGTCATCAATGCACAAATCTGTTTTCTGAACGTACCTTCATATTTTCTGAGGAAACAGCTGTTTCTTTTCTATTTTTTGACCTGTGGACGTCTGCAAAGTAAATGTTAACGAGATGTGAGAACACAGAACACGACGTGTCCCAAAGACGTTTCAAAGAGTCAGAATGAGAGAAAAGCCTGTGCTCATACATACTGTGTCACATTAGTCCTGGAAAACTGTGTAAATATGATTTTTGAACAATTAAAACATTTTAACAAGAAGCGTTTCTTTTCTTTTTCCCCCCCAGAGGCTGCAAACATGAATAGCAACTACAAAACACGGAAATAATCTTTTTTTTCTATTTGTTTTAATAGTTTTGTTCTCTGAATACATTGTTTAACTTTATTTTCTTGGAAAAAGTAGTTCTGTATACGATCAAATACAGCTTGAAAATGTCCTCCGCATGGAATAGTTTGGTCCCATTAAACCTGTAAGGCTGCCATTACTGAGAAGAGCGGAAGTTATACACAACAGAACATACAACAGAGCTTATCTGTGCAATATGAGACAGCTACTTGGGTAATAATGTTTCTGTGTGCATCATAACTTGACGTACAAGATGAATTTTAAAAACATTAAAAAATATCCCACATAAGGCATTTTAGGGCAAAACCACAAATATTAACCCACATTAAAATGAAACAAATCATTCTTGGCACACAGTAACTTTCTCTTTTGGAAAACTTCACCTTACTAGCGAGGTAAAGAGTGAATGCTGATTGTGTAACAAAACTTCCTGAGTAAAAAAAAACAACGAGCTCGGTGTCCGGACGTCTAAACCAGGGGTGTCCAAACTTTTTTCACTGAGGGCCTCATACAGAAAAACATCTAAAGGGCTGGGCCACTCACTAGAAGTGAGCTATGTTGCTAACTTTAATCCACTAGAGGTGATGTATATCCTCACCTCTAGTGGATTAAAGTTGGCAAAATCAATCAAATGTAGGTAAATTCTGCTTGATAACTGAAACCAGCCTTTCCATTAGTGGGCTTTCATTTATCAGTTGTGGTACAAGCTGGTCTTTGCCTTGTAGGCTCTTGTTCAGTGTAGCCCCCGCTCCCGTCCCCCCCAGCACCAGCACCAGCATCAGAGAGGGAAGCTTGAAATAGTCTGTTAGAGCTCTGGTGCTCGAATCAACAGCCTTACCTCTCTTTCTTGCCCCTCGGTGGACACCGTAGATTCCTTTGCGCTCCCCTGTCCCAGCTGGAGCTCCATCCGTCGTACCTCCACACAGCTCGTCCCATTTAAGTCCCATCATGCCAACTGCACCTGGCACAGCTTCAGAAACATCCTCACCTGTCCTGGTGCTCTTTAGACTGCTAACATCAAGCAGCTCCTCCGTAATGTAAAAGTGATCTTCATTAGTTATCAGCTGTGCTCTCATCGAACACCGCGTCTGAAACTTTCTACACTCACTTGCTGTTTCCTTAATTCTGCCATTTTGGGTCACCTGTAGCACATTTCTTCTTCTATTACTAATTTTATAGAGAAGCTGCCTCGTTCAAGACCGTTACTCCCCCTAGTGGTGAGACTAAGAAGTACAATCCAGTCCAGCGCAGGTTCCATGTGTGGGCCGCATTCCAATACATTTTTAGAATTTCCTGCGGGCCAATGAAAAATGGACCGCGGGCCGTAGTTTGGACACCACTGGTCTAAACGTTTAAACAAACTGCTCTCCACTCAGCGAGGAGCGACATCTGAGGCCCTTTCAGGACGTGCAATCTGATAAAAGGCGACTTCAGCCAGGAATTCAGAGAGCGATTGTTACATTAAGAGAATTAAAACAAACAGCGGGAACTCTGTGTGTGTGTGTGTGTGTGTGTGTGTGTGTGTGTGTGTGACGTTTGTATTGAGAAAAGGCCCTTTACAGCATCGTGCAATGCTCTGCAGTACAGCCTGAGCTTTTGCAAAGCAGGATAAAAGTCAGTCAGTCTTTGGTCACTGCTCAGAGGAAGGGCTTTGGCCTCGTGGCTGTGTGCAACAGCGAGTGTGAGGATACGCAGGATGCAGCTTCCAGCCTCTAGACTCCATTTTAGTGTCTTCAAGATTGGTCCACGTGTTGCCCTTTGACCTGCAGGGACGCTGCAGTTCGGCTACAGCATCGCTAAGCTCTCCGGCTGGCGGTGGTTGGAGCCGCCGCCCACTTCTGTCTTATGTTGGGAGGCGGAGAAGCTGGACACTCCCCCTCCTCCTCTGGACAGGACCATCAGGGTGTCCCCCGACATGCCCCCGAACTCGAAGGCAAAAGTCCCGTAGAAGAGCATGATGAGCGTGCAGTAGATCCACTCGAAGATGGCGGAGGCGTGCTGCAGGGCGAAGCTCTCCTGGCAGAAGAAAACTCCACCTGGTGATCAGAGGTTAAGGAGAACAATGGCTGCACAGCAGGAGAGAGAGAGAGAGACACAAAACCCCAAACCTCCCCACACATGTGCTCCTTATTGGTGTGATCGCTGCATCTATTTTTTAATTTATGATGTTTATTCATGTAGTGAGACATCTACTTAATTAAGTACTGTATTTGAGTACAACTTTGTATTAATGTACTTTACTTTTAATGCCACTTTCCACTTCTACCCCACTTCATGTATCTGATTACTTTATTAACTTTACAAAGGAATATTCTTGCACACAAAACACATGAAGAGCCTATAAGATATATTGTTTTGTTATAAATTAAACTATTCAACAGTTAACAAGTTAAAGTATTAAAGAACCATTTCATGTATATATATGTCAACATATATAATATTATAATAATATAACATTTTTAATAATGTGGAATAATAAAAGCAGGTCTTTTAGTATTTGCACAGCGTGGCATTAACACCTTTACTTCAGTAAAGGACCTGAATACTTCCTAGTACATTATTTACAGACACATGCATAAGAAATATGTAAGGTGGCTTTATGGGGTCAAGATTGAAATTGAGTTCTTATCTTAAGGTGGATTTCATCTCCTGTGTATGTGTTACATACTATAATATGCACCAAAGGCCCAGAGTGCAAACGTCTGCAGGGTCACGCTCTTCTCATGCAAACAGATGCAACACTGTTGTCCTCCAGCAGGGGGCCATGTAACACAGTTTACACACACAACCTCTGAACACAGAAAACACACTCACAGCCAAGATCATGGAGCCAAACACTCCGTTCCATGTGGAAAACCAAACAGGAACTACCTTAAACAACCTTTAACATTTTAGGAAAATGTTAGTGTTTGCTGAAAAGACAACACACGCATGTTTGTCTCATGCTGGTAGGATACTGAGCACCAGGGCGATCAGTGCCAGCAGGGCCATCCCCACACGAAAGTGACCTATCCGGTACTCCTCCTGGGTCTTGGCCAGTCTGTAGGTCAGAGCCGACTGAAGACACACAAACAGCATGCTGGAGGGGAAGGCCACCCCAGCGCCAACGTAGTGGAGGACTTTGGCAAAATCCACCTGAGAAATTAGCAGATAAACACAACAGACGTTTAAAATCTTGCAAAGGTACCGTTCAACCTCAGGGGAACAGTAGTAGTAGTAGCAACAATAGTTTTGGGTTATTATTTGGTCCCAGTTAGGTCAGTCGATCCACCACTTCGGTCTTACTGACATATACTGTTGAATAGATGAAATGTGGTTCAAACAGTCACGGTCCTCAGAGGATGAATCCGAACAGCCTTAGTGTTCCCCTCATTCATTGCCTTAAATAAGAAATGTCTCAAAAATATCTGTAGATAGATTTTCATGAGAATTTGAGCAGACGTTCGTGGTCCTCAGAGGCTGAATCCCCACTGGAGATCCCCTGATGTTAGTCCCACTTTTCATTATCCTGAGAAAAGTTCTACGGACTTGAGCGGTTAAGATTCTCCGGCTTTTCCTGCAGCATTTGTGGTTTCGAGTGAAATATCTCATCAACTATTTGAGGGATTAACATGAAATTTGATGGATGGGCATTCATGCTCCCCACAGGATTAACTGTAAAAACTTTGGTGATCCCATGACATTTAAAAAGCACAATCACTGGGTCAAAACTTCATTTTTCCTGTACTGTGTTGCTTGCCATTTAGCAAACGTTAGCATGCTAACACGCTAACCTGAGATGGTAAACAAGGTGAACATTAGACCTGCTAAACATCAGATGTTATAGATCAGATGCTATAACAACTGCAGACGGATGAGTCAAGACTTCTGATGGATATTTTCATTCATTCTTTTCTTCTTTCTGTCTCACATGTGCTGCATCTGAATATTTTTCCTGCCACAGTTGACCTGATTCTACTGCCCTCAACACGAAAAAACAACAATTGTGTAATAAAAACACAAATGACACGCAAACAAAGGGGTTATTGTGACCCAAATCAATATCATCCGACAAAGAACGTCACAGGACGGAGCAGGACAATCTGCACCTGGAAAATACAGGATGAGAGAGGAGCTGGAAGAAAAACGCTGCAATGACACCAATTTACAGAGATAACGAGATCACCTGAACACATCGTCTCTGACACGGACGACAGCGAGTCAAATTTGACCTCAAGAGGGAATAATTAGATAATCTGTTACTGTAAAGAACTCGTAACAGATGACGTGCTTTATAATTTATATTTATTATACTTATAATTCAGGAAACACACACACACACACACCTATATTTACAAATGCAGCAGCTGGTATGATGATGGCACATCCTGAACATGGGGTTAAGTGAATGAAAGAAGTGCATTGTGGGAGACCTCACAGCTGTTTAAGCCGTTTAATTACAGGGAAGAGAGACACAAAGAGCAAGCAAACACACGTTCTGTGTGATTTATGTGGGCTAAAAGTTCTCCATTCATGTCTGCAGGGGTGAATATGAGCAGACTTTTATAGGGACATGATTGTGTTCATTTTAAAAGAACAAATTATAAGCTGTCTCCAGCAAAACAATCATGAAACTCAACACAGACATTAGCGGAAAGTCAGCAAATCTACATGTTCACCCTCTCTTTGGTTTAGTTCTAATGTCAGGAGGCCACAACTGCAGACCTTTAACCAGATTAGAAACCCTGTGGTCTCCATTCAAGACTTTAAAAAAGGTCCCATATTATGAAAAATGCACTTTTTGACGTCTTTTCAACATGAAAATGTGTCTTAAGACGTCCAAACTACGAGAAACACCTCTTCTCTCTTCTTCTCCTGCCCCATCTCATGCCGTTTAGATTTGGCTCCCTTTATGATGTCATAAGAGGATATATTGATCATGTGACGCCCCCACCCAGCACTTCAGCAGGTCGACTGTCCCCGCCCAAAGAAAAATCCATCTGTCCGCCATTGTTTTTCCTCACTAACACCCGCTCTCGCTAACACGAAGACTTTGAAGGCGAGAACAGAACACACAAATTGATCCGGTCTGTTATAACAGAATAGTGTGTTTATTGAACATTAAACCATCTAAACATGTTCTGGTAAGACCTCAGAATATAAGTATGAACTTGAAATGAGCACCATTTAGTAATATATTAAGCAAAAATGGCTAAATAAGTCTCTGGTTCCAGCTTCTCCAGCTAAATCTCTTCAGATTTGACACCATCCAGCTGAGCTCTAGGAAACAATTATGGGCATTTTCACTATTTTCAGATGACTAAATCAATACCAGAAATAAGACGAAGGTGCTACAGAATATATGCAGTAAAAGATGAGTTATCCATACTAAAGCTACTTAAAGTCTAATAATAAGAGTGTTAAAGGGGTAAAAACGTGGAGAAACAATGAATAAGACCTGATCTGACTTGAGATGTCACAGTGTTTTGCTACGTCTCCTCCCTGTTTGGCTCATTCATGGTTTCCTGAAACTCCAATTCAACATCAACAGTTCATCTCAGAGATGTAAACAGCCGCCCTCGTGTGTGTGTGTGTGTGTGTGTGTGTGTGTGTGTGTGTTTATCACTCAGCAGATGTGGCGTCCGCGTGGAGAACATTTCTATGGCATATCACCCCCCTAAAGGACTGCTGCCATGTTTACACTGAGGAAAACACTGAGGTCCATTATGTAAGGCTGATCTCGGACAGGGAGGAGGACCCTGCAGCCAATCAGAGAGAAGAGGAGGACCACCCTCAGACGCTGGTGGGCGAGCTGGATGATGGAAACAGTGTTTCCCCCGATATGTAGTCAGAGGGGCCCAGACGTGTACAGACGGAGCAGAAGGAATCCGAAACACTGGAGAGGGCCTCTAACCACAACACTGACCTCTGACAATGCACACGTGCCTCGGTGTTAACACTTAGATCTCAAAACAGGTCTGAGGGATGTTACATCACACACACATACACACACGAAAGCAGCTATAATTCATATTTTGAGTCCTAACAGCAGGCGAAGCGAGCCAGCACCAGCAACAAAATCAGTCTGACTGACTTGTTTTCTATTTTAGACTGTCCTCACTGTGGCCCAAGTGGTGCTGCCAAACTTTTGTGTTTTCATTTCTGTGGCTTTGATAGCACCATAATGGACGAGCAAGAGCTGATTTGTAAGTTGAAATGAGGAGTTATCTGAACGATAGCTCCTGAATAAGGAGGCAGGCGGCTGTAGGGAGGTCACAAAGAGATGATATCCTCTAAATATCACAATATAAAGCGTGTGTTTAGAGAAAAAGTACAAACAGAGGGAAGTAAGTAATAAGCTCAGCGCCAAAACAGCAGACAGACACAGTTAGACGCCAGCTGGTGAACATAGTGGAGCAGATATTTCACTCTGGAGGTGGTGGAGACCAAAAACAGAGCTGAAAGGGGGCGAATAGTGGACTTAAATTCATCCGGTGACAAAAAAAGGTGACTTCAAAGGAAGGATCATAGTAGTAGGAGTTGTTGTTGTCATCACTAATAAAATAAATCATTATTTTGAAGGCTCTTCACGCCTCTTGTTCTCCCTCACAGGTGTTTTAACCCACTGAGTATAAGCGCCTCAGGTGACATCTTTCTGAACCTCAGATTAATTACTGTTGCACGTGTAGAGCTGGGCAAAGGTCCACCCTCATCATTATTATCTATTCACTAAGTTTGATAATCACATGTAACTCCACCACAGCTTCTCCAAAGGTCAGCGTGAACAAAAGTCTCATTAACCAGGATTAATGAAAAAGTCTGGTTTGAAAGCTTTGAAATACTTTATATAAAATTTTATAACTCCTTAAATGCGCCACATTTGATAAATGCAGAGGAGTAAAATGTACAAGTGCCTCAATGTTAATTACAGTACTTGTTGTAACTCCCTCCACTGCACATGCCTGAACACATGAACGTCAGTGTAAAATACAAACGCTCAACTACATTCCTGGCAAAACCCCGACTGTTAGCACATGTTCAGCACCAGATTCGACACAGTCAGCGCCCGAGGTGAAGAAAACTGTATGTGCTGAATTATATTACATGCCTGTATGTTCCTACGCACAGAATACATGTGCATGCATGTCTTCCTGTTTTTAATCACCACATATATTTGAAACCAAGAGCATAGTAACAAACCAGCACAAAAGAAGATAAGAACACCTCCTTAAACTGAGCTTTCTTTTTTTTTTTTTTTTGGGGTGTATTGAGGCGGCAGCAGAGACACACACCACGCAGCCAAAAACATCTTGTTTTTAAGATCATACCACCAGAGAGAGGCTGCCAGACAATTTTCCAGACAGAACAAACAGAACATCAAAAGAGATTTGGTTGGAAAGTCTACAAAGTGCTGAGAGACTGCAGGGGAGAAGCACATCAGAGAGGCTCAGCAGCCACGACGCAGCGCGGCGTTACTCAGCCAGCAGAGGCGTCGCATGCACGTGTGCGGTTAATCCATCATGAGAGGAAGTATTTAGTGATGTAATTCAGTTCAATTACTGCAAACGATGTGATATTAACACTTGGCTGTTGTCGTTGCTGATGTGATGCACAAAGAGTTTATAGTCTGTAGTTCAGATAACAGCAGAGAGCAGGAACCATTTAATCTGTGACCTGCACCAGAGTGTCGGTGTGATAGTTAAAGAGAAGCAGGATGGTCTGAGCTCTTTAGTCTCTAATGTCACCTCCACTCTGTTAATGTTACACAGAGACTCTCTGCTTCCAGTCTCCATGGCACTGACCCATAAAGCATCTGAAGGCTTATCTCAGCATTAAGCTCTGGACAATGTAGAACGTCTTTGTGTAAGTACTATTTTAACCTCACAATAATTCAAGTAAACAGACAAGAGGAAGTACAAAATTGAATTGGTATTTTAACATATTTAAAAGTATCTATTTACAGTATAAAGGCCACATGGTGAGCTGCTAATATTATAAAGAGTCCTGCTGACTCTAACTAGACTACATCAGGTGTGCTCTGCACAAAGTGAGAGACAGTGAGATGGCACTCTTTTCTCTTTCTGTGAATGAATATTGTTCACTGCTGCCACTGAGTCGTTTCATTCATTTCCTCATTTAATCAAATCATGTAAGAAAAACACCACCGTATTTTATTTTGTTATGCTTTCTTCCACTCGTCTATCTATCGATCTATCTATCGATCCATCCTTCCACCTCTGTATTTGGTTACAAACCACAGTATTGGACAAATACATTTTTCTTATTATGTTGATTATGTTGGGATCCATCTACTAGCTGGGAGCTAAAGGTCACAGCATCACCAGTGTCAGCGGGATTCATCATCTGGAGACCCCGAAAAAGAAACTGTTCATCATTCCATGATCCAAAGACTGATGACGGACTTTGTTGGAACCACGAGGCTACAAAAATGGCCAACCAGCCTTTAGTGTCTGATCATTTAACCGTATTATTATTAATTAGTGAAGACAGATTGGTTATCCAGCCTTGGATGAAACGCTCCAGTGTTTTTAAACCTGGGCCCCATTTCTATATATTTTGAAGTTCAAAATGAGAATATGGGTTTAAAACGTTTGGAATTAGTCCAGTAGATGTAGGCTGTAATGTAATAAGTACGTCCACTAAAGGTGCCTGTTTTTACCAATGACAGGTTCAGGTTGTTATTCCAAGTGTCTGATAGCATCACGGAAAAGATCCCTGCAGCACAGAAACATGTAGGATCCTTTTTGTTTAGCCAGAATTAACTAAAGTTAGTTAGTTAGTTTGGATCCAACACAATAACACAAACAGATGGAGGCAGCAGCAGCAGCAGCCCATTAACTCCCACAGTCTCTCAGTGGAGTCTGGTGGGTTTGAACACAGCGGCTGTTTCTGCTTGAACAAAGAGGATTTACAGGTCTCTCTCTGCAGGGATCCTTTCCGCAATGTTGTCAGAATAACAATCTGAGCTCGTCAGTGGTAAAAACAAGCAATGTAAGTGGACGTACTTTGATGTGGGTCAGCTGCCTGGAAGGGTAGCCTGTCTGCTGCCAGCAAAGGTGACCTACTGAACTATTTACTCGTCATTTCAAACAAAAGAATAAAAGCAAAAATTGGGTTAAACTACCATCAACCCGAAGAATAAATACTGTGGCAGAGATGAAAGCGGTCAATCTAAAAACTAATTTGTCCTGTTACCACTGTTCCATGTGTGTCAGCTGATAATCTGCCTCTAAACCAGCACTATCAAAGTCCAGTGAGAGATCAGATTGGGATTACCTGGAAGTTTCCCACCATGATGAGACCAGCAGCACAGATCCACGCCGTGGAGAGGCCGGCGGTGTTCAGGACACAGTTCTGGTGTTTCTCGATCACGTGAGCGTAACGCAGCAGACCGATCAGCATCACTGGAAGAACAGACGCAGATGAGAAATGGAGTTTATATACAGTTTCGGTCTTGATTACTTATTTTCCAGATAGAGGAAAAACAACATCCAGAAACAAATTCAGGACTTGGGTTACTCCTTACATGCTGTCCACCATCCATCATCCTTGTTTACTTTAATTGATACGGGTTATTTCCCAAATAATTGCAATGTTGATGTTGGATACGAGGATGTAATTTCTCCTTTTGCACTTATTTATCTGACTGGTGAAGCCTGTTGGGATTTTCTGAAAAACTACCACGATCTCTCTCTGAAAAATCTGTTTCAGGGATAAAATACATAGAATTCAGTTTCTATTTTTACTCACAACGTGAAACATGTAACTAAGATAAGTAGGTAAAGAAGAGTGCAGGTTTTTTTTCTTGGTTAAAATGTGAATTCAACATTATTCATCATTAAACCTGCAGAAACAGTTATTTGGCCACTTGGGAGCAGCAGAAACAACACTGACATATTATCACTTGTTGCAGAGTTGATAGCAAACAGTTAACCATTTAAACTCTCCATTTTTGGTCTCCACCAACTCCTGAGGAAAATATCTTGCTAAACGCTCCACTATATTCACCAGCTAGTTATTAGCGGTGTCTAACGGGTAGTCTGCAGTGGGTTTACGGAGCTTTTTGACTGATGACTACAGACGATGAAACTTCAAAAACAAATCCAAAATTCAACCTTCAGATGAAGATAATCAGTCCAAACTGTCAGGGAGGATGGAGTGAGTCCAAAAACACAAATGCAAATCACCACTGGTGGTGCCGAGCATGGGCGTGGTAGTGGGGGGAAAAGTGGACCTGACTACCCAGGGCCCGAGTAGGGATATTTTCATTTCGAATGAATTGGGCCCTCCAATTAATTGGTGTCATAATTTATTTCAAATATATTGATAATATCAACTGAGAGAATGAACTTTATGTCAAAGTCCTCCCAACATATTGGACATTCTGGGGGCCCCTCTTGGAGGTGCAAAATGGTTTAGTCCGCCCAACAGCGACCGGCGACAAGTGTAACGTCAGTGAGTCCAGGTTGAATGACCTGGGGGATAGACATGATGCTGCCCAAGGAGCACAAGTCGGGGTATCAGAAGAGGAAAGAAAAAGAAAGAAGGCAGAATGAGGGGAGGCAGTGGCAGCTGTTCGCTGCTTTCTTTCCCAAAGGTGAACCGAGTTTGCTTGTTATGCAAAGTCCAATTAACTTATGTTGGTATGTTGGTTTGCGAGGGAGAGACGGAGAGAGACAGAGAGAGAGAAACCATCACAACACTTGACACATTATAAATCAATATCTGATTTTTTTATTTTTAGATTATTTTTTCTCTTTATCTTTAGTTGTCATAGTAATAGGCTCCACTGGGATGGGGCCCACTGACATTGAGAGTGTACAGGGCCCAGAATTTGGTGCTACGCCCCTGATGATGAGTATCAACTATTAAATGGTTTAGAAATAATACATAATGACACATAACATTTCTACCATCATATGCTTTCCATAATGACGGAGAGCACGATTCAGAGAGTGTTAACATATAATTGGGTTGTATATCTGTCTTTACATGTATATCTATCTGTTTTTCCACTTGCACTGCATCCATCACTATTTTTGTTTAACTCGTTATGCTGCCTCCTCACCAACGTGCAAACAAATTAGCAAATTAGACAGATTTCCAGGAGAGACCTTTGCTCTCCTTTTTTTTTTTTATTAAACACGAAGATGGAGAAGCAGCATCAAAGGAACAGCGAGCTCACAGCGTTGCCTCGTAAACGTAAGCCGATGATGCTGCAGAGATTCCTCTCCTCTGTTTATCAAACTGCTCCATCAAAGCTTCGCTGCCATCTCCCGCTGCTCTCCCGCTCCTCCATCTGATGCTCACGCCGCTCACATCTGGAGCTCATCACCAAGCGACTGTTTTCGTGTCCATACTGTGAGTCCAGCAGCGAACACAGAGGTCAGGTTTTGATGGTGGAGTGTACGCAGCGATAAGACGGCTTGTTTTAGTTTCTGGGTTATCTGTACGTCTCACCGGCTGCCGCACAGCGAGGGGTCGGCGTTCTGATCTTCTCATCTCCGCTCACACCACACCTTGGAGTCAAACAAACCGCCTCACAAACACAAGCCGAGTATTGTTTATGAGAGCAGAGTAAAATAAAATAAAGAGGGGAAAGCTTTTGATGTTGGGGAAAGAGCTCGCACACGCCAGCATTATCATCCTGAGGGGAACATGAAGGTCTCCAGTGGCTGCTGATCTCTGGAGCCACCGTGAAGGTGCCATTCATGGGATCACCACAGTCAGTAGGATTCATCCTGAATGTCTGAACTTCTTAATCATCCATTCAATAGTAGTTCAGTCTGCACCAAAGTGGTTTTCCCTCATGCTGTTGGATGCCATTCTTTTCTTACTATTGTCTGGTTTTTTAGGAAAAATGCTAATGAAATGGCTGCAGCTTCTGACTGTCTGACTCGACCTTCGTGGGCTACCAGCAGGTTTACCAGGACACCAGTCTGTCCTCACCACAAACTTTCCTTATCTAGGTTCAAACTACATGGACTGACAGAAATACATACATAAAACGCTTTAAAAAAGGTTCAGCGTGAGGGGTTTAGGGAGACCTGTGAGCAAAAACGGAATATAGTATCCATAATCATGACTTCAACCGTGTATAATCATATTAAGTTGGCTGCAACATGTAATCTCACCGCTAGATGCCACTAAATCCTCCACACTGGTCCTTTAAACGCAAAGATGAGATTGAGCAGTATTTGTAATATTGTGCATTTTACTATTTTAATTCTGAATCCAGGCCTGTTAGATGGTTCTGTGGCGCTCACTGGGTGTCACCAGCCAACTTTAGGATGAGCAGCAGACACGGAGGAGAGGACCTGAGCTGAGACAGGTTAACGGGCCCGTTAAACATTCCAGCATTTTGTCAGAAGAAACCTTTAGAACCAGGTGTTCCCTGGTGAGCGGTCACATAACTGACACCTGAGATTCAGCGCTTTGAAGAAAGAAACTTCAGGCAGGTCGAGGTTTAACCATTTAGAGTGTGACAGTGTGATAACCTGGCAGCTCTCAGTGCAGGTGTGAAGACGCAGCCCATCATTCAGACCGTGTGATCACATGTCTCGTTCTTTTAGTCCTCTTTATTATTCTTTGCTTCATCTTGTCTTTTTTTACGTCTCTTTTCCGATGACATCTGTTGTTTGTTTTTCCTCTTCCCCTCCGCTATAATGGCTCTTCTAGACTTTCCAAATCTTATCTGACTGAATGGATCAAATTCTGATGGTGAAACAAATCATTTCGCAGGTTGTGACTGATTCCCAGGTGTCATTTTGGGCCCAGCGGTGTCACGTGATGGATGCTGCTTAGCCACAATGGAAAATTTGAGACATTTCTGGAGAGACTTCTTCTTTTCATTTCCAGCAGATCAGCCACAAGTAGTGCATTCCTGCCCGCCGCTGGTTCAAAATGCATTTGGTCTTTGCAAACAGAGATTATGCATGCGTTTATTTGCATGTAAAGCTCAAAGGTCATCCAAGACACATGTTAATGCCATGACTGGAGAGTAAGCAGCAGGGAAAAGCTTCATGTGTGTTCATAAGTATGAACATGAGACTCTAAAACCACCTCCATGTGTGTCTGAGCTGCTAAGAGGTTAAGAGCATCAATCATTTTATCTCCTTTCCTACTAATATCCTCACGTCTCTAATGGAAAATGCTTCTATTATGTCTGCTTTGTTATATTTCTCCTCAGTATTTGTAATATGGTGCCATGTTTAGCTCCACTGGTGTTGCCTTGATGGAAGTTTACAGACACTGAAGCCTACGTGATCAGCAGCACTTCACGCTATAGTCGAGCACCAAACCCAGTTCCTCTGAAAACACGACATCAAAAAGTCAGACGGCGCTGTGCAAACAAACACCTCTGTGTGAGAAATTACAAACTCAGTAACGCCATCATCTAACCATCACTTCTGTTTCTCCCTTTTATGTTCAAATGCAAGAATTAAAATGGGATTTAACACAAGCTGAAGTGTAAAACATCCCAGTAACGGCCTTGAAAGCTGCAACACAACTAGATTAAATACGAGAGAGACCAAAGTGCTGAGCAAGTATCGAGCTCAAGTTTGTCCTTGTCAGGGTTGTTTTCTGATATTATTACTAATTACCTGTTAAGAAATGTAGTCAGTGACCTAATAAAAGGTCTCCAGTGGTGCCTCACTCCCAGACGAGACCACAAACTGATGTGTTCCTAACCTGATCATGCCTTTTTTCTTATCTGTAACTATACTGGAATACAGTTTTTGTATCCTAACCATGTAATGCTGTTACATGTTGCACCCTGCACCCTGTCTAAATACTAGAGAGGCAGCTTACAGAACAGAGTGTATCTGTGTGCAGAATGAAGAGCAGCAGCTCCTGATCGCTTCCAAAACGATATTAATAGTCACGATATTCATTTTCTAACCTGCTCTACCTGTTTCCATCACTTTCTTGGTTTTCTACTCAGGTTCCAGTTGTATTGGAGAGTAGTTTACCATCAGTGGCAGATCTGAACGTGTTGTGGAGGTACACCGGTACGTTTGGAGTTCACCGCTCAAGCTCAGTTCTCCAGCTTGCTTGTCGGGTGGTGTAATGTCTAATCCAGGGTGCTCTCCAGCCTCTTGTCATTAGGCTTCTGCCACTTTTCATGTGAACAACAGAATGCAACACCGTGAGCGTCTTCCAGGAGAGAAAATGTGTGTCGTCGTCCCTCTATTTCAACGATGAAGCTTTCCCTCCTACTCAGTGACACAATAAAGCTCAGGAGTGTGAGTGTTATGACAAAAAAATCAATCAATCAATCAATGTGCACCACCCTGAACTCTGGGCAATGAACCCAGAACAAGCCGGAGGTTTGGCACACAGCAGAGCAGTTGCCCTCGTGGTCAGAGGGTGAAGGCTCATGAGTCATGCGAGGCCTAAAAATGCACCAGTCATGGCACAGAGTACATTTTCCTCTCCTTAAGAGAGGGGTGGGGGGGTGAGGCGGGATCTGGCAGTGGATTCTGGGGGGGGGGGGCAGAGACTTGGCTGGAGCCACTACAGCTGAGAAAACAAGTCTGGAAGTTCTGAGTGCACTCGGTCCACCAAAGGCAGCATGTTGGGTAAATGTGTGTGAAGGTAAAAAAAAAAGAAAAGAGCAGGACTACAGCTACACATGTATGTGACTGAACAAGTGAGTGTTTTACTCACCCATGAAGGATCCGGTGCTGCATATGAGGCTGAAAAAGCAGCTTTCAGGTGGGAGGGTGCCACATTTACTGCAATGGAAACACAGAGGAGAGGAGGGCTGGTTAGTGAGGGCTGGTTAGTGAGGGCTGGTTAGTGAGGGTTGGTTGGTTAGTGAGGGCTGGTTGGTTAGTGAGGGCTGGCCTGCAGGCTCACTGGACTAAAGTGCAAGTTCAAATCAGATCCATGACCTTCATGCCCCCCCCCTCTCCCCTTGGCTTCTTGATCCTGTCCTCTTTCCTGCGCTGCACTCTCAGGCAGGAATTCCTTAAAAATAGTCATGAAAAAGCAGAGCTGCCTTATATGTGGACTCTAACCACGCCGGCATTTTCCCGTGGTGAGCAGTTAAACGGAGACACGATTGTCTATAAATGGAGATCGACAGTGTTGCTGTGAGGACGAGGAGGAGATTTTCATCTGTGGATCAAAACCACCACTAAAAACGTTGTGACACTAAAACTGTAACAAGACAATGATGCTGGATTCGTGCTGCAGTCGTTACTTCTCAGTAAACTCCTCCTCCATCCTTTCTTGTTTACATTTCACGACTCAGTGTGGCGGCATTTCAAAGAGCGGTGAAGGATCCACTACACACAACAAAGACTCGTCTTCCTGTCGAGGTGAAGAGGGTCGCAACCCCCCCCCCTCCACCCACCAACCCTCGGACTGAGAGCCTCATTCGGGCAAGTGTGGACGTATCTCACGACAAACTGCACAGCAGCTGTTATCCAAAGACAAGCTCGACTGGTTTAACCTTTTCTAACTGTACAAACTGTCCGATATGTTGATCATCACATGCATTAAACTACAAAAAGCCCTTTTCACAATAATATCAACACCTTCATCTCCCTGACACACAGATTTTTACACACACTGGTGAGTTTTACAATGGAAATGTGTTTTCTCCTCCCTCAGGCTGCTTCACTGACGGATTTTAAATCGTATTTTAAATTATCGGACAGCGCACAAGCACTGAATGGTTGAAACTCAAGGTTCACCTGCTGTTCTCTATGCAAAGTGTTCTGCTGCATATGCATGAATGTAAATGTAAAGTATGAGGACTGAACACTGTTGGTCAGATTACGATCAGATCACACCGTCTCTTGGCTCTTTCAGTGTTCATGACTTTAATGTAAAAGCGACCAGGATGCTTATTAAGACATGAGAAATCACCATCGTCCATGAATCATCTCTCCAGCACAAAGTTTACTCCAAATCACAACCTTTTCTTTCTTTTTGTTTTCCGTACACACTCTGCAACTGAGTGTGCAGACAACTGGGAGATACTACGTCATCACAACACTGAACGTTGACCCTCCTGCTCACTCATCTGTCACAGTTGTAGAACATTTCTTACCTTGGAGATAAAACAAAACACCATTTGCAAGCTCACCCAAGAGTGTGTGTGTGTATGTGTATGTGTGTGTGTGTGTGTGTGTGTGTGCTCTGTCAGTCTATGTAACACACCCCTCGCTGCGGAGGGGATTGTGGGAAAGAATAACCAGCAAAGCATGCTGGTTTGCAAAATGCAACCAGATGCTGTAGGACATCCTGGTATTTTTGGCTTACTGCGTTCTAGTATGGTAGCATGAACCCACTCTGACACTCTTGTTTCTCTGTTTGCTGTTTGGTTTCAGTGTTTCAACAAAAGGAGCAGAAATAAACCTACTATTCATTGTTAAAAACAAAAAGCAGACAGAGCCGAGTACTTTATAATGACTGGCAGAAACCACAGCGAGGCCCGCCGTGATTTCTCATCAGTGCACGTCCGTCACTGGACGTCACATCATACGTACAGCGTGCGTTCTGCTGTGATTCACTGATGTTTTTGTTATTGTTAGAGCAGAAAGAGGATCCGCCGTCTGTTGATTTACTCCGCGGTGGTTTCAAGAAACCGCACGGATGGCGGAGACTCAGTGTCAACAATCCGCCATTGTTTGGTTCGTTGAAGATCACATGCAGGAACCAGGAGACTGCGGCAGTTTCACGGTAAAACAACACAGCAGCAGTTTTTCAGAGCAACTAAAACGCTGGTGTAGTACCTGCAGAGGTGGGATCACTTACCTGATGAGTGGTATGTTGTCCAGGCTGCAGCACAGAACAGGACCCCTCTGTAATGGAAGCGGCTCCTCACATGACTCATTATAAAGCCTGTAAACCCACACAAACATGCAAACACTTAGTTTAGTCTGCAAATACTGAAGGATAAAAAACATTTCAGCAGAAGAGTGAAGTTTCAAAAGGACATCAGCGACTTAAAAAACCTATTTAGGCCCAGCTGGAATTGAGGAAAACCATCTTAAAGTAGTTTAAAGTTCAAAAACAAATCCACATTTCAGGTTGAATTTTTACTTTTTCCACCTAAGAACCAACTCAAAAGGTGCATAATGAATGTAAAGTAAGCAAATAGGTTAAAACTCTGTTAATGGTTGAGCGTCAACTCACATTTGGGACATGACGTCACCTGTTCTACGCAAACGAAGGTAAATAATTAATTAACCCAAAACATTTTCAGGTGAAAGATCTCTTAAATAACACAGTTAGATGCTTCGCTGCATGTGTGGTTTCTTTGACAACTGCAGAAATATCAGAGTTTTCCCCTCCTTATATGCTGTATAATATATAACAGCACATCTCCACAGTACTGTAATCAAAGAAAAAGCTGAGCAGTTTTAGGAAAACTGTGGAGACGGATATGAATCGAACATTTTGCATGATAGGGCACTGAGAGAGCAGCATCCATTGTCTATTTCACAGTGTGTTTTTCTGTCAAAGACAATAAAAGGAATCTTGATTTTAAAACAAAATACTCTACAGCCACATAATACGGTGTACTTTGCCTGTGATGACATAGTCAAGACTGGCTGAGGGATATTATGTAAGGAAGTGAAGTGGTGAATCACGTCAGCTGTGAGCGTTCAGTTGTCCTACTCTTGAAGTGGACACTGAAGAAGCTGCTCTTTATGTTTTACTTATGACCCAAGAAGTACTTTCAATTCAATACCTCATAACAAATGACCACAACTAGACTTAATGAACAACAACATGGTGCCCATATCTTTAATTCGATAATTCATAAAAATTAGAAACAATAAAAAACAAAGCTTCAAAACATGAATATAGAGACACAATACCAGGAACATCCATCATCTGCTACAACGAAACACACAAATAGAAAATAAAACAAACTCAGCTAGTAGAACAGACTCCATCTAGACACAGTACTGTTAGAAAATGGGTTATTTAACCAAAATAAAGGGAAAAAAGAGGAAAGATTATTATTATTCTGGGTGTGCATGACGTATAAATATGGTGTCTGTTGACCAGATGAAGATTCACTTACACTGAAAACACAAACGCACCAGTGAGTGAGTGAGTCAACTAATAAATTACTAGGTTTTAGGTTTTTTTTTTTAAAAAACATCTTGACTTATGATAACCGACGCTGTTATTAATGTACTGTGGCGTATTTATGTGTTCTCTGTACCAGCTGGGAAGGTGATGCTTTCACTAAAGGAACAGGCAGGTGTTTTTACAACATGTTTAGATTTCACATACCACAAAAGTCACTTGATAGCAGAGATAAATCCAGCTGACACCAGTCTGGATTCCTCCTCATCCTCCTCCCAAGTAAACAAATGTGTTTGCGTTCCTTCTCTTAACTTCAGTTTACTGTAACCTGAAATATTCCTCCCTTATTCACCCAAATACGCTTTTGCTTTACAGGCCTCACGTAAACATTTGCCCACTGCAGCACTTTATTTTCCTAACGTCCTGCTCTCCATCTTCATCTCTGCGTTCCTCCCTCATCTCATGCCTCATAATGTTTGAATTAAGACCGACAGGCTCGCCAGGAAGTGGGAGCGGGGGGCCTCGTTGATGTAGAAAAGACTCCTCGCCATGAAAGACCTCTTTCCTGAACCAATGCTGCATAAACACACCAGCTGAGAAACTGATGTTTTTCACAGTTTTCTGCAAGTGATTATTCACAATCAGGGTTTTGAGTTTTGTGGCACATTAACAGAAGCTCCATCCTCCATCCACACTGAGGTGGATGTTTTAAAGACCCACACAGCTGGTTTTCTGCAGCTCGAATTAATATAAAGCGCTGATTTGTAAGAAGATATAAACGAAGAAGATATTAACTACTGTTGAAGCATTTTTAAATGCTGGTGAGTTTTCACCTGTAGATTTTGGTTCACGTGGACATAATCTGACATTATGGCACCTAATATGAAACATTTTCGGACGATGTGAAGTCGTCTTTGTGTCTCTTTTTGCTCTGTTTTAGGTCTCCACCATCTCATGAGGGTAATATCTCCTTCTTTAGCCGCTAAATGCTCCAATAAGTTCACTCGCTAGTTTCTAACTGTGTCTGTCTGCTGATTAGTGATGAGCAAACAGCTTATGTCTCTAGTTTTCAGTCTTCTTCAACACAGCGGGATGTTCATTTGGTCAATTATGGTCCCATTTAGAGGAAAATAGACCAGGAAGAGGAGGCTGGGCTTTAGGACGGCACTACCTTGTGACCAACCAATCAGAGGTGGGTCATGTCTAAACTTAACCACTGAGACTTCGAAACGGTGGTCCACAAACCAACAGGTGACGTCATTATAGCTACATCCACTTATCAATAATACTAATCATGAAGGTGTGTGTGTGTGTGTGTGTGTGTGTGTGTGTGCTGTACCAGTTATGCACAGGGCAGACGTGCTGGTTGTACAGGGCCATCGCATATCTGCAAAGGTAAAGAAGAGAAGAATCTTTGGTCAAAGAACAAACAGGGAGAAGATATTGTTTCGCTTGGTGTGACTTCGAAATGTTCTGGACATAATCTTTCAAACATGGCCGTGGGTACTCTTCTCTGTTTCCCCCGCTGAAATGGAGGATTTAAATGCACCGTCACATAAAGCCAGATTAATACCAGTCCAGCGCTTTAAACTTCAACCTCTTCTCGTCACAAAGCTTTGTCGTACCTGTACCTGGAAGCTGCTGGCTGTAAATTAACCTGCAGTCCTTAAATCTGTCAACTGCACAATAACCACCTCCACAAACACACAGTCTTGGCTGCAAGCCTGAGATAATTCATTACACACACACACACAAATACACAAATACACTATGGGGCATATTTTAGGCCTTTTTAGGCAGCAGACAAACTTGATTTCTAGCCGTGACTTCAGGAACGGTAGCGTCATTCATTTGTCTCCAGCTGAATTTGCTTCTCCTCTAAAGCCGCCAACATGGCAGACTTTTTCACTTATTCTGTAAAATATCTCATTATCTACTGGATGGATTGGCACTAAGTTTTGCACAGACATTCGTGGTCCCCAGATGATAACGCCTGATTCCTCTGGAGCCACCTTGATGTGCTGTGTAAAAAGTCTGGCCAACTACTTGGTGGGTTGCTTGGAAATCTTGTACACATTCATTATTTTCATTCACTGAACTGTGAAAATGTCAGTGATCCTCTGACTGAGCGCCATCATCAGGCCAGTATTTCTAATTATTGGTCAACATCAACTTATTGATGATAACGGAAGTAATAAAATCATAATTTTTAAATCAATAAAACTGTTTTTAAGTCAGTATTTTGTGTCAAATTGTGGATTTCTTTAGGAGGAAGTGGGGTTATAAGTGGGATAATGTGCAAAATGAACATGAACATAAAGTAATGACACAAAGAGCGTCGTTATTTATTACGTCATGCATTATCAAACTACTTGACAGCTTTGACCAGATGCTTTCTCCATCGCTAGGTTAAATAAAGTTCCTGTGGCAGGTTCTTTGGCCAGCCTCAGCTCTACTTTGTGTTTTGTGCTACAATGCTAATGTGCTACATGCTAAAGATGGAGAACATGGTGAACGTTGTACCACTCAGCCCACAGACCCTCTGCCGAGGTGCAGGAGCTGTGGACTCCTTCGATTCGTCTTTATCGTAGCTGCATGTCGACAGTGTTATCTCAGACTTAACCTTAATTACTCCGTCATCACTATCAGCTCCTTTTAAAACACCCAAAACACACACAGATAAGATCCATAGATATAACAAAACAAGCTGCTGATAAACACTAATGTAACTAAAAACTGAATCAATCGCTGATAACAAGCGGCGATCAGGTCAGAGGGATTGATTTGCCTTTAACTCGTAGAGCAAAGCATTTTGGTTTGGACTGATGTCAGTGGTTAATTCATTTGGTTTGGTTTCCCTTCACTCTCTCCTATGAAAGCATGACAAGATGGCTGAAGCTGCAGCGCACGCCTCGGTTATGTTTCTGGGTCATGCAGAGCAGCAGCAGACAGGTGTCGGCCTGTCTGGAGAACAGCAGGTCTTGCAGAATGAGGAGGGGGGGGGGATTACTGACAGGGAAAGACTCTGGAGACCCGGTGTGAAGAATTCTTGCGCCCACTTTGCGACGGTGTGAAAGGCTCCTTAGAAAGGGGACTGTGTCAATCCCCTCACACTGAGGAGAGAGAGGACGAGGAAAGAGAGGGACAAAGAAACAGCTGTAAGTTAGAAGTTAAGTAAATCTGCAGTAGGTGAGCGTGTAAAGGAGTTCCTGCTTATTAGTGTGCAGCCTGCAGAGTTTTCTTCAGCGATTTATTCCAGCGAATTCAGTCTCAGACTCTCATTAATTAAAAAAAAAAAAGCCTACATTTGTCCACAGATCACAGATTTGTGTAGTTAATCTGAAACCTGAAACAAGAACTAGAAAATGTTATGAGAGATGTGATCATGAGCCACCAGGGGACACTTAAAGTCCTCTAAGGGATTCTGGACGTAGGCCTGCACTCTGGTTTATTTGTTTTTATGATTAAATCGTTACTCTCCCGACCTCTCGGCCTCACTGGGATGCACACAGTGGAGTTGCACGGGACATAGAAGAGGGACACACAGCTATGGCTGCATAGCTATGTACATAAGATAATGATTATTTCTCATTAAAGGGCTAGTGCAGGAGTTCAGCGTTGCACTTCATACATTTGAGGGACTTGCAGATAAAGAAAAGGGATCAATTAAATGGAGTGTCTATTTTTTATAATTATCAGTTTTCATTTGCAGTTGGGTTAGGTTTAGGAGCAAAAACAACGAAGGTAGGTTTAAGAAAAGATCATGGTTTGGGTTAAAATGATACGTCAAACACAAAAACTCTTCTAATATATAGTTATTTACATTTTGGTTTGTGCACAAATTACACAAAACAAGATATAACACTTTTTTTCCCCACTGCATCGTACGTCTGCGCTCGACTTCACTCACTTTGGAACCGTCGTTTTACGGTTTTCCAACGACAAAAGTTGTAGATCGTGTCTCATCCTGGTACTTTTCCTTTGGCATCGCCTCAGTTAAGTTCCCAATAGATCTGGACGGATACTTAAGGATGGAGTGAAACACTGAAGACCACTGATTGGTCAGAGAGAATCGTCACTGGAAGCTGGCAGGCAGATTTAGTTTCCTTTAGACGCAGCCAGGCTAGCTGTTTCCCTCTGTTTCCAGTCTTTATGCTAAGCTAAGCTAACAGCCGCCAACTCCAGCTACATATTTGGTGCACAGACACGAAGGTGGTATCTATATTTTTATCTAGGGAGCGGCTGTGGTGTGTCGAAGTGTCCTCGGGGAAGACACTGACCCCCAACTTGCTGAACCTCCTGTGAAAGAATAGTTTCCTCCATCTTAGATTCCTCCTGAATGAATGTGATGTAAAAGCGCTTTGAGAAGCCAAAATGACCAGAAAGACGCTCTACAAATACAGACCATTTACCATTTACCCAACTCTCAGCAGGAATTAAATAAGTATACTTCCTAGAAGGATGTTTTCATACATATCTCCCCTGAATCAGACTGTTAAAGATGCCGTCCCACCACCTGTTGACCTGCACTGTGCTCATTTCCACCATAAAAGCAGCTGTTGCTGGTTGCTCCAGATGTGACCGACGCAGGGAAACACAGACCTAAGAGAAGCAGAGAGGAATCTCAAGGATGACTCTTCTCCGATACGATCGCAACATAAACAGCGAGCGCCTTCTTCCCTCCAAATAAGGAAGCTGTTGTACGTTCATGAACTCTGAGGCCGAAGTGACCACAGCAGCCTGTTTAAGCAGGCGAATGCACAGACGAGCCGCAGCACTTTGAAGTACGCCTCCTACAAATGTCACTAAACAAAAACACACACAGAAGAAGTTCCTGGAGGATGTTTGTACTCACACAACCCATATTCCAGTGATGGTGAAGACGGGCAGGCTGACAGGAAGGATCATCCACAGGGACATGACGACCACCTGGAGAACAGCAACAAACAGCAGCTCCATCAAAGCCCTGAAGGACTCGGCACAGTTCACAGGTCGAAAACAGCCTTTTTATTGTTAAAGCCTCTCAAATGTGACGATTTACTGCGTTTCTGTGTTTTATATCATTGTTGATTAAATGTCTGTTAAAGCTCTGGACTGTTGGTTGGACAAAACAAGACCTCTGACCCCCTTATAGAGTGATTGATTGATAATTAATAACTATAACTAGCTGCAGCAGCGTTATTGGACTGATGTCTCTTTAGCTTTACATGCATGTACGTCTAATCTTTTATTTTATAAAGATTTATAAAGATTTATTTAATATCCGCTTGCTACAAAATATCTTATTTTAAATTGATTAATATTGATATTATCAAATTACTGTCACATTACCATGTAAACTACATGTTAATGTTGTACTGTAAGCAGCTGAGTAATATCAGGGGCAGCCGCCTGCTTTAGCTTGTTAATCCTGCAGCTTTGGTGTTTGTTCTTCAGGTTAAATGTGTCTGGTCAATATGTGTTAAATACATTAAAAGTGAAAATAATGAAATTCACTTCTAATGTTACTGAGTCGGGTCTTAAAGTTGCTTATTTTGTCCGACCAACAGTAAAAAAAACAAAAATTATTCCATTTAAAGTGACATGAAGTGCTCATATTGGAGAAGCTTCATGATAAATTACTTAAAAGACTGATTATTAGACTTGTCATAGATTCACTGTCTATAAGTTTAGTCTATAAAATATCATAAAAAAAGGCCTGTATCAACTTCTTTAAACTCCCAACAGTCCCAAACTCACATACATACAGTTTGCTGTCGCTGGAGGCAAAGAAAAGCAGCAGAACATCACATTAAAGACGCGACACTGCAGCTCATTTCATTATTAGGTCCAGACAGATCCTCATCTCTCGTTCCAAAAGGGAAGGAAATGCCTTATTTTATCTAAAACACTCGATTTTCAACAGGAGTGAATGAAAGAAATACTCATATTTGAGAAGCTGTGTTGTTTGTAACTTCATATATTCATCCAAAACAACTACAAACAACTTTATACTTTTTTATACTACACTTCAATTTCAGCTTCTTGTACTTTCCAATAATTCATGATCAATAATAATCCAACAGCACAACAGCCACCTTTACTTTTAAAACTTTAAGCACAGCTTTTCTCTGATTATACTCACAAACTTCAACTTAAATCACCTTCTTAATGCAGGACTTTTACTTTGTAATGCAGTATTTTCAGTGTAGTATTAGTACTTTTAAGTTAAAGATCTACTACTGATATACATATATACACATATACACACACACACACACACACACACACACACACACACACACACATATATATATATAATAACTAGTATGTTTGATAGTTTACTGTATCTACATGAATCAATATGTAATGTTTGTTATAATTGGGGAAAAAAGTGTTTAATTTAAAAAAAAAAACTCACGTGAACTCAGCAGGACAGAGTTTTGAGTCACGTGACTGGCCCTAGGCTGGGGTACCTGTCCAGGTGCCTGTGTCTACCTGTGAGTACTTCAGGGGCTCCTACCTCTGGTTTGTCTCAGGGCGAAAGGCTTCAGGCTTCAGGCTCTGCTCCTCCTCTTCCTCGACATCATCCTCCTCCTCCTCGTCTCATCTCGGCTCCTCCACCCTGGAGCAGGAGTCTCTCTCGGGCTGCTCACAGACTCCGCGCTGCTCCTCCTGCGCTGCTTTCATGGTCACAGTCGTTTCTCGGGGCTCCTGCTCCTCCTCCGCCCGCAGCCTGCTGCTTGTGATCCCGGTTACAGAAAGCAGCTGGAGTCTTTAACTTTTAACTCCGCCCAGAGCCCCTCACATGTCCCCCCCTGGAAAAAACACAGGTCTGCTCAATAAAAACACTTCTTACTCAGCCAGCCTTTGGGAATCAGCCTTTTTTTAAAATCATAAATAATCATATTATAAACTTTTCTTGTGCAAACCACCTGGGACCAGCTGCTGCTGTGTTTTTGTGATCATTTTGTCCTCAGTCTACTTCCTGGAAACAGATTGCATTGCAGAGGAGTTACACATCAGTGGGATGTTGGAAAGCAGCTAAAAAAAAAAAGTGTTTTGTTTTGTTTTTCTTTCCAAGAAAGAGGATGTGATGCCTTCAGGTGCCCTTTGGCGGCAGAAAAAGTCACATCTCAAGATTTTAAAGTTTAGAATGAGTCTGCTATATTTGAACCCAGTTGTGGAAAGTAATTAAGTACATTTAGGTTACTGAATTTTGTAGTACTTCAGTTTTAGGCTACTTCATACTAATATCATATGGAAACCAGTCTGTTCAAAATAAGAATGAAAAAAAAAACTTTGTATCACAAAATAATGACTTATTATCTCAAAATAATAAGAAACTTTCCCCCAAATAATGAGAAACTCTCAAAACAATGAAGAACTGTCTCAAAATAATGACTTTATATCTCAAAATAATGACTTTATATCTCAAAATAATGACTTACTATTTCAAAAAGTATCTCAAAATGATTCAACTTCTCAAAGTAATGAGACACTTTCTCAAAAAACGACTTAATATCTCAAAATAATGACAAAATATCTCAAAATAGCAAAAGAAAAATCCAGTTATTAGAGCTATTATTGCTCATTCATTGATGCTTCCAGTAACCAGGTTCCCCTACGGCACCTGAAGGCAACCTCACGTGTCCCCCTGCGTGCTTCCCTGAGCAGCTGCGTTCAATTACCGCCGTTTAAATGGGAAACAAACGGTGTGACACCGCAGACTGAATGTGTCTGTGAGAGTCACTGAGGCGGTGAGAGACAAGTGAGCTCGGCCACAAGGGGGCGCTGCAGGATTTAAATGATCACACCTGGAGTCACAGAGGCAGACAGGCAGACAGACAGACAGACAGACAGGCAGACAGGCAGGCAGACAGACAGCTCTATCTGTCTTCTCTTCTTCCCTGCTTCTCCATCTTTCTTTCCTCCTCTTGAAGTTAAATTAATATTGAAAAATGAGCTGAAGTCCATTTTGAGGTGATAAAAACATGAACACTGGCTGCGTTATGGCGTTAAAAGAAAAGAAACAGGTGATCAATGATCTGGAAAACACAGTAATACATTTAAATGATGCTAAATTACACACACACGTTGCAAATCAGTGCTAATTTTAACTTTTTCTCAGGATTTTCTGCCAGCTGAGGACAGTGAGGCTGCTGTCGGAGCAAAGGACGAACATGGTTCTATAGAGAAAGAAAGAAAGAAAGCTTTGATATTCATTTGTCTTAAAGGACTTAAGGACTTTATTTCTCTCTGTGCATGATTACTATTTATAATATGTCGATTAAACAAATAGTTTTAAGAGTTAACAAGAGACTTTTATCAGCAGACTCAGAAAACAGTAGATCTTAAACTGATGACGAGAGGAAACTGTCACTTTAGGGTTTTTTTTAAATCAGATTTCAGAAACACTTTTGTCTACAACTGGATATATAGACAGGATAGACAGACAGATAGACAGATAGACAGATAGATAGATAGATAGATAGATAGATAGATAGATAGATAGACAGACAGATAGACAGACAGACAGATAGACAGACAGACAGATAGATAGATAGATAGACAGACAGACAGATAGATAGATAGATAGATAGATAGATAGATAGATAGATAGATAGATAGATAGATAGATAGATAGATAGATAGATAGATAGATGGATAGATAAATAGACAGACAGACAGATAGATAGATTTCTTCTTCTCTACTTCCTCCATTGATCTATTGATTGTTTGGTGTCTGAAATGCCAATCAAATAGTTAATTTGTAGAGAAACTAGTAACCAAAGCTGTAAGATATTTGGAATCAAGTCAAAAGTACATGTACCTCTGAAAAGTACTGCACCTCACATTTGTATTTGGGTACAGTACTTGAGTAAAAGTACTTAGTTACTTTGCACCACTGGTGTTACTGCAGTGTATGATGAGGTGTCGTTGCAGCGACACATGAACTCTGTAGAAGAGACCCATCTGGACACCATGTGGTGGTTTTGTGGCCCTGATGCTTCCTGGGCTGCTGTCCGTCCGTCTGTCCTCCGTGTCCTCGGCCGTCGCCCACCCACAGCTGACGAATGTGCTGAGCAGGCAGAGCTTTGTCCTCCGTCGACCTACGGCCTCATTCCTCAGCCTACAGGACCCTCTGGGAGCCGGCTGGGTCTCAGAGCCCGGCAGCCTTGTGGGGGTGTTTCACTGTCTACAAGACGTATTCCTGCACTTTGACTGCACTCAGGGATTTAACTGCTTGTAAAAGTGGAGGTCAGTGGTTACCACAGGGATGGACTTTCTCTTCTGTGCTGTCCTCGATTGATCTATCCTCAGCAGAGATCATTTTAGGGGGTGGATTTGTGCAGTAACAACTAAATACCTGCAGAATTATTGCATAACGTCACATAGGAGACAGAAAATAGTACTAAAAATACCACTTATCAGCAGCACCTAACGTTTCTGTGACTAAAAAAAGCCTTCAGTGAGAAAAAGTATTGATAACTACAGATCTCATAATTTACTGAATGAACATCCTGCTGCGTTGAAGAAAACTGAGGCCATAAACTCATCAGGAAAATGTTCCCTGAGCTGATAAACCAGGAGAGAAGTCGACTCATTTTCTCATTGACTTCCATCCAATCAGACTTTACTCATTTTAAATGGGATTTCTGAGTTTTGTTGTGAGTTTAATTGAAAATCAGCTACAAATAATTGAACTTTTCATGGATTTTCTGCCAAGAAGTGTTTTTTTTTCTTGCCTCCTGGTGATGCAGCATGTCGGCAGATGTAAACTGTTATTTAGAAGATCTATGACAGAGTAGATTTTTGGCTCTAAAGTCTGAGAAAATAACTGAATGTGAGCTCTGTAACATGATAATGTCGTAAAATTCCCCTCTAAAACAATGAAGTCAGACATTTTAAAACGAGAATGGATTTATTGTAACAACACTTAAGCATCAAAAAGCCCTTGAACAGTTTTGTTTCCTTCGATTGCAGTCGACAGTAGAATCCACAGGGTGAGGTTGGCGTGTTTTCAATAACGAACAAACAATAGAAGCACTGTTTGGCACACAAATGACTCGATTCAAGTTTAAAGACGGTGTTACAACAAATCGGCCTTCCAGCTCTAAAACCCTTCTTCAAATCACCCGACAGTTTTACAGTAAAAGTACAGAAACACTAGAGAACGACTCTGGCAACATGTGAGGACGGTTCAGAGTGGACGTTTGTGGACTCAGCTCTCCGTACACGACACGTTCTTCACCTGGATGATCAGATACACCTGCACGTTAAGTCTGCAGCGTCCTGCACAGGCTGTGGAAATGTCTCAAACAGTGGTTTCACCAGCGGGGGAAGAAGTGCTCTGATTTCTACTAAAGTAAAAGTTGCAGTGCTGCAGTGGAGAAACACTGTTACTGGTAAAAGTGCTGCAGTCACAGCTTGACTTAAATAAAATTAAGTTTGAGTAAAACAAAGTACACACACACTATATATATAAAGATACAGTCATGTATGCTTAGCAATTTTATATCCAGTTATGCTGTTAATATGCTACACAGGTAAGTGTGTAAGTGCCGATTTCAATAATAGGATCAAAATATACTTTAAGGAAAAGTATAATACTGGCTTCCAACATGGAGTAGAAGCAGGAAGTGGCTTGAGTTGGAAATACTCAAATAAAGCACAAGTCCTTAAAACATTTCATTTCTCAGGGGAAAATATGTGTGAAGGTGCAGCACGCTGCTGAACAACAGGTGAAATGTGTTAGAGTTTGCACAGCGAACGCGACATGACTGAATCGCAGAGTAACAACGTACGAAGTGCTGAGGCCACAAGTGGGTCTGACGGAGCCGCCGATTAGATTAGAGCTGGAAAAATAAAAAAAAAACAGGCGCCTCCTTTAAACCTCAGCTCCTCTACAACAAAGAGACAGTAGTAGTGGTTACACAGGACGGCTGAACAAGTATATTGAGCCGAAGATCCCCCTCAGGGTGCATCTGTGAGACGAAACCACACACAGACCCTGTTTTTACCCTGAAGCATCACCTGTGGACGTGCAGCTCTGACTTTACTCCTCCGACATGAGCACACGGGCATTAAACAGGTGATTAAGAACAAAAAAGGACGGCGAGAAATGACACTACACAAATCACTAATTAATCACAATTAGCCAAATCTCCTTCCAACATTTAGTACCGATGGCTTTAAGAGTCTACTTTCACAATTATTCTTTCATCTTTTAACATTTAAGAGGCAAAAATGGTGCGACGGAGGGATTATCGGGAGGTGAGAGGAATGAGGAATAACACACAAAGTCGACATTTGGATGGAACGAGGAACAAAATGAAGCACAGCTAACTGCAATAAAAATACTCTAACATCTACCAGGTGCACTTCAGATCTGCTGGAGAATGTTATATATTAAGAAAATAAATAGATTCTTATTATTTACAACGGACACGCCGTCTTTTATCTCCCTTCTTAGCAGCTCATGTCAGAATCAGCACCTCATACGTGAAGCGTGTGAACACAGAGGCATCGCTTTGTTTTTACAGCCCATATTTTTTGACTTTGACCTCGAATTTAAGTGTAATTACAGTTCGGTAGTTTCCCAGCGACGCCGTAGGCTGGGTTAATCTGAACTACAGCGCTCAGGGAATGCTGGGAGTTGGGACAAAGGGGCGAAACACTGTACAGGTAGCAAAGAAGAGTTTGAAAAACATTTAAATAAAAGTCCCGAGATGAAGATAAATAAGTGTTAACCAGAGGACTTGAGAGCGAAGACACTCAGATACTTTCTGCTTCTCTCAGGTTTATTTTTTCTATAATTTTAGCTGAATACTTTCACCTCTTCGTGGCCTCTAGAAATCCTTCAAATGAAGCACTCCAAGAAGCAGTGGAGGTGCAGGGGGATCACTTTCTATTTGACCCATTTGCAACTTGAGACGCAGCCGAGCGTCGGGATCTGCTGATATTCACCTCGTTTACCGACATCGACCGATTGAGAATTTCACACTCTGTTATAACCGCTGATCATGTGATCGGTCCCCCAAACCAAAGGACAAAAGCAACGTCTGATTTTTTCCTGTTTTGATCAGCAGGGAGACTTTTTTTTCCTTCAGCAAAAGGTGAACGTACAAAAGTACAACTGTTCTTTTAAAGGTGTAATTTGCATGATGAGCTTTATCTAATCAATCATCCTTTATCTAAAAATATGACTGCGGTAAAGTGCAATAAATCTAATCATAGACTGATCATCTCTGACTGACAGGTTTAAAGTCCTGTGAAGCAAACAGGTGATTAGAGGTGTGTCAATATCTATTCATGGTTAACCGTGGGAGCGCGAGTCGTGGATTGAGATTTAGATAATAGATCCACGCTTGCACGAACGTGGCGCTGCGATGCCCTCGATGTATTCCTGGGTTAGTTTCAAACTCGTTACTAGAACCCTCCTCGGCCTCGGAGGGGAGACGCAGACGGCTCTTTGTCCCGTGTGAGTTCTCAGGTGAGATGAAGAAGGCAAAATGTGCACAGTGTGTAAACATGAGTTTGTTTTTACAAAAGAACAGAAAGGACGGGGACAGGAGGAGTTCAGCTCGACGTGTTGCACAACCCACTGCCTGGAAGTGATCTGCTGTGGGACGGCCCGACAACGTGTTAGTCACTCAGATCTTATCTAACAAAGTGCTCGTCTCTTAGGAGCCCACAAAGCACACTGTGTTAAACGTCAATAACCCCAGTGGGTGCGTTAGGGTGTGGCAATTTACGGTGGCCACACGCAGCGTAATAAGAAGATGTGCTCCTTCGTTAATGAGCGTTTTCCAATTAACAGCTTCTCAGCTACATATTTAAAATGCCTCGAGTGTGTGTGTGTGTGTGTGTGTGTGTGCTAAAACTAAACATTTCCTTCAGTGCATTGTGAAGTCTCCATTTCCCTTTTGTAAACCTAAATTCACCATCCTGTGGGTCACAGTTGTGCCAGGGCTAAAAGAGAGGCTACTCTAAAGGAATAGTTCAACATTTTGCTTTTCTCTCTGAGAGTGAGATGAGGAGACTGATGTCGTTTCATGTGCAGGGCACGTTTAGCTTATCTTAGCTTAGCATAAAGACTGGAAACAGGGGGGAACAGCTAGCATGGCTTTGTCCAAAGTGGGGAAAAACACACACCTCTAAAGCTCCTAATTAATGGATAAGCTCCATAACGGATATGTTGAAAAGACAACTTGTGGTTTTAAGCAGAGGTTTGTGCAGCTTCCTCAAGTCTTGTCGTCGCAGTAAGGCCACAAACAAAAGCAGCTGTAGCTGGAGACGCTGCTGGACGGATGGATAAAACTCCTCCTAAACCCACAAATGGTAACTTTTACATTGTGACGGTCAAATAAATAATAATAATAATAATAATAGTCAGCTTCATCTCACTCTCAGGGGGAACGCAAACACGCCGAACTATTCCTTTAACAATTTTGATTTCTGCTTTAACTTCTTTATCACACCAAACAAACACAAACATTTGTTCGCCTTCTCTGACAAACATTTGGCCCTATGTTTTCTCATACTGGTCTAAGGATGCTTTACATGAAGTGAGCACTATGTTAGTTAAACACAGTCATGGACGCACCAGTGCAGGAAGATGAGGAGGAATTTCCACACTGTACTTCTGACTAATCATGAGATCACATTTAACTGTGCCGGCCGCTCTCCGTCTCCTTCATACCGCCCTAAATCCATACATGTATCACCGTTTTGAGCTACAGACGCCTATAAAAAGTCAAGTGAAAATATCATAAAAAGAGGAGGACCGAGCAAACCAGTTAAATAGTTGTGACTCACACATTCATGGCCCCTCACTGTTGGTCGTTTCTACTTATGGCACACTTCAACACGACTGCCGAGCACAGTACGGACATGCTACTCTGCCTTGGACCCTTTGTCCCCGGAGGAGCCTCTGAGGTAGGTGTTGTAGAAGAACACGGCGAAGAGGACCAGGTAGCTGAGGTACATGAGGGAGCCCCACGCGATGTTGTCCATGTAGGACGGACAGCGCACCTCGTGCATCCAGCGGTACACCAGGCCCAGGACGGCCAGGCCCATCGCCATCTGCATGATCTGGGTGGCCGTGATGATCATGGCGAAGGGACGGGGCACCCGCAGGCCGGCGGCCCGGGCTGCGTAGTACGTGTACATGAGAGCATGAACCACGTAGTTCATGGTCATGAACCAGCCGCCGCCCGCCACCTGGTCCTTGTAGGAGTACCAGGAGTACAGCAGCACCGTGATGTGGTGGTACCAGTGCAGGAAGATGAGGCGCTGCTTCCGGAGGACGATGAACACGGTGTCACCTGGCAGAGACGGGGAGGGGAAATCATTCACAGGGAGCAGGTGGTGGAGGAGGAAACGTTCATTAATTCATTTAACCTTTGAGGTCATTTACAACAACAACAACACACAATAATAATAATAATGGTATTGTTAAACCTGAGTCCTTTCTTTACTTATTTTAATGGATGGCTGTCACACAGTCCTTTGGGGCAACTACACCAGATCAAACTACGTCCACTAAAAGTGTTTGTTTTTGCCACTGACACAGAACACAGAAAAGATCCCCACAGAGTTAAACCTAGAAGGTCCTTTTTGCTTTCCCAGAAACAGACATTATTTCATTTGGTTCAAAACCACCAGTCTCTATTGACAAAAACAGTAATTTTACACAGGAGTTGCTGGTCCATTGCTGTCTAGTTCAGTTAGTTTGTTTGTGTTATTGGGTCACTTTGGTGTTTTAAAGGGTTGGTCCTGATCCAAAACAATATTTGGCTACACACAATAATGCAAACAAAGTAATTGATCAACAGCAGTAGACCAGCCGCTCTTGTGTTAAATGACTGTTTTTGTCAGTGGAGTCTGGTGGGTTTGAATAGGGCAACATAACGGCTGTTTGTGGTTAAACAAAAAGGATCTATCTCTGTCGGGATCCTTCCTGTAATCTTGTCAGACACATAGAATAACAATCTGAGCCTGCTGGTGGCAGTTTTTGTACCTTGCAGTCTTTTCAAAACTAAAATATATAAAAAAAAATAGGGCACAAGTTTAAAAATAGCGGCATTATCCTTTAAAAAGTGGCATTAAAAAGTTAAAATAATAAAAACAAAACAAGTAAACTGTAAACTCCCAAGTGCAGTATAATACAGTACTAGTACCACACTGTGAAAATACTCCAGTACAGGTTAAAGTTGTGCATTAAAAATATTACTTCTCTATTCATCCGTACTGGGACTCAACAAAGACTCATCTTCTGCCATCTTATCTTATCTCCTGTAGTAAACTAATGGCCTGACCCATGCAGACACTCTTCCCGTCTGCAGCTGAGGAAACGGTCTCTATCAATCAGGCACTAATGGAATTTTCTTGCCACCTCAGCATCTGCCTCCATTTCCCAGAGTAATCAGGACTCTGCGTCCGACAGAGAGCACGAACAGACTAGATTAGCGTGCAGACAAGGCGGCTGCATCGGCGTCCACAAAAGCAGCTCTTAAGGTAATTGTTTGCTGATAAATTTACTGGAAAGTTTAAGTGTTCTGAGGAGCGTAACTCAAGGTTAAAGCTTCTGCGTGTCATTGGATGTAAATATCCTGTAGGTCGGACATAAGAAGTGTAAAAACAAATCACTGCTCCCTCAGTGTCAGGAAATGTGACCTTTAGGCCTCAAATTTACCTTTAAATCTGTTCACATTTTGTTAAAACAGTTCCTGACCTCCTGGATGAATGAAGCCATTGTTTTAAACACCTATTTCCACATGTATGTAGGCACTCACTGTAACAAGAGATGCCACAGTGAGGAAATGTTCCCATCAGGTAATAAACTTGTGACAGCGCTGGTGCATTTCCAAAAAAAAAGATAATCATCGACTGATCTTCAGAGCTTCCCCTTCACTAATATTGCCAAACACTGCAGATGCTTCTTCTCTTCTGGTCTCCTTTCTCTCTCCACGTTCACTTTACAATTGTAGAGTCAACTGTCCAGCTAAGTATTGATTACACGTTTAGTCTTTTTCAAATTAGGGGGTTTTATTTGATTAATGAGGGCACTGATACACCAAAATGAACTAAATGTAATTCTGCTTCAAAGACGACAGGTGGACATTTAGGATGACATCAGGAGAGATATTAGGAGGAGGAGGAGGACTTACCCAGCTCGGGGGCCTTGCTGAGGACGAAGGCGTAGGCCCAGAATTTGCTGACGGGGGCGCTGTAGAAACTGGTGTCGCACACCGACTGTTTGAAGCCGCTGGTTGTGATGACGTGCAGCATGTACAGTCCAGTCCTCAGTGCTCCAATGATGCTGCAGAGTGAAGCCACAACATGCAAACTTACATTTTAGAGTCATGCATGCAAATCATGCAAATCCTATTACGACAGTCACATAAAAGACGTGTTCAGATCCTTTACTACAAGTCAAAGTCCTGCACAGAAAGTGTTACTTTCAATCAAACGAATGCATGAAATATAAAAGGATAATAAAAATATATGTAGAAATGTTTTAGCACTGTGGATATTTTAGATTTGTGTCTTCTTGATATCTATATTTGCACTCTCCCCTGCTTTGTATTACACCTGCTGTAATATTATCTTATCTTTATGTTACGACACACGCAGCGTGCAGAAGCTCGGCGACAGATTCACTGAAGACGGTGAGGTGGAGAAGGGTGAGGACACACAGAGGTCAGAGTTCATCCATCCTGACGGCCTCAGGAAATTATCTCTTTTTAATTGCTCTTAAAGCAATTTTATAGTTAAGATTTTATTCTGAGAAGATTTTAATTTTTTATAATATCCTAACAAATCTTCAAGGCAAATGTATTTATATAGCACCATTCTATAGCTACCAAGTGTTTTAAAGGAACAAAGGAACAAAAACAAGACAGAAACATTAAAATTGCATGTTAAAGATAATAAAGGATAGACTGCACTGTGTTTTTAGTCTATTTTACTTGTTTTATTCGTTTTACCTGTTGTGCTGTGTTTTTTTTATGTGTGGGGGTGTCTTTTAATGCCTGAATGTGGGTTTTTAAACCTTGATTTTATAGCTGTGACAAGAGAAAAATTTCTGTTTTTATCTGAACAGACAATAAAGTTGAATTGAAAGGCACAAAGTGAAAACACGCAAATAAATAGTTACAGATTAAAAGACTTAAGTAGCCTGTGTTTGTGTTTGGGAAGCTTGTTCCACAGGTGAGGAGCAGAGAAACTAAAGCTGCTCCACCTGGGAACACAGAGTAGACCTGCACCAGATGACCATTTAGTGCTTTATAAGCAAGTAGCAGGATTTTAAAACCTAGAACAGATTCAAGAATAGAATAAAATTTTATCAAAACAAATCAAATCTTGACTGTCTTGCATCTTAAATCAACCAAAAAGGGAGATCAGTGTTAATATCCTTTCTTTATAAGCAGAAACAAAAAGTCTTACTGTCGCTGTTTAACTTGCAGGTTACCTTCTTGTATATTTTACAGATGCTACCTTGAAAACACTCTAAACCATCATTCCTAAAGCATCAAAAACAGTTTTAGTCATTTAACTCAGTCCTTTTATCGCCCGTAGAAATATGGGAACGTCTCAGTCTGGACTGTGACCATTCAGTCAGTCCCATTTCACTTCAAGACACTTCAGAGGTCACAAATCCTGCTTCAGCCATAAACACTCAACATTACTCATGTCAATAAAACCCTCTAAGAGCCCTGCAATCACTGATCCAGAGGCTGCAGACAGGAATTATTCTGCCAAACAAAATTACTGCACTTCAGATCAGTGGAGTTGGAGATAAGCTGTGTACTGCTCCTACTTTTCTTACAAACCCTGCTGTGTTTGGTTGACTTTAAAATGTGTGAGATACTAATTCCCAGGAGAAATCAATGCACTCGTTTGCAGAAAACATGAAACTAAAAAGTACAAAAGACTTTTTCTTTCTACGTCATGAAGATGCTGTGCCATATCTCTACTGTACGGACACACTGTGGGCGTTTAGCATCTTTTCATCTTGTTTTCTAATTCACGAGGTTGCGTAAAGACTGCTGGAACAAATCCCAGATAAAGACACAAACCAACAACATTTTTAATCTTTAAAGATGTTCAGAAAATAATTAATTAAAATTAAAAGATGTTCAGTAATTTCCTAAAGAAACTGGACACTAGCTTTTATCAAACGTTCCTGGAACAGAAGAAAATAGTGCATTTGTTGGGGACTATTTCCAGCAGCGGATTAATACACATTTGGGGCTCTAGTTAGTATTACTAGCAGCAGGATGGTGTGTGTGAGGCTGAGTGTAAATAAACAACAGTGTGTGTGTGTGTGTGTGTTCGTGGGATTCATTGACGACAAGAAAAATATCACAAGCCTCGGAAACCCCAAACTTGTGTTTCCGCATCCGGAGTGCAGACAGCGGAGGGGCGCGGAGGGCGGGTCGCTCCCACCGCTGTGGGATTAAGATTAGACGGAAGGCTCAACCCACCGCAGAGCGACCGGTGATGGAGCTGCGTGCTCAGGACGGCCGCCGCCAACTGGGTCACCATCTCTACCGGCGGAAACCACCACAACGAAACGCTTTAATTACACGTAGCAGCAGATGCTTCATAGATTTTACTGTTGGATCAAAACCGTCTTTATGGTTTTACTTTTAATAAAAGTGTTTTTACCATCATTGTTTTTATTTATTTTATTGTTTGATAGTTTTAGGAAGCAGGTCAGGAAATATTTTTATGATATTTTCATCTTAACTTATCATTGTTTTTATGTATTTTTTTGTTTTACTGATTATTTATCATTTATTGGTACTTTTTGCTTCTCATGTCTGTTTAATACTTGTTATTGATTTTATTTTATGTCTATTTTCTTCTGTTTGTTACATTTTTTGTAACATTTTGTGTTGTCTAAATTTATTATTATTTTATCATTATTGTTATTATTTTATCATCATTACTATTATTTTATCATTATTGTTATTATTTTATCATTATTGTTATTATTTTATCATTATTATTGTTATTATTATTATTTCGTCATTATTGTTATTGTTGTTATTATTTTTGCATTATTATTATTCTTAAATATGAAAGTGTGGTTTTCATATGTCAATTGTATTCCAGTATAAACATCACATATATTACATTAATCTTCATGGTATTACTATAATCTCAGTTCTCTAATCTAATGGCATGCAAATACAATGTGCCATTTAACTCAAAGAGGATTAAGTAAATTCATGCAACATGTATAGACTGACATAAATCTGTATCTTCTCCAACACTGAAGCCACATGTCTGCAGGTAGACACGCAGGACGTCCGTGTTACGGTTGTGAAATCGTCCTGTAAAGGTTTGGCCTTCCCTCCAAGTATGCAGGTTTAAACACTGATTTAAACCCAGGGAGGAATGTGTTGCTGACAGCTGGCTCATCTAACAGGTTTCAGCATTTTCACACATACAGTAAACACATTCCCTCCCTGTGCTCATCACGTACTGTACTGGTGGCCTCCTGCAGGTTAAAGCACTGGAAACGGTCCAACCATCATGTTTACTCCAAAAATCAGTGAATCAGAGGTAAAGATTATCCATTATAAGATGCCAAATTACCATTTTCCAACAGGGTGTCGTCAGATTGCTCATTCTGTTCAATGTTCACATGTTTAACATGCACAAAAGCATTAGCATCAATATATATATATATATATATATATGTAAGGCAGGAACATATATATAACTAGAAGCATGCTCCAGAGCATTCATTATTAGTGTGAATGCTCTGGAGCATTCACACTAATGAATGCTCTGGAGCATTCACACTAATAATAATCTGTGTCTAATGAATTAGAAAAAACTAACCAACAATATATTCAATCCAGGTCTGTTTAATCTGTGTCATGTGATAATTAGAGTAATGGAAGTTAATGCAAACTTGAGAATGTTAAAGATTAGGTCCTTGTGTGTCATGCCATTTAGGAAGTTATTCGGTAAAGACTTAATGAATATATGTATTGGAAATGAAATATCTTGATTCTGTATACCATGCAGTGTTAGGAATGAAAATGGATTTGGAACATAGTGAGTATGAAACAGAAATCTAATTTAGTATGTCTAAACTTTTAGTGATGACACAGGCCCCTAAGATGCAGAGGATAAAACCTCTGTCTTCCCTTCTGTCATTGCTTAGCCCTTCTTTTCTGCTTTGCCGTTTTTATTTTTCCCTTTTAAGTTTTACTTTGTTACTTCTAATCTTTGTGCCTGCTACCTTCAAGTTAAACTTTTGTAGATCGTTCTTCTGAAGTTATAGCTGATCACTATGACTGAAAGTATAACGGAGTTTTCTTAAAGTCCTCTTAAATACTTCCTGAAACACCAGCCAGAACCAAATACTTTTGATAGCAACTCTCGTTTTTGATAACTCTGAACTGTTGCGTGTGACCAGCGACAACTGTTTCTTAGTGAGCTTTAAATGAGTTTTGAAGTTGAGGCCAACATCAGAGCCAGATCCAGATCCAGCACCCTGCCTATTAAGAGCTGAATGCCGCTGGCTGTCCTGTAGTCCGAACGGACCGACAGACGCCACCGCCAAGAACCAGCCATCCTGATCCACCAGAACCTTCAAGTTCCTGAACCACTGAGCCGACATCGCCAAGGCCCTCCAGCCTCCTGTCTCAGCCTCCAGAGAGAGCTCCTCTCTCTCCTCCTCCCCTGGAAACCTGTCAGGGACGCTGACAGCTGACCCTGCCTGTGTGACTGCAGACCACCGCTGGATGCATCGCTGCTGGACCAAGGGCCCACGTGAAGTATAACAGCTGGTGCTAGTTCACAAGTTGGTGTCAGTGTAGCCATCTGTGCTAATAAAATAATAAGTTGAATTGCCCCTATTGATACGAGAGCTTTTAATTGATTAATTAAATGGCAGTCAACCTGCTACATTATTCTGGTGCCCCAGTGAGAGGCCTATATCTCCTACATTGTTATGGTGCCCCGTTGTGAAGCACCTACACCTGTACTTCCTACACCTCTACACACACCTGGAGAGGAGCTGGACTCTCTCTTTGCAGCACTTAACATAACAAACACTAAACACCTCACGTGATGGTGATCTCATGAATCCAGCTGCTCGCAAGGTTAAAGAAACTAACTCACTAAATAACAGAGTGGGATTTCAGACACTCAATGGTCATCATCATTTTCTATCACTGACATGTGCAGCATTTGTAAAAGGTGACACATTGCATTGTGGGATTGTTAGTAGAAAACAGTGTACATGCTATGGGGACTTTTTTGGGTTCTATTGGGGAATATCTGAGGGCACTACAGAGCATACTGTATACAGAGCATACATCTCATGTAGTAGGGAGTGACTGTGTACACAGCTCAGCTCAACTTGTTACTAATAACTTTAGAATAAACAAAACCAACCCATCTAAATAAAATTCAGCCATCATTTATTTTGTTATTCACACCTACACCTCTCCCACGAAGACAGGTCGAAATGTCCTCTGTGTATTAAGGCTACTATTATCTGTGGGAACTATTATGTCACATGATAGTGACGGATATGTCAAAACACGACTACTGTACAGCAACTAAAGCTTTAAAATCAAAAATGGAAATACCAAAGTGAAGTAGAGTATTTGAGTAGTTAGATTTCACCACTTGTCTTTTTTACTTGACTAATCAAACGATACATTTACAGCCAATCACCTGATAAGAAGTCATTTCAGCACCACAGCGGCGTCGCCTGTGACTCACCTGAAGATGGCCAGGCTGAGCGACCACAGCACTAGCGGCCGCCGCAGGTTCATCTTCGGCCTTTCCCTCATGAAGTGCTGCCCGCCGAACACCAGCGCAGCGTACAGGCCGCAGAACATGAAGGCTTTGCTCCTGTAGGGGGGAGAAAACAACAACAACACAGCGATTAGCACAACTGAACAGAACCAGAATAAACTGTGTAGGTGTAGCCTCATTGATATTACTGGGGTGGACAAAATAATGGAAACACCTCAAAACAGACTACATCCTCCAAAACGATCCGATAGTTGAATCAAAACCTCCCGAAAACATTCTAACATTTACTGCGGGACTCTTTTATTAAACTACATTAGTTTAAGATAGGCGAGCATCTCTGTGTCTTAGAAATAAACAAAACACCTGATACACCTGCTCCCTTGTTGTGATTTTGGCGTTAAATTAATTGTTTGATTCCACTTGATTGATTTCAGAAAGCACAATTTCCTTCAGCGCTATTGGACATAAAGAGTAGCCAAACTGAATTATCTTAAAGAGCGTCCTCTAGATGTACAGATTGTAGACGAACAGGTTAAATCATCTCAGTCAGACCCTGAAACACTAGATAATTATACAGATGTAGTTCTGTTTCGTAAAGACTGCTGCAATTATAAGTAAATATGACTTGAAATACGACCGTCGGCTCACTTGGGACACGTGTTAAATCCTTTTTCAGGCTATAAATGTAAAAAAATAAAATCAATTTCATGAACCGACAGTTCATAAATGTTCGCCTCGTTTATAATCACAGCAAAGGATTAACAGAGATTAGCGGGTGACACACTGACCATTTAAAGTGCCTCTTCTGGGTGACGAGGCAATTTCAACGGGGCACTGATCCGCCGGGCTTATCGACAACCACCGATATCATTTCAATTAGAGCCGGCGGGACGGAATAAGAGCCAACCGAGAAACATCCGAGTCCGAAACGGTGGAGGAAAAGATTCTGATCTGCACCGACACCAAAAACAGTCACAGGTGGAAATCCAGTCTCGTCATAAATAAAGGCCGTGCGAGTGCGTGCGTGTGTCTGAGGTGGTTTGGGAATAAACCAGATGACTAATCCAGATTGGCACGATACATATTAGGCTGAGTAGATGCTGCTTGACCCAGTTAATGCTTACGGGGGCTTCTGAGAGTCGCTCCCAGTCCGTCCATGTTGGATGCACGAAGCCAAGTAGGAACTCATGGAGTAAAATATTGACGGCAGATGCTATTTACACCCAGATGCACGTTGGAGAGAAGATATTTAGTGTTTACTGTTCCCTGCTTTTTGTATTTGGGCTTGATTCATCATTCTAACACAAACTATAATCTTTTCCTAAACCTAACGGAGTAGTTTTGGTGCCAAAACACGACCAAACTGCGACTAATAACAAAAGAATAGGCCTTTATCGTTCTTTATTCTGCAGGACTGGACCACTTAGGTACAAATACACAGTGATGAATCTGTTTGTTTATTGACACGAAGCCAATAAGCAAACATACCAACGTGGGCACAGATGGACTATTTAAATTACAGAGTTGAAAGGGTTAATTAAATAATTGACAGCTAGTCAATTAACAGTTGCAGCTCTATGAAACACCATCAGATTGTGGAGGATTAGTCTCAGTTATGACAGTCTGTCAAAGGTCTACAAGGATCTGGAGACCAATTACCTACTTTTTTTTTTTTTTTTTTAAATGTGTATTTCTCTCTCCACTAGTTTATTTTCTAATGTTTCATTGAAGTTTTATCTCTGTTGTTCTTCTGCTTACTTTCTGCTGTGACACTGAACTTCTCCACCGGGGGACTAAGAAAGGAATATCTTATCTCATCTTATCTAGTTTTTAGAGACACAGCACCACATGTTAAATCACATAAAAATGTGATCATATGGCTAATGTCAGAAAAAATATACATATATTCACTTCTTTTGTGAAACATATTAACCTTTAGGGAAGTAACGTCATATATTCAGTGACTGAGGCTGTTATTTAACCCATGTAGACACATAGAAGGAATCAGACTGATAAGCACTGATAGACATATCTGAGTGTGTGTGTGTGTGTGTAACATTGATAAAGAAAGATGAAGAGCTATTGTTGCAGGCTAAAGGTGAGCGACTCATTAATACCGCCTGAGAACAGGAGCTGATACGACAGAGAACACCTCCCTCTCTTTAAACTGCAGACACGAGGACCAGTCCTCTTTAATTACACCCCTGAACTCCTCTGTGTGTGTGTGTGTGTGTGTCCTTTGCAAATAAAGAGGGATGAGGAACGTCGGTGTGGATGCTAATGAAAGGGAAAGGAGACACTTGGGGCCGGGTATCGAACCTCGATACTTCGTTGGTTCATGACTTAAATGTGTCTGAAGCAGCGAGTATCAAAAAAAACGTCTTAATTTATTCGTATTTAATCTTTGATCAGATAGTTCCTGATTCAAATGAAAAATAAATCACATTTTAGACTGCAAAGATGAAAAAAGGGTTTGAAAAGAACTCTAACAAATAATTAATCCAATAGCCTGAAAATTATCTATATAATAATCATTACAATGGATCAATTTTTAAACCTAACATCTTTGAAAATGTGAGGATTTACTGCTTTTCTCTGTTTATTCACTGTGAAATGCACTTTGGTTTTTGCATTGTTGGTCAGACAAAAAAAGGAAAAAGGATTTGAAGACGTCATCTTTGGCTGTCAGAGCTTTTGACGTCCATGTTTATTAGAGCTGCAACTATAAAAGTCGATTAATCAATTAGTAACTTGACCGACAACTAATCTGTGACTAGTTTGAAACATTGAGCAATCGTTTAAGTCTCTCTTTAAAGAAAAAGTAGTGAGTATTTGCTGCTTTTCTTGGTTTTACATCGTAATAACTGAATATTTCTGGTGTTTGAACAATGAAAGCGTCATCTGACGGCGTCACTCTGGACACTTTTCAGTTTCTAATCGAACAAATACTCTCCACAAAAGGAACACTTTATCTAACAAGTGGCTCTAACAACATAAATGTATATTATTAAAACATTAATGTAATATTTCATTAGCGAATAACTCTGCACACTAATGAATGCTTGTTTTTATAGTGCTCTTGTTTCTAGTTTGTTTATAACTGGGTTTGTTCAATGTGGACATCAGCAGCCTTTAAATTTCATATAAGCCATTTATTCATTGAATGCACAGACAACGTGCTACATCACGACCTGTATCGTTATCTGGATATGAAATCACATTTATCAGGATATGAGATTTTGCTCATACCGGCACTGAGTTATGAGCACTTGTATGCAAAAAATGTCAGGTGATACTCCGGCCTGTAGCGATACTGAATGTCAGAAACAACAAGAAAGCAGGATGAAGCAATGGCTGGAGGCCAAGAGGAAGAAAGGGATTAAACAGCATTGTTATTATGAGCTGCACACGCTCAATAGATCCATGAGGGAATGATCTAAATGTCTGGAAGTGTGAATGTGTGGCCACCGAGCAGAAGCAGAGCCAAGCTTTCACTTGTTTCTCTTTAAGGCGTCTGCAGTCTTCATGCTGTGTGGAGCTGCAGGCCATGAGCAGGTGGAATGGGATGCACCTCACCCTCACAGCTTTAGTTTCCTCTGCAACAGAAGCGCAGCTGGCTTTGGTTTCCCCACGTACAGTGTGTGAGGCTGGAGAATGTGGTCCTACGTGGTGGAGCTGCTCACTCCCCTTTTTACACCACATTTAATTGGACGGCGAGGAAGGCGTTCATGTGAGCCAGCAGCTTTGCTTTGTGTGCAACACACTTCTAGTGCATACCCAGCAGCACAGGCTGCTCTTCCTCCCCATGCATGCACATGATGTTATTTTAAGTCAAAATACCTTTTTTAATGAAGTTTTCATCCAGACCCAGTGTGGCCTATTGGAGCCCAGATGAAGGCATATTGTGCATCCTCAAGGACGTTTGAATTAAAGCGGGTAAAACAGGATTCTGCACATCCTTAACTTAAGCTAACCCTCACTGGGTTGTAGCCCCAGGAAGTACACGTAAAATGCATTAAAGATAAATCACATAAATGGAGGGAGATGTGAGGGGTTTTAGAAATGAGGCACCGGGTCCGCATGGCGAGCAGCCCCGCCGGAACATGGAGGACAGGCGGAGCCCACAGCCCGTCGGGGGAGAAGAGGAGGACCAAGCCGATGTTTTTAACCATATTTCTGCGTGTTAATTCCCTCCTGTACGTACCAGTTCTCCTGCATCCACTCCAGGGCTCGTCTTTCGTCGAAACGCCGCTCGAAGTCGTACTCCGCCGGCGGGGAACCGAGCTCACTCTCGTTCATTGTATCAGCTTTTCTTCCGCTTAAAGAGAAATAAAATCCCGACGTTTCTCGGACGCTTTCGGGGGACGAGAAATAAATGTGACAGCAGCTGATTTATCCAGCTGATATTAGCTGGTTTAGCACCGGTTGGAGGATGCGGTCCCACCAGATGCGCTCTCCCACCGGCCACTGGCTCCGCTCAGCACCGGAGAGCTAGCTAAAACACAACAATGCTATTCCGGTTTGGACTTTCAAAATAAGACGCCATGACGCAGTAAATGAATGTACTCTGCATTGACACCAGGTCAGGCTGGTGTTTTTACCCTCTTTTAAAAATGTTTTGGGGTATTTATATGTGCTTAGACAATGGTTCATAAGCTTGGAACAAAAAAACATAAATACATTGGTAATATATTTGATAATTGATGACTTCAGTGATTTATTTATGATAAAAATGCCAAAACATGAAAGAACAAGCAGACACAGCAAGATATCATAAGTGTTTGATGTTATTTATGGCATTTTATAGATTAAAGGGGTGATAAAATATATATATATATTAGCATGTTGGACAAAGAAAAGGATCGGGCCTTTACATTTGTGAAGGAAAAGCCATCAAATGTTTGACACGATCAAAAATCTGGTTCAAAACATCTTTTTTTCAGCCGACATAAACAGTGATGAGATTCATCCGCTATGAGTTAATATTGTCCGATATATCAGCCCAAGTTTGACTGTTTTATCCCCCAAAGTAGGACGAGGTGTCAGCTGGTCAACAGTATAGATGGTGTGACAAAACAAGAACATCTACTGTGTCATATAATACTCTATAGTTATTAACCTGAATGTCTGTCTTGATAACCTAATCAATAAATGTACATTATCATTATCTCTTCACTCATATAGTGTCAGACATCAGTGTAATATCTCTGTAAGACTAAAACATCCCCTGTAGCAGCACATTATAAATCATATATGTTACAAGTTTAAAGAAAACATGAACAAATGATCATTATCACTGATAAGTATAAGATAAGATAAATATCTTCTATACACAGTCACCTATTCATTAATTATTTACTGCAGCACTCTTTGCATCCTTTTTAGGAATATTTATATGCTCAGCTATCATTTTTACCTAATTGTACTTTGTTTAAATATTTTTATCTATCGTTGTAGGTCTAATCCTCCTCTTCATCGTGCATCTCCTCGCTTTTATTGTGAAGGTGGAAACATGCACTTCCGGTTCCTCTCGCTGTCACTGTGCGGCTTGACGTAATGAGAGCGCGTTCCCTCTTCCTCGAGCGTACAGTGATGGAGGCGGAGGGCGGGGGCGGGGCTTGGCGATGGCGCGATGACGTCACAGCAGCCCTACGCTCCAGTGTCAGACTGAACCACGTGCATTTTAAAGTACTTTAGTACAATTATGAGGTACTTTTACTGTCCGTCTGTGTTGGTTTGTGCTTTTACTCCACTTCACTTCAGTTACTTTGGAGATTCAGACTATTTAAACAAAATATAATCAAAGAAATAATGATGTAATGTTATTGATTAGGCCGCATAGCAGTAAATAAATGAGTTAAAATCAGCTTCAGCTGCAATACAATATAATGATACATGTAAAGGGACATTACACAACGAGGTGTCCATCATCAGGGATAATTCCTCTACACCGCCGATACTCTAGGGGGGGCGGAACTAATGTTTGACATCGGACGACCCGGACTCATTTTAGGGTGACACACCAAACAAAAAACGCTTCTATGGTGATTTGACAGACAGAGAGAGAGTCCAGGTCTGCAAAATGGATAAATATATGACAGGAGACGCTCCAGATTCAAAGAAGACAAAGTGGGACGACGGTAACGTAAATACCTGAACACATTTACCTTTGTTATTGTTCTGAAAGGAGGTGCAGTGGACAAGAGGTTCACTGCATCCAGCAGCACTGTGATCCAGTGACCTGAGCCTCACAGATGAAGAGACACTAGATACCTGCACTAGTTTTGGTTCTTTTAACAGGCTGCACTTCACTGTTGTTGTTCTGAAGAGATGTGCAGCGGAAAACAGCTTCATTGTTGTTAAGAGGTTGTTTTTTCTTTGCACAAATTGAACTTATTATTATTGTTGTAAAAAGGTGAAAGCACATTTTATTTTATTTGAGCAATCTAGTTTTAGTTTCATGTTATTTTTCTATCAATTTCTATTTGATTTTCTTTATTTTTTAGAAAAAGCAGTCTGACGGAGCAATTTAGTGACAAACTGTCACAAAACATAGTTTACAAAGTTGAAATGGAAGTTGTTTTTTACTTGCACAACAAATTACTTGTAGAAAAGTAAAAAAGAAAGTCATAATTTTGCCTTTTTATTTCATTAAAAGTTAAACTTGACCCGTTTTGTTACGATCTTGTTGGGCCCGATCTCTTCCTTCAAAGGGGGGCCTGACAGAAAAACTTTTAGAACCATTTATTTATATTTTCATGCGTTTTGTTGCAGAAATCTGAACTTTTTTGCACAAACCTGTTTTTGAGGGTTTGACTAATGTGTGGAACAATCGTTACCATCCCATTCTGTTCTTGTTGTTCACGGCTGTTAGCCAGAAAGCTAACGTCGTGCTAGCAAGATTCATGGTAAATAAGGCTGCGTACAGTTGACAGACAGTTATATAACAGTGTCACAGTGTGGTTAACAACAATCGGCAGCTAACCAGCGACGCCACTGTCTCCTGATCAATATGAGGATATGAGGAGAACAAATGGACGTCACTGTCGCTGCAGCCTGAAGTGTGACTTTTTCAAAATGGCCGACAAAAGCTCCAGATCACATGCTCGATCATTAATGTGTGAACTGTTGAAGGCCGTGATCAGAGAGTCCTGATGTGAGTCAGTGAGCTCAGAGGGGGGGATCAGTCTACTTCCTGCAGCTCGTGTGTCTCCATCTTGTGGCGAGGCTCTGACTGCATCCCTGTTGCTATGGTTACTTTCTATAATTTAGACATAATGTGAGTACATCTTTGATTGCTGTTGCAGCAAAAACAGTGAATCAGCAACTCTTTTGATACGTATTTAATGATTAAAGTAATTTTTTTTAAAAGCAAAAACGCCAAAAATTCACTTTTTTTTTGTTTCTAAATGTGACTAATCCCTGGTTTTCTTCTATAATCATTAACTGGACGTCTTTGGGTTTCGGACTTTTGATCGGACAGATCAAGACATCGACACGTCACCTCGCACTCTGGGATGCTGTGATTTTTATATTTCTTTATTGTTTTCACATTTACATCCCAAAGGATCGATGATGGATTCATCTATAAAATATCCTCATTAGTTGCAGTGCCGTTCTGTTAATAGATCTGATTGCATTTGTTACTCACACGTCCTGCTGTCACACGCCTGCTGGGTGAAAGGTTGCTTATCTGTGCCGGCAGCCGTGCTATCTGTTAACTACGTACTAAAGTGAGTTTGCTCATTGATGTGCGCTCTGTGCCAAAGGGGAGCGAGTCACCTACGATACATGTGAACCTGTGAGGTGTGCGGTTGCATAAGACCGCCGGCTGCACAGCTGCACACACATCTGTAGTGACGGAGCAGCGCAGGACGCAATCCAGACGTCACCAGGTTCACTGTGCTGCAGCTGACTGGTGGTAGAATCACTGACTTTGGTGGGAATATATAAGATAATTTAAGATATTCCTTAATTTACAACCTTACAGCAGCTAGTGGACGGTGATATAAACAGGAGGAGATATAAAAAGATGCACAGTTTATACAAGAGGAAGTATAAAAATAGAAACAATACACATAGAGGGAATATAAAAAAAACAAGGAGAAGATATTAAGATGCCAAAACAGATTTAACGGCTTCATTATTTACAGAGAGCTGCTGCAGCACAAAGACGTCTCAAAACCCAGAAGGATGAGCGGTCAAAATGTAAAATATAGGAATATATAACCAGGATATAAAAACAGACACAGATCTCATTCATTTCAGGTCATTTCTGCATCAGAGGGATGTTATTAACAATCAAAGACGCTCTGACTCACAGTTAAACGTAGCAGAGCAATATTTGCATTATTGTGGAGTAGAAGTAATTTAAAGTACAAGTACATCAAAGCTGTACTTAAGAGCCGCTGCAGACTGAATCAGATGAGAATATAAAGATGAGCATGTGGGGCCATCTGCTGGAGGAGGTTTCCCCTCAGCAGCCCTCAGACTGATGAACACTCTTCATTTAATGACAGAGGAGCTACTGTGGGTCTGTGGAGGACAGTGATAAAACACTCACTGCCCTGCTGCCCTGCTCCACGCTATCAATCCAATTCAATTCATTTTATTTGTATAGCCCAATATCACAACAGAGTGTCTCACAGTGCTTTACAAAGTTCACTGAAATAATCAAGTGTAAGCGAACAAACTATCTAATAAAGAGTCCAGCAGTCGATGAGGCCAATGGATCAGTCCGGTGGATCAGTCCGAGGCATCACCTGCCCTTTATGACCCTCCTTCTTCGGGAAGGAAAAACTCAAAAGACCCAGTGGGAAAAGAGAAACCTCCGGGAGCACCACAGTGAAGGAGAGATCCAGCTCCCAAGGACGGACAGGCTGGAGCCTGGACACACATCCATTGGCTGATGGAGAACCACATCAGCAGGACCAGGACCAGGATCCACAGGAACCAGGGAACCACATCAGCGGGATCAGGACCAGGATCCACAGGAACCAGGGAACCACATCAGCAGGGCCAGGACCAGGATCCATAGGATCAACAGGATCAGCCCCCACCTGCAGGGGGCAGCCAGGAGCTGGGGAGGGGCGGGCGGGCGGGCAGGGGGGGGGTCGCCAAACACTAGAGATTTTTATTTAATTTCACACTTTGATGTGTTTTATCATCGGAGGAAACACAGTAGGAACATGCAGATTGATTTAAGGGTCAAAATCACCGTTATTCATTATTAGTTTTATTGATTTAAACAGAACAGTACACATAAAGATAAAGAGTTCTCCTTAAACATAAGAGAGAACTAAAGAAACATCTACGTGCTACACTGTCACCGTTTGCCCACAGATTAATTTTCTTTCTCACATTGTTTAGCTGCTGATTATTGAATTTGGTTGAATGTGAACTTTATTAAGCTGAACTCAGTGGACTTCATATTTCCTGGTGTGTTTTTATCTGACTGTGTTGAACCTCTTGTTGGAAACATTCACGTTGTTAAAGAGACGTCTGTTGATCAGAAGGACTCGTTTCACCGATAACATGTTGAAACGGTTAAATCGTTCATCCCCATTCAAGTTAGCGGAGGGCTAACCAGCTAAGTTAGGGCTCCAAGTACTGTAATTGCACAGGAAGTCAAACTTTTTTGGCTTCATGCACCACTGAGCACCTTTGACAGGAAGCTCGTATCCAGCTCTCTGCAGACGTCCACGCTTTCACTCAGGACACCTCCTGTTTGTGTGCAACCAAAAGCCAACGCTGAGTCATTTTAATTTCTGTAACTTACATCATTCAAGATTCAAGATGTTTATTTGTCATGTGCACAGTGTAAAAACACGGTGGTAACACTGAGCAATGAAGTTCTTACTTTGCTAGTTTCCCTCCACGTAGACAAAAACCATTAGAAATATAAAAAAAAGGCAACGTGCAGAAGAATAATTTAAGAAGTAAAAGAGTTTGACTGCAGTTCACCAGTGCAAAAAAAAGGATAGTGCAAATATAATGTGCAAAGATGTAGACATTTAAAAATTCTTAAGGTATTTACAGGTTGCAGAGGTAATGCACAGTGTGGTTCACAGCTCCAGATTATATGTCCTTATTCAAGAGTCTGATGGCCTGTGGATAGAAGCTGCTGTAGCGTCTGCCAGATGGAAGTGTGTGACTTCAGTTAACCTCCATAACTAGCATCATGTTTATTTCAGCCCAAACCACAATCTTGTCCTAAATCTAACCAAGCAGTTTTGGTGCCTAAACCAAACCAGACTGTTTCACTCACTGGAAATCAACCTGTTGTATCATTTGGTAATGAGGACGTGCTGCAGCTGGTCTGCGGACGGAGGAGGATTAACACACAAACCGCTGAGATATTAATCTGATTATCAGCGATTAATAATTAATGTTGTAGATGAAAGAGTAAGTAGATTAACGCCGAATCTTTAGAGCGACATTCAGGCTCATCTGAGCTGCAGGCGGCCGCTCGCTCGTCTTCATGGGGCACGACATGCAAGCTGTGTGTTTATGAAATGTGAATAAATGTGAAGTTAAGATAGTTGATGTTCGCTAAGTTCTGATCATTTATTTATTTGTGAAGCTTTTAAATGTGTGGGCCCGTTAGCTTCAGCTAGGCTATCTCATTAGCTTCAGTCTGGTTCGCCTGTTTTCTAGTTCTTCTCTTTAAAAATGACTCATTTCTCCATTATATATTTTTATATAAGCTACTAAAACATGTCAAATGGTCAGATTATGTCTTAAAGCACGTTAGTCCGACCCGCTGCATTTAGGCTTTGTAGGGCAGTTAATTCCCTGAAAGTGGTCCCCGTCTTTATTAACATTCAGATCAACGTGACTGAATGAGGAGTTCATTAACCCACATAAACAGCAGTCAGGCTGTCGCACCCATGTGGGCAAACTCATGGATGTCTTCAGGTGTCTCAGTGCTGCTTTAATTAAACAGGGAAGTAGTTATTTCCCCGCGGAAGTCATCGATTATCATTCTGTTTTTATTACCAGGAAACACCAGCAGGTCTGAATACCAGAGTAACTCGGAGGGAAACGTCACCAGATGACGTTTTCTGCTCATTTTAAGGTTCACGTTTGTGTTTGGAGGTCCGACGAGAGCAACGGAGACGATCTGCAGCTTCGCTCTCGCCTGCAACGCCCTCATATTTGCAGGATCTGGTGTCAGTGAGGTGTGGTGAGGGGCTGGAGGAGGTCACATGATCAGCAGATCCACTTGTGACATCACAAATGGAGGCAAATCTAAACGGCGTGTTTTCACACACATGATGGAGGAACAGAGAGAGGACGGCTTCACGGCAGAGCAAAGACACATTTATGTTGAAAAGACATTACAAAGAGCGTTTTGCATGATGAGGAACCTTTAATTTACATTTCCAGAGCAGGACTGAAGGATGTGACTGCTTCCTCCTCCGCTGCTGATGACACCACTTGTTTCACCCTGACTAACTTAGCCATGCAAGGAATGAAGTGGTGCTGGTGAGGAGGCAGAGACTGGGCATGCCCAGCCCGGTGGGGAGGGAGGGGAGGGGAAGAGGAAGACAGAGAGAGAGAGAGAGAGAGTGGAAGAGTTGGGATGTCTGTGAGCTGAGGCGGACTGCAAAGAGAAATAAAACCCGTCGAGGAGCTGAGCATTTCACAGCATCGCGTCTGTTTCCACCTGGCGTGAGACAGACCGTCCCTCTCTCTCTCCCTCACCCTCACCCTTCACACACACACACACACACACACACACACACACACACACACACACACACACAGACAGGCTGGAGCTGGAGGAAGCGGATAGATGTGGACCGCAGTGTCTCATTTGCAGCATCTCCTCACCGCAGGCAGCAGAGAGACCAGCGGTGCTGCTGCTCCGGAGACATCCTCCTGCGTCCTGGTGAGTAGACCCCCTTCCTCCCTCCTTCCTCCCTCCCCTCCTTCCTCCCCTCCTGCGCCCGTCGTGTCAGTGGAGGAATGACTCCTGCGTTTCCAGCCTGCAGCCTCTCGGTGCTCTGCTCGGCTCCGTGCCGCTGCTTTGGATGCATGCGGTAAACAAGAGCACAACTTGAGCCTCGCACTGCATCACTGAGGCGTCCAGCCGGACCTGTAGGATGCAGAGAAAGGTCACACACACACACACACACACACACACACACACACACACACACACCTCCCAAACAGCCGCTGTCACTGACGCATCTGTGCGTGCAGCCTGCATAGCCCAAATTAAGTTTCGCCCTTGGCAGGAAAAGTTGGCACGGGGGTGTTTCATCTGTAAGGTGAGTGTGTACGTGAGAGGATTTCAGATAAGTTTCACTGCACCTGAGCTCAGGAGGCACACAGGTGACTGAGACCTGCTGTGTTCTGACTCAGGAGCCCGTTCACAGGCTCATTTAGGGGGTTTATGCATCAAAATCATGAAATCATTAAGGATGTTTGCTTGCTTGAAGTATAATGAGATGAAAAGGTTTTATTTAGATTAGAATTCAATTTGTCAACCAAACTCAAACTTTTCCATCCATCCATTGACTTCTGTGGATTTGCATGAATTAAATCTGATGCTGAAACCACACAAATTGAATCTGATGATCCATTTATCATTCAAAAAAATTTTAATATACTCTGTTATAGTAACGTTAAAGATGTTAATGATCATTTTCACAATTTGCTGACTCTTTTCAAACAAAGCTGAGATGAGCCGTTGATCACAGTGATCGGCAGCTCTAATCAGATCCGGGAATCCATTAGTGTTCTCTCCGGATACAGTTGAATATTTGACAGCATCAGATCTGGCTGTATGCTAATGCATGCAGCTGATGATAAATGACACTGCAGGAAAAGTCTCTGCAGCTCGGAGAGGACGGGGCTGCATGGACCCTGTCAGACGCCCCAGAGCAGATCCATCCCCAGCCGCCAAGGGCAGCTGGAGGCAGTTTGTCTTCATTTGTAGTAGTTTATGAATCCCTCATCTGGGGCTCAGTCTAGACTGGTGAATGGACGGTGGGGGTAGAAGAAGGACTCTGTTCCTCCCACCTGTCCTGTAGAGAAGTAAAACACACGTCTACTCCAGGGCTGTTTGTCAGAGCGTCTCTCTGCCCTCCAACAGGACTCCATGTTGCTCTTAGTTCTTTGACGTTGTCTCAGTCAGGTTCAGTGTCTCCATGCAGGCTCAGTCACACAGTGGTGCTCAGAAAAACTTCAAGGACAAGGTCAAAGACCAGATTTACTGTGGCTCTCAGCTTCGAGCCCACTGGTTCCTACAGAGCGTAAAAAAACTCATCACAAATATACAGTAGGACTCAAATAGGGACTATTTTCAGCTGCGGATGAACACACATTTGTTGATCTAGAGAGGATTAATAGCAGCAGGGTTTGCATCATCTTGGAAATCAGACTTAAGTGACATTTTGTTTCTTTTATTTGCTCCTCGGGCGCCGATTTATGTTCATGCCCATTGGTGCCCCAATGAAGCGAGTCCCACCGAGGTGATCACCGCCACAAGATCACTTTTACTGCACCTGCAGCGCCACAACGAGATGCTCTGCTCTCAATTTATAAAAGGCTGCTTTCCTCTTGTTTTTGTTTTTTATTGAACTACTTATTTTAGTGTTTTTCTTGTTTCATTGTGGGACTAATAAAGGAATATCTTATCTTATCTTAACACCAGATCTCCACATCGAACAGACAGAAGAAGCTTCTAGCGTTGGAGCTAAAAGATGCTAAGCTTTAGTGCGTGAACAGTCGTGTCGTTGTGTTTGATGGTGATGTGAACACGCAGCACCAAACATGCTGCGGTGACGATAGAAATAAATCACGTAAACCATGAAAGAGTAGCTCGGTGACGCCTTTTAGTGGTTTACATGAATCTGATGTTCTTTCAGTCGAGGTTCTACTTTATCTGGAGTTGTTATATCGTAAAATGAGATGCTACAGGATCAGTGTAGCGGCTCGTTTCTAACGCTGCTGTGCTCTGACTTCTTAAATCAGATTTATCAACTCATATGTGAATATGTCAGAATTAGTGTGACGTTAGCAGCCTGAAGTCAACTTAGAATCAAATAAAGAGTTTAACACAGTTAGGATGGTGTCAATAAATGTGCTGCTTTGATTGAAAGGGCAGATCGACAGATTTCCTTTGAGCGGTGACGCTGCCTCCTCCTGTAATCTGATTTCTACTTTATTAACTCGTTGCCTGTGTGGAGAAGGAGCCATTTTATAGATGACACACATTTTTTCGGTGGAAACTATTGTGCTTGATTGTCTAACGAGTCGACATGCAGTTCGTTATAAATCAGAAATGAACTATTTGACAGTTCTGAACGAGAGATTTGAGTGTAATACGATCCCCAAGATGTTTGAATTCTTAAAAAAAACAACGTTGCTTTGTGGTGCACGTGTGTCGTGCTGCCTTCAGGTGGCCGCAGGGATTTAATGAACTAAAGGAGAAAGTAGTAAAGCAGCTGTGGACAGCACATGTTGTTCAAGTTATTGATGAATGATGGAGTTTATTCACATTTTAAGCACC